>NC_134861.1:14427000-14731500 GCF_049852395.1 Peromyscus maniculatus bairdii
AGATTTCAACAACAACAAAAACTACAGAAAACCTACAATCTCATGGAAACTGAATAATGCTCAACTGAATCACCAATAAGTTAAGGAAGAAATAAAGAAAGAAATTAAAGACTTCCTAGAGATCAATGAAAATGAAGACACCACATACCCAAACTTATGGGACACTATGAAAGCAGTGTTAAGAGGGAAATTCATAGCACTAAATGCCCACATAAAGAAGTTGGAGAAATACCACACTAGTGACTTAACAGCACATCTGAAAGCTCTAGAACAAGAAGAAGCAAAGTCTCCCAGGAAGAATAGACGCCAGGAAATTATCAAAGTGAGAGGTAAAATTAATAAATTAGAAACTAAGAGAATAATACAAAAAATTAATGAAACAAAGAGTTGGTTCTTTGAGAAAATCAACAAGATAGACAAGCCCTTATCCAAACTAACCAAAAGACAGAGAGAGAGAATCCAAATCAACAAAATCAGAAATGAAAAGGGGGACATAACAACAGACATTGAGGAAATCCAGAGAATTATAAGGTCATATTTCAAAAACCTCTACTCCACAAAACTGGAAAACCTAAAAGAAATGGACATTTTTCTGGATAGGTACCACATACCTAAGTTAAATCAAGACCAGATAAACTATTTAAATAGTCCAATAACCCCTAAGGAAATAGAAACAGTCATTAAAAGTCTCCCAACCAAAAAAAGCCCAGGACCAGATGGTTTCAGCACAGAATTCTAACAGATCTTCAAAGAAGAGTTAATACCATTACTCTCTAAATTGTTCCACATAATAGAAACAGAAGGAACATTACCAAACTCCTTCTATGAGGCTACAATTACCCTGATTCCTAAACCAAACAAGGATGCAACAAAGAAAGAGAACTACAGACCAATCTCCCTCATGAACATTGATGCAAAAATACTCAATAAAATACTGGCAAACAGACTCCAAGAACACATCAGAACAATTATCCACCATGATCAAGTAGGCTTCATCCCAGGGATGCAAGTGTGGTTCAACATATGAAAGTCCATCAATGTAAGACACCATATAAACAAACTCAAAGAAAAAAACACATGATCATCTCACTCGATGCAGAAAAGGCATTTGACAAAATCCAACACCCCTTCATGATAAAAGTCTTGGAGCGATCAGGAATACAGGGAACATACCTAAACATAATAAAGGCAATATATAGCAAACCAACAGCCAACATCAAATTAAATGGAGAGAAGCTCAAAGCAATTCCACTAAAATCAGGAACGAGACAAGGCTGTCCACTCTCCCCATACTTATTCAATATAGTACTTGAAGTTCTAGCCAGAGCAATAAGACAACATAAGGAGATTAAGGGGATTCAAATTGGAAAGGAAGAAGTCAAGCTTTCCCTAATTGCAGATTACATGATAGTATACTTGAGTGACCCCAAAGATTCCACCCAGGAATTGATAAAGCTTATAAACACCTTCAGCAACATAGCAGGATACAAGATCAACTCAAAAAAATCAGTAGCCCTCCTATATACAATGGACAAAGAAGCTGAGAAGGCAATTATAGATACATCACCCTTTACAATAGCCAAAAATGACATAAAATACCTTGGGGTAACACTAACCAAGCAAGTGAAGGACCTATATGACAAGAACTTTAAGTCCCTGAAAAAAGAAATTGAAGAAGATGTCAGAAAATGGAAAGATCTCCCATGCTCATGGATAGGCAGGGTTAACATAGTAAAAATGGCAATCTTACCAAAAGCAATTTACAGATTCAATGCAATCCCCATCAAAATACCAACACAATTCTTCACAGACCTGGAAAGAATAATACTCAACTTCATATGGAAAAACAAAAAACCCAGGATAGCTAAAAGAAACCTGTACAATAAAACAACTTCTGGAGGCATCACAATCCCTGACTTCAAGCTCTACTATAGAGCTACAGTAATAAAAACAGCTTGGTATTGGCATAAAAACCGACATGTGGACCAATGGAATCGAATTGAAGACCCTGACATTAACCCACACACCTATGGACATATAATTTTTGACAAAGAAGCCAAAAGTGTACAATGGAAAAAAGAAAGCATCTTCAACAAATGGTGCTGGCATAACTGGATATCAACGTGTAGAAGGCTGCAAATAGATCCATATCTGTCACCGTGCACAAAACTTAAGTCCAAGTGGATCAAAGACCTCAACATAAATCCAGCTACTCTGAACCTGCTAGAAGAGAAAGTAGGAAATAGTTTTGAACGCATTGGCATAGGAGATCACTTCCTAAATATAACACCAGTAGCGCAGACACTGAGACAAACAATCAATCAATGGGACCTCTTGAAACTGAGAAGCTTTTGTAGAGCAAAGGATACGGTCAACAAGGCAAAGCGACAGCCTACAGAATGGGAAAAGATCTTCACCAACCCCACATGTGACAGAGGACTGATATCCAGAATATATAAGGAACTCAAGAAATTAGACATCAAAAGGACCAACAGTCCAATTGAGAAATGGGCTTTAGAATTAAACAGAGAATTCTCAACAGAGGAAACCCAAATGGCTGAAAGACATTTAAGGAATTGCTCAACATCCCTAATCATCAGGGAAATGCAAATCAAAACAACTCTGAGATACCACCTTACGCCTGTCAGAGTGGCTAAGATCAAAAACACTGAAGACACTTTATGCTGGAGAGGATGTGGAACTAGGGGAACTCTCCTCCACTGCTGGTGGGAATGCAAGCTTGTACAACCACTTTGGAAATCAATATGGCACTTTCTTAGAAAATTGGGAATCAATCTCCCCCAAGATCCAGCTATACCACTCTTGGGCATATACCCAAGAAATGCTCAATCATACCACAAGAGCACTTGCTCAGCTATGTTCATATCAGCATTGTTTGTAATAGCCAAAACCTGGAAACAACCTAGATGCCCTTCAACTGAAGAATGGATAAATAAATTGTGGCACATATACACAATGGAATACTACTCAGCAGAGAAAAACAATGACATCATACAGTTTGCAGGCAAATGGATGGATCTAGAAAAAATCATCCTGAGTGAGGTAACCCAGACTCAGAAAGACAAATATGGTATGTACTCACTCATAGGAAGATGCTAGATGTGGAACAAGGATGACTGGACTGCTACTCACATCACCAGTGAGGCTACCTGGAAAACAGGACCCCAAAAAAAGACATGGAGAAATGGACAAGATCTACATGAATAGCCTGGTCATGAGTGGGAACAATGAAGGGCGACGGTCGAGGGAAAGAGAGTGGGAGATCCTAGCTGGATCAAGAAAAGAGAGGGAGAGCCGGGCGGTGGTGGCGCACGCCTTTAATCCCAGCACTCGGGAGGCAGAGCCAGGCGGATCTCTGTGAGTTCGAGGCCAGCCTGGTCTACCAAGTGAGTTCCAGGAAAGGCGCAAAGCTACACAGAGAAACCCTGTCTCGAAAAACCAAAAAAAAAAAAAAGAAAAAAAAAAAGAAAAGAGAGGGAGAAAAAGGAATAGGAGACCATGGTAAATGAAGACCACATGAGAAGGTGAGAAGGGGAGGAAGCAGAGAGCTAGGGAGGCCCACGGAGATCCACAAAGATACCCCCGCAAAAGACTGCTAGCAATGGTCGAGAGACGGCAGGAACTGACCTACTCTGGTGATGGGATGGCCAGACACCCTGATAGATGTGCCATAAACCCCATCCAAGGACTGAGGAATCTGAATGCAGACATCCACGGCTGGGCCCCTGGTGGAGCACTGGGAGTCTAATTAGTGAGAAAGAAGAGGGTTTATATGAGCGAGAATTGTTGAAGCCAAGGTTGGATAAAGCACCGGGACAAATAACTAAATGAATGGAAGCACAGGATCTATGAACCAAAGGCTGAGGGGCCCCCAACTGGATCAGGCCCCCTGAATGCGTGAGACACTCATTTGGCTTGATCTGTTTGGGAGGCAGCTGTGCATTGGTGCCAGGTCCTGGGCTCGTTGCATGAGTTGGCTGTTTGAATCCTGGGACTTATGCAGGGACACTTGGCTCGGTCTGGGAGGCGGGGAATGGACCTGCCTGGACTGAGTATACCAGGTCGATCCCGGTCCTCGGGGGAGACCTTGATCTGAGGGAGGTGGGAATCGGGGGTGGGCTGGGAGGAGGGGGGGCGAGAGGGGGAGAACAGGGGAATCTGTGGCTATTATGTTGAACTGAATGGTGTTGTAAAATAATAAAAAAATGAATAAATAAATAAATGTAAAAATGAAAAAAAAAAAAAGAAACACACCTCAACTTCAAAGACAGACACTACCTCAGAGTAAAGTATTGGGAAAAGACTTTCCAATCAAGTAGACTTAAGAAGCTAGCTAGTGTAGCTAACCTAACAAAATAGACTTCAAAATAAAATTAATCAAAAGATATTCAGAAGGACATTACATATTCATCACAGGAAAAAATCCATCAAGATGAAGTCTCAATTCTGAACATTTATGCTCCAAATGCAAGGGCACCCACATATGTAAAAGAAACATTACTAAAGCTTAAATCACACATCAAACCCCACACTCTAATAGTGGGAGACTTCAACACCCCACTCTCACCAATGGACAGGTCTTCCAGACAGAAACTTAATAAAGAAATAAGGGTACTAACAGACGTTGTGAATGAAATGGACTTAATAGACATCTACAGAACATTTCACCAAACACAAAAGAATATAGCTTCTTCTCAGCACCTCACAGAACCTTCTTTAAAATTGACAACATACTCAGTCATAAAGCAAATCTCAACAGATACAAAAAAAATTGGAATAACCTCTTGTATTTTATCAGATCATCATGGCTTAAAGCTAGGACTCAACAACAAGATAAACTGTAGAAAGCATACAAACTCATGGAAACTAAATAATGCTGAACAGAATCACCACTGGGTCAAAGAAGAAAGAGAGAGAGAAATTAAAGACGTCCTAGCATTCAATGAAAATGAATGTACAATATACCCAAACTTATGGGACACTATGAAAGCAGTACTAAGAGAAAAGTTCATCGCACTAAATGCCTACATAAAGAAGTTGGAGAAGTCTCACACTAGCAACTTAACAGAAATCCTGAAATCTCTAGAACAAAAAAGAAGCAAACTCACCCAGAAGGAATAGACGCCAGGAAATAATCAAATTGAGGACTGAAATCAATAAAAGAGAAACAAAGAGAACAATACAAAGAATTAATGAAACAAAGAGTTGGTTGTTTGAAGAAATAAATAAGATAGACAAACCCTTATCCAAACTAACCAAAAGGCATAAAGAATATCCAATTAACAAAATCAGAAACAAAAAGGGAGACATAACAACAGACAAGGAGGAAATTCAGAGAATCATCAGGTCATACTTCAAAAGCCTGTACTCTACAAAATTGGAAAATCTAAAAGAAATGGATAATTTTCTGGATAGGTACCACACCCCAAATTAAGTCAAGACTAGATAAAACATTCAAATAGACCTATAACCCCTATAAAATTAGAAGCAGTCATTAAAAGTCTCCCAACCAAAATAAATAAATAAAAAAGCCCAGGGCCAGATAGTTTCAGCCCAGAATTCTACAAAAATATCAAAGAATAGCTAATACCAATGCTCCTTAAATTGTTCCACAAAAAAAAAAATGTTCCACACAATAGAAACAGAAGGGGAAAAAAAGAAACAGAAGGAACATTATCAAACTCTTTCTATGGGGCTACAGTTACCCTGATACCTAAACCACACAAAGATGCAACAAAGAAAGATAATTACAGACCAGTCTCCCTCATGAACGTTGATGCCAAAATACTTAATAAAAATACTGGCAAACTGAATCCAAGAACACATCAAAAAAAATCATCTGCCATGAACAAGTAGGCTTCATCCCAGAAATGCAGGAAAATCTGTCAGTGTAATCCACCATATAAACAAACTGAAAGAAAAAAAAAACACATGATCATCTCATTAGATGCTAAAAAAGCTTTCAACAAAATCAATACCCCTTCATGATAAAGATCTTGGAGAGATCAGGAATATAAGGAACATACTTAAACATAATAAAGAAAATTTACAGCAAATTGACAGTCAACATCAAATTAAATGGAAAGAGACTCAAAGCAATTCTGCTAAAATCAGGAACAAGACAAGGCTGTTCATTCTCCCCATACCTATTCAATATAGTATTCGAAGTTCTAGCTAAAGCAATAAGACAACAAAGGGAGGTCAAGGGGATACACACTGGAAAGGAAGAAGTCAAACATTTGCTATTTGCAGATGACATGATAGTATACATAAGTGACCCCCAAAATTCTACCATGGAACTCCTACAGTAATGTGGCAGGATACGAGATTAACTCAAAGAAAAATCAAGAGCTCTCCTATATACAAATGATAAACAGGCCAAGAAAGAAATCAGAGAGACATCATCCTTTACAATAGCCACAAATAATATAAACTCTATTGGGGAACTCTAACCAAGCAAGTGAAAGACCTCTTTGACATGAACTTTAAGTCCTTGAAGAAAGAAACTGAAGAAGATATCAGAAAAAGGAAAGATCTCCCATGCTCATGGATAGGTGGAGCCAATATAAAAATGGCAATCTTACCAAAAGCAATCTACAGTTTCAAAGCAATCCGCATCAAAATCCCAATACAATTCTTCACAGACCTTGAAAGAACAATACTCAACTTCATATTGAAAAATAAAAAACCCAGAATAGCTAAAACAATCCTGTACAATAAAGCAACCTCTGGAGGCATCACCATCCCTGATCTCAAGCTCTCCTATAGAGCTATAGTAATAAAAACAGCTTGGTATTGGCATAAAAATAGACATGTGGACCAATGGAATCAAACTGAAGACCCTGACATTAATCCACACACCTATCAACACCTGATTTTTGACAAAGAAGCCAAAACTGTACCATGGAAAAAAGAAAGCATCTTCAACAAATGGTGCTGGTATAACTGGATATCAACATGCAGAAGACTACAAATAGATCCATATCTGTCGCCATGCACAAAACTTAAGTCCAAGTGGATCAAAGACCTCAACATAAATCAAACTACACTGAACCTGATTAAAAAAAAAGAAAGTAGAAAGTACACCTGAACGCACTGGAGATCACTTCCTAAATATAACACCGGTAGTACAGACACTAAGAGCAACAATTATTAAATGGGACCTCCTGAAATTGAAAAGCTTCTCTAAGGCAAAGGACATGGTAAATAAGACACAACATCCTACAGAATGGGAAAAGATCTTCATTAACCCCACATCTGACAGAGGGCTAATTATAGTAGAATACTTTAAGGTGTGTTACTTCTATTTATGTTGCATTTGTTTAACTCTGTGAAGCTGTGTTACTGTGCCCATTTAAAACACCTGATGGTATAATAAAGAACTGAATGGCCAATAGCAAGGTAAGAGAGAGATAGGCGGGCTGGCAGGCAGAGAGAATAAACAGAAGGAAAAATCTAGGAGGAGAGGTCTAGGAGCCAGAGAAGGAAGAGGACTTCAGGGACCAGCCACCCAACCACCGAGCTACACAGCAAGCCAGGGAGTAAGAGTAAGATTTACAGAAGTAAGAGAACAGGAAAAGCCCAGAGGGAAAAGACAGATGGGATAATTTAAGATAAGGAAAGCTAGTTAGAAACTAAGACAAGCTGAGGCCAGACATTCATAAGTAATAATAAGCTTCCATGTGTAATTTATTTGAGAGCTGGGTGGCAGGCCCACAAACAAAGAGCAAAGGGGAAAAAATAACAGCTGATCTCCAACATATAGAGAGAACTCAAGGAACTAGACATCAAAATACTGAACAATCCAATAAAAAAAATTGGGCTACAGAGCTTAACAAAGAATTCTCAACAGAAGAATCTCAAATGGCCAAAAACCATTTAAGGAATTGTTCAGCATCCTTAGTCATCAGGGAAATACAAGTCAAAACAAGTTTGAGATACCATCTTATACCTGTCAGAATGGCTAAGATCAAAAACACTGAGGACAGCTTATGTTGGGAGAGGATGCAGATCAAGGGGGACACTCCTCTACTGTTGGTGGGAATGCAAACTTGTACAGCCACTTTGGGAATCAGTATGTCAACTTCTCAGAAAATTGGGAATCAATCTGCCTCAAGGCCCAATTATACCACTCTTGTGCATATATTCAAGGCATCTCAATCATACCACAAGGAAATTTGCTCAACTATATTCATAGCACCATTATTCATAATAGCCAGAACCTAGAAACAACCTAGATGCCCCTCAACCAAAGGAGAGATAAAGAAAATATGGTACATATACACAATGGAGTATTACTCAGCTGTAAAAATCAATGACATCATGAAATTTGCAGACAAATGGATGGAACTAGAAAATATCATCCTGAGTGAGGTAACCCAGACTCAGAAAGTCAAACATGGTATGTACTCACTCATTAGTGGATATTAGATGTAAAGCAAAGGATAATCAGACTATAAGCCACACCTCCAGAGAAGCTAGGAAACAAGGAGGACCCTAAGAGGGACATATGGATCGCCTTGGGAAAGGGAAACAGATGATATATCCATGAGTAAACTGAGGATAGGGGAGCAATAGAGGGGAGGGAATTGGGTATAATAACATGAGAGAATAGGATGGTCGACCTGGGGGAGGGATAGAGTGGGAGAGCAATGAAAGAGATGTCTTGATAGAGGGAGACATTATAGATTTGGGGAGAAACCTGGTACTAGGGAAATTCCCAGGAATCCATGAGGATGACCCCAGATTAAACTACTAGCAATAGTGGAGAGGGTGCCTGAACTGGCCTTCCCCTGTAATCAGATTGGTGAATACCCTAACTGTCATCATAGAGCCTTCATCCAGTAACTGATAGAAGCAGATAAAGAGATGTACAACCAAGCACTGGGCTGAGCTCTGGGAGTCCAGTTGAAGAGAGAGAGGAAGGATTATTTGAACAAGGGAGGTCAAAATCATTATGTGGAAATCTACAGAGCCAACTGAATCAAGCTCGTGGGAACTCACAAACTTTAGACCAACAGCTGTGGAGCCTACATGGGACTTAACTAGGCCCTTGGCATATAGGAGACAGTTGTGTAGTTTGGTCTGCTTGAGGGGCCCTTGGCAGTGGGATCAGGATCTATCCCTGGTGCATGAGCTGGCTTTTTGGAGCCCATTCCCTATGTGGGGGGAGGACGCCTTGCTCAGCCTTGATGCATGGTGGAGGAGCTCGGTCCTGCCTCAACTGAATATTCCTGGCTTTGCTGACTCCCCATAGAGCCTTTACCCTTTTGGAGGAAGGGATGAGGAGTGAGTGGCAGGGAAATAGGAAAGCTGGGGGGAGTGGGAGGAGGGATAAGACAGGAATCTGAGGTTGGTATGTAAAATGAATTTTAAAAATTCTTAAATATATTTTTTAAAAAGAATAATTGGGAACTTACACTCCAGTTTAAAAAGAAAAAGAAAACTACAAAGCAACATGAAGATAAATTAGGCTTAAATAAATGTGAAGTTACTTAATGTTCATTGAGTGAAAGGATTAATAAGTGGCAAAAATTGATCTATAGGTTCAGTTCAACTCCTATTTTAAAAGCCCAATGTCCTTTTTGTTGAAATTGGTACTGATTATAGAATTGATGTAGAATTGCATGGGACCCACAGTAGCAACAAAAAAATCTTAAAGAGAACAAAAATGAAGGCTTCGCATTTAATCATTTAAAGACTTACTATAAAGCAACAACAATCTAAACAACAAAGATGTTGGCATAAGAAACAGACATGCAGACCAATGGACCAGAATGGAGAGCCCATTACTAACCCCACAGCCAAATAACAGTGACAAGATAGACCTCAACAACATGACAGTCATACACTAATGTATCAAAAGCAAAAATGAACTCAGAATGGATCATAGTGAAGACTGTGAGACTCTTAAAAGGAAACAAAGAATAAACTAAGACGATCAAAGTTTAAAATGTACTTTTCAAAAAGACTTAAAAAGTAAAAATACAATTCGCAGAATAGGAGGAAATGTTTGCAAGTCATATTGTTTAATAAGCATCCAACAGTCAGGATACTATATAGTATTATATACAGTATTAGTACATAATAAAAAAAAAACTCTACAACTCAACAAAAACAACAAAAAGTAAGAGCCAGATATGGTCTCAAATAGGCATTCTTGCAAAAAGATACCTACACATATTAATTAGATATAATGGGAAGAGGCACCTCATTAGTATTAGGAACATGCAACTCAAAAACCACAATAAGCTATCATTCACACACAACTAGGATGGTCAGAGTAAAAACAGATGGATGGTAACAAGTGTTGTTGTGAATGTTAGGAAGTTTGAACCTTCATATACTGCTGCTATGAAGGAAAACAAGTTCAGGCCCTCTGGAAAGCATTTTAGCAGTTCTTCAATATGTTGAATATATAATTGATATGTTAGCCACAAACTATTCTCCTACGATATATACTTAAGAGAAATAAAAACATACATTCATATACAAAAATATTATTCAACTATAAAATGAAGTATTTACACAATCTCAACAACAAAAAAAAAACACCATCACATAAAATGAACACAAAGGCCATATAATGTGTGATTTTACTTAAGTCCAAAACAGCAAATACCAAACAAAGTATTAGCAGTGTTCGGGGACCGGGAATACTTGCTCAGTGAACATAGAAGCTTCTTTACAATACAGTAACAATGGGGAATTAGAGAGTTCTGATGGCTGTCAACCTTGTCAACAAACTACAAAACATGCAAGAAGGCATTCTGTGGCAAATAAAATGAACTCAATAAAAGTTCCAAAAAGTTGCAGCTGCTGTGTCACATATGAGTACTCTGAAAACATATATCCAAAATCTTTATGGTGTTTAGATCTCAACTGAAAATTATTTTAGCATATTTAAGCTTCCACATTTAATATTATAGTGAGCAGTGTATCTGTTACAAGTAAAATCACTATAGGAAACTTTAGTTAACTTTTAGAAATAATTTTTCTTTGCACGCAGAATTAGACTTGAATAATTCCAGCTCTACAGAAACCACTTTAATTCAGCTCCACAGAAGGAAACCGACCTTCGGGAAGGAGAGTAACTGGGGACCATTAGCTTTTTCAACAGGACTGTCAAATTGTAAACGGATGCTAGTAACATTCTATTATTGAAAAGCTATTCATGAGTACCGGGAAAATGTGATGATCCCACTATTTTCAGTGAATCTTGAATCAAGCGAAAACTTCTTGGCAATCGAGCCAAATATCCAACTATGAAAAACAAAAAGAAAAAAAAAGTGATCTAAGTCTGTCTTGTAAAAATTCCAAAATATTAAAATAAGAGTATCTTGCCTCCATTGCAAAAAGTATAAATCAGTTTTCTATGACTGCTATATACTGTTCTGCATACTCCTTAAAGAATTTAATATACCTATGACTTACACCTGTTATAAAACTTAACCCAACCTTTCTGTGCCTACTTCTAATACTCTCCTGCCTTACAGGACCCAATCAGAACCCTGCCCCCTCAAGCCCCCCTCCCATCCTCATTACTCGGCTATTGTAACTGGCATCTCTCTTTTAACACTCAATCTGCAATGAAATGCAGTTATTCATACACATACATCATTTTTCTTGGTACAAACTCCATTGATGGAAGCACCAGTGTTTAAGTCAACTTATCAAGAATCATTTGCAAGCACCTTGCCTTTGACATGGAAACTATTAAAACAATGACTATGAAAAACATCCTGCTAGTCTTCATTCATTGTTGAATGAACACATATGACAGCATGATGCTGTGAACAGAATGAATGGGGAAGACCATGCAATGGCTGTAAAGCATTAACCCCAAAGAGTCTTAACAACAAGGAGAGATCATGGCATTAAAGGCTGGAGTGGAGTTTAATGGAAATTCTACCACATACTGAAATTGAGGAAGTTACTTTAAACTACCAGTTTGGGGCTTTCATCTGCAAAATGAGATTGACAGTAATTCCAACCTTACATGTTTATCATAGGAGCTGTGAAGTGCTATATGAGTATCAGCCTTTACTACTCAGTTTACATTTTAAGATGCTAATTGCTTATCCTATTTTTGATAGTCCTTATTGGAGAAAAAAGAAAGGCAGGCAAAATTTTAAAACAAAAACACAAACTTTCATTACCAGGTATAAGGCCAAGAGCCATATTCCAATGCATCTTTCTTAGACAGAATAATTAGACAATTTATTCTCACAGAACTATCTTTGCACCAAACACCTGGACGATATTATATAAGGAGTAATCGTCATTACCCCCACCCCCCATTGTGTCTTAGTATGCTTTCTGTTACTGTGATAAACATTTTGCCAAAATCAGCTTGGGGTGGGGGATATAGAGAGGGTTCATTTCACCTTACAGGTTGTACATTGTCCAGGAAAGCCAAGGCAAGGACTCAAGCACAAACTTGGAGGCAGGAAGCGAAGCAGAAGCATGGAGGAACACTACTTGCAGAGTTGCTGTCTCAGCCTTCCTCGGCTTGCTTTCTTACACAGCCCAGGACCACCTGCCCAGGGATGGAACCACCCCCAGACAACTGGCCCCTCCCATATAGAAAGCAATTAGGAAAATACCCCTACAGACACGCTCTGGTGTCAATCTGATAGAGACAAATCTTCAATTGAGGTTTCCTATTCTCAGGTGGCTATAGTTTGTGTCAAGTTAACAAAAATTAAAAAGTCCCATTTCTTTCCTTTCTCTGCCATTTTCCTTTCTTCACATTCCTTCTGTTTGTATCCTTGATTACTTTATCTTTTCATTCTCCCTTATATGAACAAATTTTAACTTCTGACAAGGGTTACCTCTAGTACATTTCTTTAGGATCTGTGGGACACAGCTTATTGTTAGTAAGTTGAAACACACAAATGCAGCCAAACTCTTCCACTTAAAAAGCAAATCTAGTAAACGCTCTTTTCTTTCTCCAGCATAAATATACTTTGAAACAGTGAGAAGTGTTACAGTTTAGTCTTAGAAACACCAGCTACACCCTGCATTTTACATCCTGAACCAACAGAGGGCGCTCCGCTATCAAGGATGTTTTAAGGCTCCCTGGGTTCACATCACTTTCTGTACATCTCTGTACACACGTCTCTGAAACACAAAGCTGGCGAGGACCCACGGACCTCAGTGTATTAGGGCACTTTTCATTTAAAGCTTCACGTTTGAATAAATACTCTCCTGATTGTTCAAACCGCGACCTTCTCTGCGCACACGCAGTTCTCTTTGGGACGCCTACACAAACCAAGGCTCTCCCTGGCGCAGCGTCAGCCGCAGAGGGTTAGAGGGTTTCTTTGTGTGAGCCGGGGTCACGTGACTCGGGGCCAACGCAAGGCGCCCGCCATGCGGCGCCGAGCCTCACCTGCAGGGGGCGCCCGCAGCAAGGCGGAGAGCAGGACGGCGGCCACCGACAGCGCCGAGAGCGTGGAGCCCGCGGCCCCGGCCCGCCGCCGGCCCCGCGGAGCCCGGCCCGGGGCCAAGGCCTCCATCCACACGCCACCGCCGCCGGCCGAGCCTCGGCGCTGAAGGTCGTTACCTGGCGCGCGCCCACCCGCCGCCGGAAGTTGGCGGACGGCGGGCCGGAAGGACGGACCGACGGACACGCCGCCACTTCCGCTCGGGCCGCCTGCGGCAGGTGTGCTAGCTTGGGAGCTGGCTTGGGCGCCCATGGGAGGCAGGGGCGTCGGTCCCCGAGGGGGCTCCTTTGCCTTTGAGGTCACCGCACCACCCACCCAGGGAGCCCTCCAGAACCTCAGTGTCTTGTCAGAGATTCCAAAGCTGGGAGAAGAATCTTGTGCCCCCAAGTTCTAACTGCTTCCCTGTGGTGCCTGGGGTCGGCGGGAACGCCCTTCTTATCACCCTGGCGGTGTACTACATACATTTCAGCCTTTGGGTGCCCACTCATGGCTGCACATGTCTGAGAACTAGTGACAGTGCGTGTACAGCCCTCGTGAAGTTTCCGACGATAGTCATGCCAACCGTTTGTACATTGTCCATGTGTGGAACTTCACGGAAGATAGATGCAGTGGACACCTAGGAGGGATTAAAGGTGTTGCCTAAAGAGATGGCATGAATGGCAAAACAGAGGGAATGACCATAGATGAAACTGAAGATCACCTTTCATAACCTGGATTCAGGAAAACATACCAAGCCAGCTAAGCGGCCGTTTATAATGAAAACGTATTTTAAATGGAAAGAGAATCATACATCCACTTTGCTGCCTTTGGAAGGATTTAATGATAGTCGAGATATGATGGAAATAAATCTTATATAAATATTTTGAACAACTAAAAACAATCTGGCTTCACTTTAATATGAAGAAATGAGTGGTACTGGGTGGACAAAAAACTCACTGACTTTCATGTTTTTGATATATTGTATCCAGGACCTCATGTTGTAAGACTTAATCATTTATTTCAACTTTACCTCTCATTTAATGGTATATCTCAAAATTTCAGTCATCATCAAAGGTGGGCGTGGCCGCATTCTGCTTATACATACTGCCATACAGTTGACCTTATTTATATATTCTGTTCCTGGATATTGTAGAAGCTTGGTCTGTTTTGGTTGGTTGGTTGGTTGGTTGGTTGGTTGGTTGGTTGGTTGGTTGGTTGGTTGGTTGGTGGCTTGCTTGCTTGATTCATTTAAGGAAGGTGTGGGCTACTATCTTCCAAATTCTAATACTTCAGTTTAGATACAGTTTTCATGCAACACCAAATTGTCTAGTTAAAACAGATCTTAAGTGGACTGGTACACAACATTTGAAACAGATTTTTTTTTCATGTTGCCATTTACTGAAATAACACAAAAACCCTCATTGCTTTCACTCTGCACATTGTGGTAGCCTTAAGGAAACTGAGGATAATTTTAGGCACATAAGGAATGCACCTTTACTTTGGCTATAATTTGTGAATTACTGTCCTTAAAAATGAGTATAATGCATGTTCATTGTTGCAGTATGTTTAAATTAAACATGCCAATTTTTATGATTTATCACATATCAGCTAATACTTAGTTGTAGTTGTGTGTCAGAGAGAGACTATGTGTGTGTATTCACTAGATAAATTTCAGTATATTCTTTAAGTGGCTATCTTACCCACAAAATATAAACATAGAAAATACATATATGTACATATATGTGGATATGTATATGATATTAGTTTCCTGAGTATTGGAGAAAGAAGTGTAATGGAAATATTACTAGCACTTTTGGGGGGCGGGGTCCTAAAAAATGCATTATGATGTACATAATAAGTAGTTCCATGAGTTATGGTTCCACCAGTTGCCAAGCAACAAAGGCTCTTTGGTTTTTTTTTTTTATTCTGCCCTCTTTCTGTACTTTCCTATCACTCCTTCACCAGAAAAAAAAATACCTTAAGATAAAAAAATTACTAACATTTAGAAAATTGAATTAATAATTTTATGCTAGATCTTCCATTACTGGAAATATGGGTTCTTAATAGTTAAAGAGAAAAGAATTATCAAAAGAATTTAATTCACAATCCTCAAAAATGATGAGAAATTCCATGGATATGGAGGTTAAGAACCAACCCGGAAAGATTAGTGTCTCTAAAAGGTTCATCTTCTCAGGAGCAAAGGCTATTGAGTATCCAGATTACCCACATTACCATGATCTCTTACGGAAAATGAACATGCCCTTTGTGAAAGGACTTGAAGACAGACATGACTATGGCAGATTTGAAAAGAAATGCAACCCTGCGTTTTTAAAGTTCCATCCTTATCCCCCTTCAGTCCTGCCAGACTGTCATGTGCACTACCCTTATCCCCCACCATATGGACAGGCATATCCATTGTTTCCACTTCGTGATGATGTGCCCTTAGGTGATCCCTGCTCGGGATTCCTGAGTGCTGGTGCTGATGCTGATTTAAAGCCTGGCATTGGCAGAGCCATACCAAACCTGGTGAGTTTCAGTGATGTGAAACCTCAAAATCGAGTTCCTAGGCCAGACAAAGGATTTCAAACAACAATAAAAAGGCAAACAATACTATCAGAAGAGCTACAACAGAGCAGGAAATGGAATTCCAGGAAAGTATCAGACGTTTCCATCAGGGCAAAACTTGGAGGTAAGAAAAGTAACATAGCCTTTATATGTCTTTCAAGTGAGTTAAAGGAGCATGAACTTGAGCTTTTTAGAATTTTAGCAGTTAAATTAGCATAAATTATAACTGGACAAATTATTTCAAATTAGATTTTAAGACTGTCTAATTTAAATGATACAATGTATAAATCTGCTTGTAAAACAAAATTTTGTTTAAAAAATTAAATATTATTTGTAGTGATCAACAGCAAAAATATTAACATATAATTTATTCTAGTTATATAGAATACCAAAGGAGGATTTATGTATCACTTTCATAGTTGTATAGCAACCTTCCCTCTTTGTTTCTCTCCCTTATAAACAATCTGCTGATTAAAAAATTAAGGTTTCAGGGACTGAAATGAAATGGGAAAGAAGATGTAAGTAAATTGGGTAAGAACGGGAACAAAAGAGAAGCAAGCCCTCCATAAATAGTTTATGCTTCCGAAGGCTGAATTAATGGTACTACTGTCATCTGCATTAGGATTCTCTGGACACATTTGTAGTGAGAAATATCTCCAAAGGAAAACCACAACAACTGCTTCCTGTGTAGGGAAGTGTGCATGGTAGGCAGGGAGGGAGGGATAGAAGATTAACATCTCTGACTGTGGGAAAAGGAAAAGATCAAACCTGTGGTGGAGGTGCTTGGCTTGCTGTGGTGTCAGAAACTGCAGGACACTTTCACAGTTCATCCTCAGCTTTCATCCAAAACCTTAGAGGATGAAGGAAGACAATATGTGAAGGAAGGGAAAGGCTACCCATGTTGGCACAGTAGATTTGCATACTTTCTGACATTCCTTCCAGAGAAAGACTGTAGTTATTAGGGACCAAGAAGAAAGTACAAAGCAAGACAAAGAAATCAAAATGAAAAGGGCAGTCAGCATGACTTCAGCCTCACCTTCCAACCACTTTTAAGCTGGAAGGGGAGAAACTGGAGAGGCATAAGCAGGAGGAAGAGTGGTGCTTTTTGTTATCACTCCACTTTAAGTCTTCAAGGTGGGCTTAGGGAAATGCCTGAGTTATAGAATTCCTATATAGAGTATTAATGAGGTCAGCATATTTTAGGTTGGTTATCTGAAAATTCTATCTAGGAAAATATTACTGAGAATCAAACACACTTGTCTCAACAAAAAATAAACACTATGTTAGTTACTAGAAATCAAAAAAAAAACAGGAGCATGGACTCATTCTTTGTTAATATTCCAATGCATGATAGCTTATTACCAAGAATACATCGTTAAAAGAGATAAAGTCATTTGTAGTCACATGCTACTTACCAGGCAAGCACAAAACCCCAGTCCAATATAATTTTAAAGGGAGCATTTTTGATCAGTTCTTGAAAGTAGTTCTCACCCTGAATTCTTAAAATATCATTACAAAGACTTTAGGTTGACGAAAGGGCACTAAATTACCAAAATAGTTTTGATAAACATGGTGCCAACACTTAGAATCAAATTTAGGTCTTATCTAGGTTGTATATTTTATTGCCTGGTTCAGAATAAAACCTCGAATTTAGATCAAGACAATCTGAGCTTGAATTCTAAGCTTATCTGTTATGTGACCCAGGGCCACTTAGAATTCTTTGTCTACCTGTGTATCCTTACTTATAAACTAAGGAAAGTAATTCATACCATGAAAATAATTACTATTTTATATTAATATGTTTCATGTAAAAATAACTAATGTGAAAAACAGAACCAGTGTACCAGATAGGATACATTAAACCCCAGAATGTTCAGTTGTTTTATACATAAATTAGAAACAATTTATCTCTTACAAAATTCTAAGAATTAAAATGCATAATGCCCACATTATGCATTTTAATTTCTGGAAAATTAAATTAATTTCTGAAAAATTTCTGGAACCTGAAGGAAAATTAAATAAATAATAGCTATTTTATCAATGAGTAATACTTGAGATTGGGGGATTGAGTTCTACATAATTTTTGAAGTGTTTTAATGACTTTGAAGACCATAGAAATGTTTATTAATCAAAATGACAAGTATGTCAGATTTCAGCAAATCCAAATTCACACCCCCCAATGAATACTGACAATGAGGAAATCTTAGAATGAATTACACCACATTTAATATTTTCAGTGGAGTTTCACAAATATTAAGGTGAGGTCATGAAAGATTACATGGATGACCTTTCTTCCCATCCCAATACTGCCTAATCTTTTCACTTTTTTATTCCTGAATGGCTCTTCTAATACTCTACCAGGCAATGGCTCTAAACCTGCTCTATGTCTAACCTCTTTCCTGGACTGCCTCCCCTTGCAGCAGATGGCTTGGTTTCTCTTATCATAAATAAGTTTGCCTATTGTTACCTGTTTTTCTTCATTTTGGACTCCAGCTGATATCAATATTTAAACTCTCTGTATATCTTCCCATCTTCCTAATCATCTTTTCTATCTTTCTGAGGTAACTATCTTACCTTAGGCATTTTTATAAAAATATATATATGGGAGACTGGTTGGCTGAAACAAAGTCCCTTATTTCTCATGGTTTTAGAGGGTGAGAAATCAAAAGTCAAGCAGTTTGGAAATTTGCCTCTTCATGAAGCCTTCCTGGCTTGCAGAAAGCTGCCTACTAACCTCTGTCCCTCCGATGGCAGAGAGAAGTAGAGCCATTAGGAAAGTAATATAAGCAATAAAGTTATATGTACTAATCAGTGGTTCATAAACACGTTGGACACTTAAACTGCATACAACAAACTTGGCTTACTCTTTGATATTCTTTAATTCTTCTTTCAATAATGATAACAGTAACAATGAAAAATACAGCTCAGAATCATCAAGACAACTCCATCTGAATAAGAAATATATTCACTATTGCAACCCAGAATAAGCTGGGGGTGAGGTACCTGAGTGGAAATCAGAGATGACCGACCACTGAGCACCTGGGCTGCACAAATCATCTCTCGCAATCTTGCCTTTTCTAACTTCTCTGTCCACATAGCTCCTAAATTTTAACTTCTAGATCCAAGGTTTGTACAGTGCATTGACTCACAGAGAAAAACTCTGATTGGAGGACAAAGAAGACTCTTCTGTCCCTAGGGGATGGAAGAAGGATTGTCTATGGAAACTACCAGAGTTACTACAGCATCATCATTTCTGTTAGTCACTTGAGAAAATCATAGTGATTTCTGAAAGTTTTAAAACTCTCTAATTTAAAAACTCCAAAGAAACCCATCTACAGTTTAAGTCCAAGGCTTTCCTGTGCTGATCTTTTCTTCTCCTGTTCTTCCACCATTCCCTTCCTGACACTTTATATGATAGCTATAACATTCTGTAGTTTTCTAACAGCATTATACTTTCATAGACCTGGCTACTGCTGTACATGCTATTTCCCTGCCTGGAACAACTGCTTTTCATCCACTTCCCCTTTTTCAAAAATTTAAGTCCTATTTAATTTTCAAGATTAGATCAGTTGTCATCTTCAGGAAGATGTTCCTAACTCCTGACAATCTGGTTGGACTAGATAACCCTTCTCTGCAACCTCACAGAACTCTGGGCTCCATTATAATTGCAGTTGCCACATAGTGGTTTCAGTGCTTCTGTGTATGAAGTTTCTGCTTGTTTATCAGTACCTCAGAACCAAACTCTGCTTTTTATTTTGATATGCCCATTCGTTTCTATTCCAGTACAGCAAGTACTTAGAAGGCTACATTTTTGTTAAATATATTATACAGCTAGTGTCTTAAGATTTCTAATCTGTAATTAGATGGGTTGTCTACACAGCATCCAGAATTATTTTTGCAACTACCATCCCTAGTATGTACACACACACACACACACACACACACACACACACACACACACACACATTCTCTCTCTCTCTCTCTCTCTCTCTCTCCATATATATATATATACACACACACACACACACACACACACACACACACACACACACAAATTCCTAGTATTCAACAGCTCTTTCACATTAAACATCCAAGCAGTTCTCTCCCTTGTTGTGATTTGCTAAGTACATAAATCTCAGAAATACTGTGTCTTCACAGCAATTCGTATTGCAGAGATCATCCTTACCCATTTCTGTCAAAGATCTAGGAAATTAATTAAATAATTCATTACTAAATGCCTAATACCATATAATGTAGCTCTCTAGTAGAGGAATATTGGGGTTTTCATTTGGTTGGATTTTGGAAATGAATAATATTTTACTATCTTGATTCCTTCGTGTCAAGAGTTGGACAACTTAGCTAATATATTAATTGGTATATAATTTCTTTTGATTCAATCTAAAAACAGACTAAAACTAAATGAGAAAGTTACAGGAATTCTATTTGAACATACATAATGTTAGATGGGGATTGATGGAGGCGATGCAGAATTAAAAGAAAGCTGCCAGGCCTCTCCAGAAGCGGACCTGTGCTTTAATCAGAACAGCCGAAGGGAAGGGCTGTAGGTCCCTCTGCAGAATGGGAGCTTGAGTGCATGTGGTGTGTGGGTGTTGAGGCTTTAGAGGACAAAGTGGGGAGGGCATTAGAGATAGAAGAATCCATCTGAAGGTAAGTTCCCCTGAAGTCTGGAAGTGGTAGATACCAGCGGGGTTGGTATGTGGTCCTCCTTATCAGAATTTTGCACAGGTTTGATCAGCCAAGTCCAACTGTCCTGACCAAAGTTTCTCAGTCCACCTGAAGCTTTTAGTTAATTACCCTTCATTATCAACCCTCAGGACAGATAAAAAGAAGAGAGGGGTGTTTTTTTTTTCATTGGCTACTTACTGCAGAAAGGAGAACAGTGGATAAGAGGCTCGGCTCTGTCCCCGGGCTCTACGGGAGCATAGATTGGGTTGATTTTATGTAGCACAGGAGAGTTTTAACTTGATCAGCCATGATGCATCATGATATCTCCTTCGTGCACTCCTAGAGAAACCTCTACAAAGTTAGAGGGCTGAAAATGGATGATTTGGTTACAGGGTGAAACTGAGAGATTGCCCAAAAGGTGGAGGTGGAGGAGAAGGATTAGAAGTGGGAGGCACAGAAGTGAGCCAGTGAAAGGAAGTGGGTGTCAGTAGATAGGGGGTCCCATATTGTGGGGGGAGGATTCATATTGTGTCTCACAGGGCTGTGAGTATTTGGCAGGGGTGAGTTGCGTCAGAATGGGAAAGATGCCAGGAGAGTTGATAAATTTGAGAAGAGCAAAATCTTGCCATTCGGGATTTCAGAAAGAGTCTGAGGTGGTAAGAGGCTGGAAAAATCAGGCTGGATCAAGGAGATAACATTTAAGTGGGACTATATGTATATCTTATCCATGTGTCTTATTATTAAAAGCAGATTTAAACATTTTTTTAAATTTAAAAAAACTCACCTTAATTGTTTAAAAGATTCAGAACAATTAATCATTATTATGATTAATTTTAGTTTTACTGTGAACAAAATGAAGTTGAGCCAAGGTAACAACTTTAGTTTATAGGACCATTTACTTATAAGTCAATTTGTTACTTAATACATGGTGTTAAAAATATCACAATCACATATGGGCAGTTTATATGGACATAAAAGGAAATATGTTTCAACAAACTTAATATTTTGAACATTACTGTTTGTTGAGATTATGGTTTTATGATTTTCATTGTAAAAGGAAAACTTAAAAGATATTGTTAGATCAGACAGAAAAAAAGCAGACACATGTCAGTGGAGTGTTGAGGGGAATGTTTTATCAAAGTTAGAGGAACACGGGCCTGAAGGTATCAGACAAAAAGAGCGGACAGTGCCACCTGGCAGAGCCCGCTGCAGCGGCTCCTCACTGGTGGTAGCTTGTCTGGTACTTGGCCATTTATCCTCAAGTCTCTGTTGGGACCTGTGAACCTCAAGAGCATTAGCTCCCTGTGTTAGTATGCCAGTATGGGAAGCAGGTGGTGAGGAAACAATTTAGATTCGCCTCAGAAGCCAATAACTGTATTGTGTAAAACCATCAAAATTAAAACAAACCAAAACATTAAAATTATAAAATAACCATTTTAGATGCTTGATGTTTTCTCCTTAGTCTAATATAAAAGGGGCGTGGTGACTCCCAGTGGATTCTCTGGGACTGTGAAGTTGTATGGGTGCTACCATTTTGGTTTGTGTCATGTGATGTTCAACCAAAATGGTGGTGAAGTCACGTGAAATTTGCCTTTGTGATATCATTAGCAAAGATGGAAGCCCAGACACTTGGTTGCTTCCATCTTGATGAACTCCCTAGCCAAGATGGCAGCAAACCATGGTTGTTGTTTTCTACTGAAGTGAAGTCAGCCACATGGTAAAGTGAGCCCATTCTCCATTGTGGCATGAGTCCCCGTGGAATTCACCATTTTGAAGATCAAATGTGAATTGTTATACCTTTTTCTTTAAAAATACACTAGTTAAATAGATTAGTGTGGATATAGGAGAGGATGGTACCTGTGATCTCGTCAAGTTGGCCCCAAATATCTAAATAAAGAAAAGGGGGAAAGAATCTCATGGTCGCAGCTCAAGGAAGCTGAGTCCATAAGCAGCTGATAGAGTAGCTAGGAGCTGTCTTTAAAGCAGCAGAAGAGTGACTTCTTAAGGAACACCCCCAGTCCAGTTCCAGGATGGGGTAAAGACTGAGCTGGTGTGCTCTCTTTATCCCAGTCACAGAGTCAAAAGGACAGCCTGACCCACCCAGGACAAACATGTGAGTCAGGAGTGGAAAGGCCAGATCCCATCCAAAGGGCAGGATGTCAGCCTAAATGGCCTAGAAAAAATTTGCTAGCACAGTATGTTCTGCTTTTGATGGGGGCCGGAGGATAGAGGGGGATTCAGCCAGATTGGCAACTGAAAGAGAGTTTAGGGAATTGGGTTTAGAAGTTTGAGCTGGCAAAACCTCAAGTCCAAAAAGGAGAGAATAAGACAAAGGGCCAGAGTGAAGGTAGAAAAGAGATTTGAAGTTGGGGGCCTTCAGACCTTTCACTGTTTTATCTACAGAAGTTATCTAAATCAATGAGGATTTGGAGGCAGAAAGTACTTCCAGGTATGGCCATTGTCCAATTGACAGGGCCAGATCTGAATTCAAGCTCATGAGCAAGACAGTACATCTAGATTTGTGTCTAATATGAACCTTGAAGACTTATTTTCAAGTATAAATGTTGTGGTAGTTTGAATGTAATTGCCCCCATTAGCTCATAGGGAGTGACACTATTAGAAGGTGGGGTTTTGATGGAGTAGGCATGGCCTTTTTGGAGGAAGTGTGTTACTGTGGGGGCAGGCTTTGAGTTTTCCTATGCTCAAGATACTGCCCAGTGTCTGAGTTCACTTCCTGTTGCCTTCTTATCAAGATGGAGCCAGCACCATGTCTGCCTGCATGCTGCCATGCTCCCCGCCATGATGGATAATAGACTGAACCTCTGGAACTGTAAGCAAGCCACCCCAATTAAATGTTTTCCTTATAAGAGTTGATGTGGGTCATGGTGTCTCTTCATAGCAATAAAAACCCTACGACGATGCCAGGTGGTGCACACCTTTTAATCCTAGCAGTTGGGAAGCAGAACTCTGTGAGTTCGAGGTCAGTCTACAGAGCAAGATCCAAGACAGGAACCAAAACTAAATAGGGAAACCCTGTCTCAAAAAACAAACAAACAAACAAAACCCTAAGACACATGTTTAGACATATCTGTGCAATTGACAAAGCTGTAAGAAAAAAAAACATGGAAAATAACAGAAGTCCACTAAAGACAAAGAAGTCAAGGTTTAAGCAACAGCAAATTAACCTAAGAAAGGCTAGTAAGGATGTATGAATTAGAGTATTCTTCTCTAAACTGCATGAAGTGGTTACATAGAAGCTTTGTCTAACACTGTTGTCTATTGCATGGCATTTAAATGAGGAGGATCCATAGCAGAGCAAAGAAAAAAGCCGAATGGTACCAGCCAGGTGTTAAAATGGTTTGCCTCCAGTACACTTCAATGGCTTATTGCCAAATAAGCTTTATAAAGGAATGTGAAAGTTTACTTCCAAGATTTTTTAGGCACAGTATTTCACCTAAGGACCCACATATCCTATCTGCGGAGTAAATTAATCACTATTTTTACTTCAGGTTTAATGAAGTGTACTATGGCTAGAGAAACGGTCTTGGGTCAAATATTCTGCCTGGCTTGCACTCTAAGCTGTGGTTTGTACCTTCTGTGGCTACAATGGCTGCTGACCAAAGTGGACATTGGTTTTACTACAGATGCAAATGTTCACAAATTCCATGTAACATGCTTAGACTCTAGATCTTTGCTCTAACACAATTTAAAGTTTGTAAAGTTTGGTCAGCATACATACTTTTTGTTTCATTTGAAGTACACAGCCCATGGGGAACTGAAAAAATAACCAACTAGTTCAGAGCACTAAATTGAGTCCAGTACCATTGACAATTATGACCCACATTTTAATTTGTAATCTTAGCATGCATTTTATGCAATTTGGGAAGCATCAAACTAAACCTACAATGTTCAGAAGCCTTGTTACAGTTTAATGTACATGAACTAAAAGTGTCTAATGGAAAAAAATTATCACTGGGTTTTTTTATCTAAAAATACATGAATTTTTGGTTTTCAGGTTGGACAAGCCCTCTGAAAGTTACTCCTTTACCAGCTCATGAGAACAAAAGAAGCTCATTAGGTCTCATACTTTCCTTTGATGAGAAGACAACAAGTACAGTAAGATTTTCTTAATAGGCAGTATTATATAATATAGCTTGTTTATATCAGCATCTCTGTGTTTGGTATTTTCTTCCCCAGGGAAAAAATAGCTACTGTTGACAAAGTGTATCCCTCTTTAGCTTTTAAAACAAGTAAGACCCTTTTATTAGTTTATATAATACCAAAATGTGTAAATAACATAAGAGCAACCTTAAAATGCTTCAGCTGGAGAGAACTGCTTTTCACATAGGGACCATCCTTGCCATATCCCAGTAGTGCACACAATAATATACCTTAGTTTCCTATTCCATGAAAAGGGGCCCCCACAGATTGAAGACTTTGAAAATCTATCAATGTGATGTTAATATAATATCTTTCCCTTACCTAGCTTCATAAGGAAAGCATTCCATTGCACTCCCTGAGTTATAATTTAATTATTCTTTCCATTTTGTGTAGCCTATGTTATCAGGCTAATTAAAATAAACCAGACTCAAAAACAATAATTACATGTCTTGTTTCATACATTCATGTGTGTGTGTGTGTGTGTGTAAGTGGCAACTGAGAAATTATTGAATTCTGGATCATAGCAGAGATCATAATTTTCATGAAATTCTACATGAAAGACCTCTAAGAACAGAAAAAAAAGGAAGAGTGGCTCCAAACTGAGAAACACAATTCACAGCTCTTTGGTGGTGTGGCAGCAGATTAGACATGGGTAAAGAGACAATTCAATATGAATACATAAATCAGAGGGAACTATATATCATGAAGCACAAATGTACAAAAAGGTAAAAATAGAGAAGAATCAGGAGCAGAAAAGAAAGTACATGTGCTTATTGGAGTCCCAGAAACAGATGATAGACTAACACAGAAGCAATATATAAGACACAATTGTTTATCTCTGTTTTTCTAGGGCTTTCTTGGGCACCCTTTCACATTTCTCCTCTACCTTAAATAGAAAGTCTGAGAAAAAGTGATAACAAGAGCACCATCTCTGCCAGTGTCAGCCCTAACAGTGATAACAGCACAAGTTTCCATGATGATCATGAGAGCAAAGTAGCAAAGTCCTGAAAGTTCAGTTCCATGCAATGTGCAGTGATTGCATTATCTAAAATCGGGAAAACAGTAGCCATCTTTTGTCTTGTCCTGTTTAATATGAAGACATTCTAAGAGAATGTAAGATATTTGCAGTGCAGATACTTGTGATGACATTAAAGAACTTTATTGTGGTGCTACTAATATCTTGTTAGGATAAACATAAATATAGCTCTGCTTCAGTTCCAATAGAGATGTCAAAAGTACCTAAAAGAAATGAGTAATTATAAGTCAGGATCTCTGGTGATCAACCCAAGAACACAAAGAAGACTCCCACAGAAGATGCCATGAGGAGAATAATTTCAGAGAACCACGTAGTTAATAAATCTGAGGACACAGACTTAACAACATTTCACAAAGAAGCTAGGACACATAGCATTTAGAAGTAAAAGCTTATAAGTCTGTAGTCAGGATATAGAAGAAGATTATATGTCAGGGAAAAAATCCAAATTCCAGTGGAAGTTTACCAGAATACCAAAGGCATACCAAGATGACGATGAAGAAGAACATGTGACCCCCAGAATATGATGATACATGAACTTGGGGTACTCTAGAGAAAGTCTAAGCACATGTGCCGAAGTCATTGTCTGCCTTGTGAAGAGCAATAAAGACAGACAGAGGGCAGGCTTTGAAGACTCTGATTGTAGGAGGAAGAGAAAACTGGTATGAGCCATTTTCATATTTAAACTAAGGGCTTTCTCTGAGATTTATCTATTTATGGGTCAGAACTAGTGTTATCTTGGAAATATTTATATTTCAGAAAATAAAATAGATACATCTTAGTCATACAATAAACATTAGCTTAAAGAGATACAAATATTTGTGTCAGGAATAGCATTCAAACACATCAAATTGTCTTAAATAGGGTGATTATTTTGTATTGTCAAAAAGATTAATGCTTTGTCATATATGTATATATATACATATATATATATATATAATTCCAATTTGATAATCCCTACAGTATAATAAAGTTGGTTTTACTGCCCCCAAAGAAAGTATCATAAGAAAAGCTGTGCTTTTTCTAAAGCAATGATCTTGCCATGCAGTATTGGCATAGATGATACACTGGTATTTATTTGAGAAAAGTAACTCATAATGTGAGTTCTAGAACACTCATGATTAATTTGATAAGACAGTATTGTAAAAGGAAATTTCAGAGTAACAAAAATTTATGAATAATAAAATTTGCTAGAATTTTGGTACTTAGTCATTTATAGAATTGATAGCATTTGTATACAATAAGATTGAAATAAATATTCATGTACTAAGATTTTTATCTTATTTGTATGTATGTGTGTGGAGGTGCCTGTGGAATCAAGAACAGGGGAAAGGATTCCCTAGAGTTGGAGTTACCAGCAATTGTGAGCCCCATGATATGTTGATGTCAGTGTTAGGAACCAACTTCAGTCCTCTGCAAAAGCAACACCTGTTCTTAACCACCTTGCCATCTCCACGGACCCAAGATTCATTTTTTAAATGTTGAAACCCTCAATCCAGTAATTTAAAGAATAAAAATAAAGTCAGTGCATATAAAAAGACATCCATACCATAGCCTCCAGGGGAAAAAAACAAACAAAAAAATGCAATGATGGAGCCTTGAATCGGCCAAAACAAGAGAGTCATTCTCCAAAGCCATAGCAGATCCTTCTGTATATAACAGAAAGTAGGCAATGCTAGAATCCCATCACTGCTACAATCCAAGTCACACAGTTACCACTACTTCACCACTCTGCCAGTTAGAATTCTAGTCCCCTGAAATGCACTATAGAAATGTTAATAATTGAAGACAGTTTAGTCAAGTTCAGACAGTCTATCCTAAAGCAGACAAAAATTAAAGAAAATATATATAAAGTATTCATTAGTCAGTAGGGAGGAAACACTGTGATCAGAGACACAAGCAAGAATGAAGAGTAAACTATATTAAGAGCACAGTTAGTATAAATGAGTCTATCAAGTAATAGTAACTACCTTGTGGTGTTTTAAACACAAATATATTGATTGAAAATATAAGTGAATAATTAATCTGAAGGAGGGTCAGAAGTTAAGTGTGGAAGTGTTTTTCATCTTTCCTGACGGAAGAATAAAAGCACTAGTTATATTTAATCCTCAAAAATATGTGTTCACATTGCAATTTGTAGATTAAACAGTAAAAAAAAATAGACAAACAACAGAATTCATTGAATAACAGAAAAATCAATCCAAACAATGTTAAAATAAAAAGACTATAACAAAGGCGTGTAGATCATGGAGAACACATGAGGTCGTTGTTTCAAACTCAGAATCAGCAATTATTTTCTACCTAAAATTTTAATTCTACAGTTAAAAGACAGATTGCCTGAATGCATGGATATAAAACACCTGCTTACCCTACTAGGAACAAAAACTCACATATAATATTTTAATCATTATGGAAAATGGTATATAAAACTATGAAAAATAATGCACACATATACCTTTTTCCAGGAGTATTTATACAAATTACTATAGACAATGTCATAAAACAAGTCTCTACAAATTACATTTTGACTCATAAAATGGATAGTCTATGAGCATAGAACAATTATAAGAGAAAAAACACCCTTCCAAATCATGTATTTAGAAACAGGAAGATGTGTTTATGGAATGAACCATCATTCAAAGAATTCACAACCACAAAAGAAGCTAAAAAGTGTTTAGAATGAAAATCAAAATGTTGTAGTCAAATGTATAGCTGGCAACTGCAATAAACCCTGGAAGACAGGACCTGTCTTTAAAGTATATGTTAGATCATAAGAAAACCTGTCAATTCAAGAAATAAACAAGGTACATCTCAGGAAATTAGAAAGTGAGGGAAAATCAATTTTTGAACAAAGTAAAGGAAATGAAAAATAAATTAAGGATATAGAAAACAAACATAAGATTATCCATGTTACAACTGGGTTCTTTACGAAACTAATTTGAGATCCTACTACTCTGGGAACTAATTTCCTTGTGCTGTCAGATTTGTGTGAAATTCAGCCTTTGTCAGAGAAGCTTCTTATAGGAGTGGGTAGGGATTAATACAGAGAGTCTTTACTGTTCGAAGTACTGAGAATAGTGACCGTGAGTGCTTAACCTTAGATGAGACATCTGTCACAGCCTACCTCCACCAAGGCTCAGAAGCAGTGGACAGGAGAGGATGTAAGAGCCAGAGAATGGAGAGAATGCTATGAGATGCTATTCTCTGGGCATGAGATGCCATTGCACACATTGACTCATAGCAGTTCTGGTTACCTACACAAGACTGCAAGAGATCAAGCAAGTAAATAATTCCAGCATTGCAAAGGAAGAACTCTTAGGGCCCCACCCCTTTCTTGGGACTGTTGGCAGTTGATGGCCACATACTAAAATTCTTCTCCTCTGAAACATCTTGAGGCAGCCTCCACACCACTTTCTTCAATGCTCCACTAGTATGGCCCATTAAGCCTCACTTCAACTGTTCAACTACTTTTCTAATCCAAAGTCCACATTCCTCCAAACAAAAGCATGGTCAGGCCTATCGCAGCAATAACTTGCTTCTGGTACCAACTTCTGTCTTAGTTAAGGTTTTTATTGCTGTGAAGAGACATCATGACCATGGCAACTCATAAAGGAAAGCATTTAATTGGGACTGGCTTACAGTTCAAAGGTTTAGTCCATTGCATCATAGAAGCATGGTGGAATGCAGGCAGACATGGTGCTGGAGGAGGAACTAAGAGTTCTATGTCTGGATCTTCAGGCAGCCAGAAGAGACTGAGACACTCTGTCCAGGCTTGAGCATCTGAGACATCAAAGCTCACCCTGGGTGACACATTTCCTCCAAGGCCACGCCTACTCCAACAAGGCCACAACTCCTAATAATGCCATTCCTATGGACCTATGGGGCCATTTTATTCAAACCACCACCACAACATAAGATTTTAAAAATAAAGCCAAAGTAAAGATATCTTTAGAAAAACAGTGCTGAAAATATTGCCAGCCTACATGGAGAACAGCCACTAAAGAGAAGAAAGTAATGAATAAGCAGGGATTTGAGTGTATAGAATTGAGGAGAGCAGTTATGATAAGAGACACAGGTATTATGGTTATAGTGAACAAAATAAAACTTAACAAAGAAATAACCATTATATCAAAAGAAAAGAGAGCAGATGAAATAGATAATGAAAACAGATTTAAACTAAATAGTGTTGATTATCATGTAAAACATGGCTTAATTTAATTTAATTAAAATTCAGAAGTTATGTTGAAAATAAGACCAACTATATGCTAACAATAAAAAACTAAGTGAAATGTAAATTTATGCTAAGAATGTTAACACATATATGACACACAAGAAAACATCAAAAGCAGCAGAAGGAACTAAGATACCATCCAAGTAGATGGAATAAGAAATTTCATTGAAAATTCATATTCTATATTGATAAAGTGATAGCACATACAATACATATGTACCTAATAACAGAACTCAAAATACATTAAGGCCAGACTGAGAGAGCATCAGGATAGATCTACAGCTATAATTGGAAACCATTCTTAGTAATTCATAGAAAAAAAGATACACAAAGGGGAAAGGACAGAAGACAAATTCCACAAACTTATTTATGCTCAAAACTATAATGTAATGAAAAGTACCAAACACAAAGGGACATTAGCAGACACAGAGGAAAGTGTGCCTTGCACAAGCAATCTACAGTTACAGAGCAATCTGGAATACAGAAAGAAAGTAAGTAACTGAATTTCTAAGGAAAACAAATAGGTACATATGACAGGGAATCAAATGTAACTCTGTAAATTAAATTTTTATTTATCAAAAATTATTAATTTTTTTGCTTCCTGTGTGACAGAATAAGTGTATAACAGATTAATACTCACACAAATTATAGCTATAAACCCTGACAGAATACATGCCCATTTACTTGACACCCTCTGGTGACTGAACAGTGTCATGCATGTTTCAAAAGGGAGTTAAAACTTAGAGGAGCCGGGCGGTGGTGGCGCACGCCTTTAATCCCAGCACTTGGGAGGCAGAGGTAGGCGGATCTCTGTGAGGCCAGCCTGGACTACCAAGTGAGTGTCAGGAAAGGCGCAAAGCTACACAGAGAAACCCTGTCTCGAAAAACCAAAAAAAAAAAAAAAAACTTAGAGGAAAAGATAAGACCAGCCTTAATTTCCTATTGGGTCTTTGTCTTGAAGGTGGAATGCTTTCAGAAATCAGAAGTAGTCAAAACTTTTGCAGAAAGAACTTCTTTGTGTTTTAAATATGTAAGAATGGATCATTGAATGGTCATGGATCCAGAAAGAAATGGAACACACATGAGAGGGGGCAGGAGCTACAATTATTTCTGTGCACAACAATTCAGCCTTTGCTCAGGCTTTGTTTAGAACAAGCTCAGAGCATTTAGCATTAGAGTAAAACAAATCAACATCCCATTTTTTGACAATTATCACACTCATACAGAATATTACTGAGTACAATATCTCTACAATATAACATTTATAATGTCCATAATTGTGCAACATAAAAAGGCCATGAAATTTGGCACACTGTCAAGAGAAGAGAGACTCTAATGCTAAAACTTGGTAGAGATATTAATGAAACATTTTATGTTCAGTGGTTGTTCTCATTTGGTAAATAAACTTTTACCATAGTAAGCACAAACTGAAAGCAACTTGGGGCATGAAAGTGTTTATTTGGCTTACACTTCTGCACCACAGTCCCTCACTGAAAGAAGAATCACAAGCAGAAACCCTGAGGCAGAAACTGAAGCTGAGAACATGGAAGAACACTGCTCACTTCCCTGGCTTGCTCAACTGCATTCCTTATACAACCCAGGCCTGCCTGCTCAGAAACACACACCTACCGTGGATTGGGTCCTACTACATCATTTAGCAATTAAGAAAATGCCCTCGAGACATGCCCACAGGCAATTCTGATGAAATCAATTCCTTTATTGAGGTTCTCTCTTCTCAGGTGTATCAAAATTATCCATACCAATGACATAGTGGAAAATATTCTCATAAAAAAGAAAATACTGGAAATCTTAGTGCAGAAAAAGAGTGAATTAAAAAAATGTAAATTACATAACTAAAAGCTTCAATATCTTAAAGATTCATGAGCTTAATAACAGAATATGACCAGGAAAGTACTGACATTTTGAAAACAAATGGGGAGCATATTTAAAGAAGGGTGAATAAAACTAAAAATGAACAGAAAATATCATATACTGTGAGGACATTTGAAAAAACCCCAAACATACTTATTAGAGCCCAAAATTTTAAGAAAAGAGGGGAAAAGTAGAAAAAATCTTGGAAGAAATAATTTCTGAAATTTCATTAACTTTAACAAAAGACATACATTTGTAGTTCAAAAGACTTACTGAATTCTAGCCAGGATAAAGGGCTTTTCATAGAGAATGAAAATATTTTTCATTTTCAAATTGCTAACACCAAAGATTTTTTTAAAAACTTGAAATAAGATAAAGAAAATTAAATTAGAATATTTTAATTTTTCATCAGAAACTGGAAGACAAAAATACAATGAGTTTATCCCAAAATATTTTAGTCATTTAAAGATGAAGACTACATTCATCTTCTGTTGTTGCTGCATCAAATTATCATCAACATCTAGCTTAGAAATAAATTACCTTACCATCCAGAGGTCAGAAGTAAAGAGTGGCTAACATTAATCTAAAAATCAATGTGCTGGTGAGGTTGTGCTCCTTCTAAAGTTACTAGAAAAGAACCCATTTCTTGCATTTTCAGCTTGCATAACCTTCCTGCATTCTTTGGCTTATGGCATCTGTCTTCATCTTCAAACCTAGCACGGATGGACTGAATCCTTTCATCACAAAGAATGGCTGATGTAATCTTCTGCCTCAGTCTCCCAACTTCATAACAATTATGATTATATTGTACCATAAAGATGTCCGGGATAATTTTTCTCATTCAATGATCATTTGATAAGCAATTTAATTCCATCTGCAAAGTAAATTACCCTTTTCCAAGTTTAGAACATGGGTATATTTGAGGGCCCAAATATTTTGAATGTATTGAGACGCTAAATAAAGTTTTTGATCAAAGAAAAAGGAAGAAAATAAATTCCCAATAGATGTGCCTTATAAGAAACTAAACAATGGGTATCATGCAATTAAGATTTTGCTAAGAAGAAAATTTAGCCTTACATAAATAGATTTTTTTTTAAAAAAAGGGGGGGGGGAATTGTTAAGTTTCATTAGAAAAAAATGACCAAATCAAACAAAATAGATGCAAGATTAAAGCATATAAAGTTAGAAAATAATGAAATGCAGAATTTATACACAGGATAATTATTTTCATTTTAATTAAATTTATTGGGTTTTTTGAGACAGATATCATTTAGCCCTGGGTATTCTCAAATTTGCTATGTCTCTGAGTCTGGCCTTTTATTCTTGATTCTCCCATCTCCATTGCCTGAATGGTGGAATTGCAGGCATGTGGCCCCTGCCTAGGTAAAGAAAATTTATAAAGTGAAATATGATCGACTACCTAGTGCCCATCTACAGATGAATGGGTAAAGAAAATTGGATATATGTGCATACAATGGAATACTTTTCAGCCATAAATTTAGGTCTGTTGTTTGCAACAACATGAACAACCTCTAGAACCTTATGCTAAGACAAATAAACAACTCACATAAACAAATACTTATATTCTTATTTATGTGCAGAATCTGAGAAAGCCATAAAAAAAGCAGAGAGTAGAGTAGGCATTGGGGTAAGTATAGAAAAAAAATGGAGAGATGTTGATAAGAGAATACAATTTCAAGATATAAACAAGGATGATTATGTTCAGGAGATAGGATGTATATCATGGTATCTATAGCTAACAATCCAGTACTGTTTGCTGGGATTTCAAGAGAAAAACAGATTTTAGATGTTTTCAACAACTCCAAGTGTAATTTTTGATGGAGATGAATGTGTTAAGGAATTTGTTTGTAAATCTTTAAACCATGTATACATGCACATACTTCAAGTCATCATGTACATCTTGAAGAATAAGGAAATCTAGAAAACATTGTGTATATGAAAATATAGCAATTCTATTCATGCTTGGTCTGTTTTAACTTCTTGTTCCTATCTTGCAGGATAACAGTGAATCACTTGTCCAGCCAGACAAGAAATATAATATAAAGGATGCATTTTACAAATCCTCAACACAGAAGTAAGCTCTTTTTCTAATGAAAAAAATTTAAGTATATTTCTTAATGTTTAATGGTGCATTGTCAAAAATGATCTGGATCATATTAATAATTCAAAAACATCAAACAAAGGCACTAAGTTATTCATGTTGACTAAATAACAAACATATCAGGGCTTGAAGAGGACAAGTGTTCACACCTGTAATCCAAGTAACTCAGAGGCCTGGGATAGAGGATTACCATGAGTTCCAAGTAAGCCTGGACTAACTGGAGAATGAGACACTATCTCGGAAATGGTGGGCGGGAAGAAGAGAACTATGTTAATACAACCAACATTCAGAGAGAGGGGGATAAAGGGGGCAAAGAGAGGAGTGGAGAAAAAACACTATTATTGTTGCTTTTTTTTTTTTTTTTTTTTTTTTTTACAATCTTGGAAAACAATTTATTCTCTCATTCTCAGTCTCTTTATAACAATACTTGGATTTCAAGGTTATATATAGTGTCACCAGTCAATTTAGTACAGCCCTGGCATAGACTGTAATTACAAATACTATTTTTATCTGTTGCCTGTGACTAGATGGTCCAATTAATTACATGAAATCATTCATACAGAAAACTGCAGGAAACAGAAACAGAAACGACTGAAGCAAATAATATCTATTAGAATTACATATAAAAACACATTGATAAATACAAGAAAAATACTTTAAGTATACCTATAATCAATATTCAAAACTTTAAACATTATAATTTATGTGGTAGAAGCATCATATATAGTCTATAAGGTAATAGGAATATCAGAGTCAGTCTATGATAAACATAAATTTTTTACAATCTATAATGGATTCTTAACATCCCATCTATGCTAATTTTAGTTTACATACAACCAAAAGTGAAATACTAAAGTATTTGCCTAAATCTTAAATGTTTTGGTCAAGTGCTGTTTATTTCCCAAAGAGACCCAAGTGTATCAGAATTCCTATCAACCGAAGTAAAATTCCCACCGAAGATGTTTTGTATTTACATATATCAACACAACAGCTTTCTATCCTCCTTGCCATTTGTTTCAATTTGTAAGTGTGACCGTCTTTCAACAATAAATTCCAAACCCTGAAGTGAATACTAGAGGTAAATAGGCCCATGGCAGAAGCCGCTTTAGATGCCATCGAACACAAGGAGGGTACAGACACTGGGCCTCCACAGTGGTGCTGGTTGCAGCAAGAACTACAATATGTTTTTGCATTTTCTGTGGGACTTAGAATAACTCCTGTTACTAAATCAATTTCAAAAAGTACTGAATGGCTTAGTTATGTGAAGACTGTTAAAAGCAAATCTCTCCCTGTATCAACAGTTTACCCAGAGGCAAAGTCTCATCAGACTTTTTAAGACTTTCCATTCTACTCTGATGCCACCACACAACAGTTTTCCTTTTCTGAATTCCTTAAAATAGCTGTTGATCATCTGTCAACAGTGTCAACCACACTGTGCTCTATCTTGCATGGTAACATTTCTTTCCATACTGGTTTCATTTATTATTCGACCTGATAGACTTTTTTCACCTATTTATGAATGCTCCTACTAGATGATTAGCACCTAGAGATCTTTAACCTGTCCCTTCCTCTATGGAACGCTCAATTCGCAGGAGCTATTTTCTATTGTTGTCTACAACATAAACAACTTACACTTACATGGCTAATTCCATTTTAACTGTTCTCTTCCTAACTGTAATCACAATGTCCTTTCAGATGAAGTCTGTGCATTTATTTCCCTTCTTTGTACAGGTGTCTTGACAAAACTAATGTGCAACCAACACTTGTTAAGTAATTGCTAGATTGTCAGGAAAACTCATAATCTTCTGTCAAAATAACAGTCTGGCCAATATATTTAGAAGATAAAAATTATTTTGTTAAAAAAAAACTAGGCTTGGTTCAACTATCCTCGGCACTCTAAAACCAACTCAGACACTACATGAACAGGATGGCTCCCACCTCACCAATATCCCTGCTGTTCCCTGGCATCTAGTCATCCACACTCTAGTCTCGGGCTTTCCTTGGAAACAATCAACAAATTTCCTTGACCCCTCTATCAAACAAACAAACCTTATTCTTTCCCCTTCTCTGAAAAATGGTCCATTAAGTTATTAAAATCAAAGCTAGTGTTTAGAGGTTTTTGGTTTTTTTTGGGGCGGGGGGTAGGGGGTGGGTAAACAAAACCAAAAACCACATCAATTCAGGCCTTCTTATCTTAATCAGAAGCAGGCTGGTTTTAGGTCTATTCTACCAGAAAGGCAGTTCCTAAGGTTTTGCCTGATACTAGAAACTGAAAACTGTGAAGCAGCCTTGAGGGTTCAAGTGCCACCTTGAGGCATGATCTTTTTTTCAGTCGTCTATCAAGACAACTTTTGGCCCTTCTGGTTCATTGGGCCCTACTGCTGCCCACATCTATCCCACTTGACCCTTTAACAGCACTGCTAAATACCAACTAGGCTGGTTCAGAGATTGGTAGAACTTGTCTTTATACCTCAAAGTCTTTGAACAGATTGACTTGAGCAGAGCTGTTCTAGTACAATTCACCACATCACCATAGCTACCGTGTGACACTTGTTCTACAGTTTCCAATCCATTGTTTCTGTTATTATTTCCCTAATGATTGAGCTTTCTCTTTTAAAGATCATTTTCCCATCTCCACTATACACGCTCTGCAAAGAGCTCCTGACGTGCTTCATTGACAGTCATCCCTTAGCACTGTGTATGTTTGTAATTTGTGGACAATGACTTACAGACAAGTGTGCAAGGAGGTTCTCTTTACAATCCAGAACTCACTGTTAATATGAGTCTTGACTATATATGAAGGAATATGATGACCCCCTAGTCCCAAAAAATTGTTCATTAGAAACCCAGGAACTAGTATGGTTTTCTCACCTCTTATAAGGCATCAGTGTTATGTTATCATATATGCATATGTGTACTACTGTATATATTTATTTTTTGAAGTAAGTTTAAAAAAAAAAAACTTCATTCGCCTGTGTCCAATATAGGCATCTAGGTATAGAGTTACAAATTAAAGGCCACAAACACTTCACAAGGAAAAGCATTAAAAGGAAAAGAAAAAAAGTAAAGATCAGCTCCTCCTTCCATGTAGCACAGCTAGCCTTCAAACATGCCAGCTAAGAAAAAGGTGTCATCCATGGTGACAGGAAGACTGAGCTTTTCCTCTTTGGGTGATAGCTGAATTTTTATTGGCAGTTCTAGTAAAATATGTAACTTCTCATTTGTTCTTAGCAAGGCTTCTCCCTCCCCCCGACAAGCTTTTCTTCAAATAATACCTTTACTCTCCCATTAGAATTTGAAGTCTTGGCGAGTTTGAACAGCAAGGTTTTGAGTGGTAATCAGTCACTTTAAATCATGTGTTGGCTATGTAGAGGATAAAGGATATAGGAGACTGGCAGGGAAGGTGAGTGAGAGAAATAGTTCATTGGACACACTGGAAGACCGCAAGCATTTCAAAGCTGTTTTCGGTATCTCACAAAGGCCCAAACTGCAACCATGGTGAGGGCAAACACTGGTAGCAGCACCATGGCTACAGGAATCCCACTTGGTTCTCCTTCACCTCGATGTACTATAGGTCCATTCTGCACTGGTAACCTATGCTGTACTATCAGGGACACAGCATATCCCGCATTATGAAAGAGGTCTACAGCATCCTGGTGTAGCAGGTTCTTTAAGTCTCGGCCATTTACCGAGAGGATCTTATCACCCTCCTGGAGCCGCCCATCCCGGGCCGCAGCCCCATCCTCTTTGATGCGGCTGACGTAGATGCCACTGTCGTTGGAGACATACTGTTGATCTGTCCCACCGACGATGTTGAAGCCCAGCCCCGAGGGTCCTCTCGTCAGGTTGATCTCTTCCTCCGTGACAAAATAATCCACCCGTCCGTTCATGTCGGACAGCTCTCGGGGCGGAAGCCCGGGGTCAGCTATTGTTGCTTTTTTAACTCTACTCTTTTTGGCTCTTTTGGGGGGCACCATTCAGCTCCCAAATCAATCACATACAGAGACCTATTATTACTTATAAATGCCTGGCCTTAGCCTGGCATACTTCCATCCAGCTTTTCTTAGTTTAAATTATTCCATCTATCTTTTGCCTCTGGGCTTTTTCCTTTTCTTACTTCTATACATCTTGCTTTTACTTTTACTCCACGTCTGGCTGGATGACTTGGTGGCTGGCCCCTGAATCCTCCTCTACTTGTTCTCTTCTCTTTCTTCTTCTATTTATTCTCTCTGCCTGCCAGCCCTGCCTACCCTTTCTCTGGCCTCACTATTGGCCATTCAGCTCTTTATTAGACCATCAGGTGTTTTAGACAGGCACAGTAACACAGCATGTTAACTGTGCAGAGTTAAGCAAATACAACATAAAGCAATGCCACACTTCTTTACATCCTTAAAGCAAATGTTACAGAGTAAAAACTAATATAACACCCCTTAAAATAATATTCTACAACAAAGCACAATGTCACAAAGAACAATAGTGAAGAAAGCTTAAAGGAAGACAATTCACAGAATCAGTCGGCCAGCACTTTGTGGGGCAGAGGCAAGAGGCCAAACTCTCCACTGTTGTTTCTATCTATGTTGTTCTATTTACCAATAAAGACTCCAGAGGTAGATGTTGGGGTGAAAACCTGCTAGATCAGAGAGGCTGAGAAGCAATCGGCTGACCTTCCCTTTTGGCTGGAGACCCAGCAAGAGAGTGCCTCTCCACTAGTCCCAAACTACAAGGGACCACTAATCTCCAAGTCCCTCCTACTCCTCCTTGTGCATCCTTCTGTCTTCCTTGCTCCTCTGTTCTCTCTATGGCTAATTTTTGTCAACTAGCCACTGGCTCCGCCCCCTGACCCAAGGTTAATTTTACTAACACGGTCTCAGAGTTTCACAGTGTGATCAAACATCCAGCAACAACACACTGTCACCCTCAGCAACCTGAGTTCTCCTAGACTTACTGACCATGACTTAGGGAAACCTTTGATTCATTACGTAGATACAGGAAAGAATTTCAAGACTAGCCAGTTAATGAGGCAGAGTTAGGTTTTAATAAATATATCATTTACATGAACTTAAGCACAAGGTCTAAGAGAAAGGAGCTTGTATAAGATGACATATCTGGCAGTATGGATGTGGTATTCCCTACGAGAGTCACTGAAGCAAGGTGTGCCAAAGTGCGGGTATGGCTCCTCAGAGGAGACTAGAAGCCCACTATTCTACAATAGCCATGGACCTTAGTGGGGTTTGATGTCATTATCTTTAAAGGATTCCTAAGGCATGTGATTGGGATTACAGGCTGGTTCCTCAGGAGCACCTGGCAGGATTACAGTTGATAAGACCCACAGGCTACAGGGAGGTACTATAAACTTTTACTGCAAAGAGTCTTGTTTGAGACTCTCGGGTGACATCCGGGGGAAGGAATTAGGTCTTACAAGATCACATGCATTCAAGCCCTAAGCTTGGTTCATTATCAGTTGAACATGAAATATCTATATAAAATTATAAGGAAGGTCAAATTTATGTCGGCTCCCTTTGCAGAAAGTGTTCATTGTGCCAAATTCTTGCATGTCAGCTGATGATGGGGTTCAGTTAGACTCTGGGATGAGGGGATTTTACATCCAGTCTCATATCAACATATCTACGTTTGAAGATGTGAGATCATATGTGAAGAAACAGACCAAGTTTTCTGCTCTTGAAGGAGTTCTCATTTTAAAGAGGAACAGGCAGTTAGAAAAAACCTAATGAGAAAACAAACAGAACCAGGTTTTGAAAACCGTTAGTCCATGAATAAAAGAAAGAAATAGCTAAGAGGTGTGGAGAGTCATCAACAGGATTATGTGGTGTGAGCAGAAACCTTCAGGGGGGAGAGGGAGCAACTGTGCAGGGCACTTAAATGATTGTCACTCTGACTGAATTCATCTTAGCAAAAAGAAGTCATGGTGGCTAATGTATTCAGAGTTACATGTGGAGAAAGGCTGGGCTATGGATATCTTCTGAAGAAGAGTTAATGCTATCTCAGGGAAGGCTGCACTTAGCAGAGAAGACTGTGAGCCATGGCTGAATTCTGGATAAATGTTGAATGCAGACCCATCATATCTCCCTAAGCAGAGGAAAGGTACCTAAGAGACAGGGGAGTGCTTTGGCCTATAGCACTGGATTGAATTGAGGTACTGTTGCCTAACAACATGAAGGCATATGGAGCAAGTTTTGGAAAAGCATCAAAGGCAGGCTTTGATGCTGGGCAGTGGTGGCGCATGCCTTTAATCCCAGCACTTTGGAGGCAGAGGCAGGTGGATCTCTGTGAGTTCGAGGCCAGCCTGGGCTACAGAGTGAGTTCCAGGAAAGGTGCAAAGCTACACAGAGAAACCCTGTCTCAAAAAAACAAAAAAAAGGGACAGGCTTTGATACAAAGATAGTTTTTAGCCATCCAACATGATTTCTTAGATTGGCAACAGGGTATGCAAATCTGGAGTTTTGTAGAGTTTAATACGACCATTTAGAAATTCGGCTACAGTCTAGCTAGAGAGATAGATCCAGCTTCAAGAAAGGTCTATAAAATGATGGTACTGGATGGGGACACTAAAGGAGCCATGTAGTCACAGGGCTATTTCTACATTTAAAATTCTGGTGAAAAGAGAAAGATACAGTAAAAGGACCTAAGAAGGCACACCCAGCAAGATAGAAGTGAGAGCAGAATGCAGGGCCTGGAAGACAAGGTACAAGTGTAATTCAAGAAGAAAGGGGTGATGTAGCATGTCATGCACCTACATCAAGTAAAATACGGTCCAAAGATGCTTTATTAGGTTCATCTGTATGTTTAGAAGCTACTAAAGAGCTAGAGTAGACAGACGATAAAAAATTATGACATGGCATGGCGTGGTATATGGCATGGAGAAAAGAGAAGCAATAGATGAGAATAAGAAAATAAGCTTCCATGATGGCCACAGCCTGCCTCCCCTCGTGCAGTGAACACTACAGACACACTTCATACTTCAGTTTCATTTCTTCATTAAAATTGAAGGATCTATGTAGTGAGCACCAGGGGACAGGAGTCTTAGAAATATGCCTACTAGTGATATATGATGTTGTTATGAACTATTTTTAAAAATGTCCTGACAAAGCATTATGAGACAAAGAACCTCCAAAAGTGCTATTGAGTTCATTATGTGTTGGCCATTGATAGCTAAACATGAAGCCTACCCTTAAGAATTATTTACATACCACCTGAGACTCTGTTGGAGGAAACTAATTTTTCATCTGAAAGCAATTGTCAGTTGGAGATAGCTTCTGGATTAGGGATGTGTGCTTATGTTCACTTCCCCTCTCAACCCTACTACCCAATCTGGCCCAGACCCATGCAGGTCCTGTGCATCCTGCCAAGTCTCTGTGAGTTCATGTCAGTCCTGCTGTGTTTAGAAGGCCTTGTTTCCTTGATGTCCTCCATCATCTTTGGCTTTTACAATCTTTCTCCTTCCTCTCCCCCAGGGTTCTGTGAACCCGAAGGGGAAGAATTTAATAGTGGCATCCCACTTAAGACTGAGTGTTTCAAGGTCTCTCACTTTTTGCACATTATCCAGCTATGAGTCTCCGTATTTGTTCCCATGTACAGCAAGAGGAGGAAGTAAGACACTGATCCATGATTTCAGCAGAATGCCATTAGCAGTCGTTTTATTGCTATGTTCTTTTAACAGAACAGTAACATTTGGTTTTCCCCTATCCTGTCCTGTCAGTATCAACTTCTTGACCACCTAGGCAGTGTCACAGATGGGCTCCATCTCAGAGTGGGCCTTAAATCCAATCCAACCCACAAACTTGGTACCACTGTTGCACTGGCTCATATTGCAGGCAGGTCATCATTGTAGATACAGGAGTTTGTGGCTGGGTTGGTTCTTACCTTTCTTCTTTGGTAGCAGGCAGAGCACCTTCCCATACCAAAGACACTAGCATGTGGGGTGAGAGCTCTTCTTAGACGAATGTGGGGTGAGAACTCTACTTAGACGCCGGCTCAACTTCACCATATTCAGTGAGTTGTGTAGGTGTTGTCTTCAGCAACAGGCCCTCACTATCAGTTTCTAAAGAGTGACCAGTAGTCTTGTCAACAGCCTGGGTTGTTTCAGGGGTTGCCATGGGGTCCCTCCTTTTGGCCAATAATTGGATTAGATCTCTTCCATCTCTTGTATTCTGTTAGTGAGGCTTCCCTCTGGGCTTCCTTTGAGAGTTTCTTATTAGGTGTAGTAGGGTTTCTTTTATGAAATTATCCATTTCCTTTTAGCTTTTCCGATTTGGTGGGGTACAGATTTTAAAGTATGTTCTTATGATTTTTCTCTGTGTTTGTTGTTATGTACATCTCTAATTTTGTTAGTTTATGTTACCTACCTTTTAACTTGGCTAAGGACTTGTCAGTCTAATTGATTTTTCTCAAGAAACCAACTCTGTTTCCTTGATTCTTTATATGGTTTTTGGTGTTGTTTGTTTATTTCTATTTTGTTGATTGCAGCCCTAATTTTGATTATTTCTTGCCACCTATGCCTTTTGGGTGTTATTTCTTCTTTTTCTTTAGATCTTTCAGGTATGCTGTTACATTACTAATATGAGATCTCTCTAATTTTTATGTAGGCACTTAGTGCTATGAACCTGTCTCTTAAAACCACCTTCATGTGTCCCAGAAGTGTGGGTATGTTTATGTTTTCATTTTCATTCTGTTCTAAACAGTTTTTAATGTCTTTATTAATATCTGTTCAGATGCATTTTTCATTCAGCGGTGACTTGTTCAGTTTCCATGAGTTTTAAGCTTCCTGTTGTTTCTGTTGTTACTGATATCCAACTTAATCTGTACTCGTCAGATGGGATATGGGCCATTGTTTCAATTTTCTTATATCAATTGAGACTTACTTTGTGTCCCATCATGTGGTAAATTCTGGAGAAAGTTTCATGAGCGGCTGAAAGGAAGGTACATTCTTTTTTGTTTGTGTGAAATGTTCTGTAAATATCTGTTATATATTCTTTTGGTTTGTGACATCGTTTAGCTCCAGCAATTTGTTGTTTGGTTTTTGTCTGGATGACCTGTTTATTGGTGAGAGTGGGGTATTGAAATCATAACTATCACTGTGTGATATTAGCTGTAGTGTTGTTTCTTTCATGAACATGGATACAGTTGTGTTTGGTGCATAGATGTTTAGAATTGCAATATCTCCTGGTGGATTTTTCCTTTGATGTGTATGTAGTGTCCATCCTTATCTCTTCTGATAAGTTTTGATTTGAACTCTATTTTGTCAGATATTTAAAAGGCTACACCTGCTTACTTCTCAGGTCCATTTGCTTGGAATATCTTTTTCTATGCTTTTACCCTGAGAAGATGTCTATCCCTGATGTTAAGGTGTGTTTCTTGGATGCAGCAAAAGAATGGATCCTATTTTTGAATCTCTTCTATTAATCTCTGTCTTTTTCTTGGTAATTGAGGTCACTAATGTTGAGAGTTACCAATGAACTGTGTTTGCGGATTCTCACTATTTTGGTATTGTGTCATGAGTTGTTTTCTCCCTCTTGATTTGTTGGTCTGAGGTTATTTATTCCTGTGGTTAGCCTCTTTAGGTTGAATTTTTTCTTCTAGCACTTTCTTTAGACCTGGATTTATAGATATATACTGTTTAAATTTGGTTTTACTGTGAAATGTCTTTCTCCATTTATGGTGACTGAACGTTTTACTGGGTATTGTAGCCTGGGCTGGTATCTGTGGTCTCTTAGAATTGTCTAGCTCATTTGTCCAGGCTCTTCTGGTTTTTAGAGTCTCCCTTAAGAAGTCTGGTATTATTCTAATAGGTCTGCATTTATATGTTATTTGATCTTTTTCCTTTGCAGCTTTTAATAGTCTTTCTTTGTTCTGTATATTTAGTGTTTTGATTATTGTGTACTGTGGAGACTTTCTTTTCTTATTCAGTCTATTTGATGTTCTGTATGCTTCTATCTTGATAGCATCTTCTTCTTTAGGTTAGTGAAATTTTCTTCGATGACTTTGTTAAAAATATTTTCTATGCCTTTGACTTGGGTTTATTCTCCTTCCACTATCCCCATTTCTCACAAATTTGGTCTTTTCATAGTGTCCCAGATTTCCTGAATGTTTTGTGCCTTTTTTTTTTAGATTTAATATTTTCTTTGAGTAAGGTATCATTTCTTCTATCGTGTCTTCAATGCCTGAGAGTCTCCCTTCCATCTCTAATATTCTGTAGGTAAGGCTTGCCTATGAGCTTCCTTTTTGAGTTCCTAAATTTTTTATTTCTGGTTTTACCTCAGTTTTGGGTTTTCTTTCATAAGTTCATTTCTACTTTCATGTTTTGAGCTGTTTTATTATTTCATTCCACTGCTTGTGTTTTCATATGTTTCATTAAGGGATGTATTCATATCATCCTTTAAGGACCTTGAACATATTCCGAATAGCTATTTTGAAGTTCTTGTCTTCTGCATCAGCTACATTGCATTTCTTTGCCTACTGTAGCAGTCTGGCTTGCCTTTAGTGGAGACATAGTGTGTTAATAGCTGACATTGTATTTCTATGCTGGCATCGAGGCAGCTGGGTTTAGAATGATTATAATTCTGGGTTTGATATAAGGTCTTGTCTTCTTTGGGTGAGTGTTTCATTCATTTGATTTGGATTGCCCTCTCTGGATCTTAGGAGAGTGTGGAGGTTGTGTGTTGCACGGTAGGGAGCACTACTGATACCTTCCAGGTATGGGTTCCCGAGAGAATGTAGTTCTAGGAATCGGGAGCTAAAAGGATGGAGGGGATGACCAAGAAGGGGGAGGGGTGAGAGAGTCCATCGGAAGGAGAAAAGTTGGGTCTGTCACAAGGATCTGCTTAGTGCCCTGGGAATGGGGACAGAGAGGAAGAAGAAGCCTCAGCAGGTTGTCTGCTACAAAGCTGGGGATAGGAGGGAGAATATAGATTGCCTACCTAATTGATACCCTGGCCTCCAAAATCAATTTTGAAAGACATAATTTATTTGTAAATTGGGTGGTCTTCCTACCCTGCTCTGAATATGTGCTTTGTGTATTCTTAATTAAATGTGTCCTTATTTAATAATTCCCCAGAGCGTTTGAAACTGTTCCTTGGGACAAACTGATACCACCAAAACTTGATCCAGAGGAAACAACAGTGGAAAGGGCTGCAGACCTCATCTCACAGTGTTTCACCCTGAAAAGATATGAAAGAGTGCCCGCCATAACCCAGGTCAGTGGGCGTGCCTGACCATGGTGCCTACTGTTCGCCTTCACTCAAGCCACAGTGAAATTTTCTTGTTAAGAATTCCATGTGGAATTGAAAGTTATATAATTTCAAGTCACTGGTAACTGTAAACGTCTTTCTCACTGTCCATACTGAAGATGGTTACTACTTAATGACTTCTCCCTCACAGTCATTTGTGGTGGCTGTGACTTTTGGAAACCATAGAAGAATGTTAAATAAGGAAAGAGACACAGAGATGTTATTCCCTCAGATAATCTATGCTGAGCATAGCTCTGGTAATAGGACCTAGAATTTAGCTGCCCACTCCTCAAGCAGAATAGGAAGATCCATGAGTTGTAGACCGCTCTCTCATGTTTCCGGTTATGTGATCAACAAAGCCCAGAGGGCTCTCAGAGAGATGACCATCGGTTTCATTTCTGAATGTCAGAAAGAGTTCATCATGTGGACTGTTGGCCGTGGATCCCTACCACAGCTGGAGCACTTTCTCTAGAGTGTAGATCTGTCCATGTTACTACACTGACTGTGTCTGGTTTTTTTTTTTTTTCAGAACATGGAACCCATGCTATTTGACAAGACACGTAGCCAGTCATTTGCCTGTTCTGTGTTATCTTCCTTCTCTAGTGAACACTCAGTGTCCAGTTCCACCATGCTCCCCGGCCGGTCCTGCCTTTTGCAATGTCCTCATCACTTTAATAACTCTGTGCTAGGATGAACCCCAAGCATTCACGAAGCCCTGGCTTTTGTCCTCCCAACACTGCCTCAGACACCCCTGCTTCCTTGTCCCTTTGCATTCTATGCCACAGCTCACAGAGTGAGTCTGGGTCAGCTGTTGGATGATTTCTCATAATGAAGTTTTTGAGCACAGAAAATCCACATATAAAGAGGGAAACCGATTATACCCTAAGGAGTCCCTAAGCCCCCAATTAGGAAGTCTGCATTCTCGTGTAAAATTTCTTCCACTCTCATAAAGACATAATAGGAGAAGAAAAACATAGCTTTAATATGAACACTCAAACATTGGATTGTTACATAGAAGTTAAAATCAGTTAAAGGACAAAAGCTGTGTATGACTTCATTTATTTTTAAGGATCTTTAAATTACTTCAAAGAAATTTTATATCTCACAAAAATTGGTATTTCATTATATTTCCCGTGTTAAATGATTTGAATGTCTAAAGACCTCTGAACCCAGTCTCTGTACAAAGATGTAAAGGAAAGCCCACGATGGATCTCAGAAGAGAAGGCTCTGTCATGTCTTTCACATGGAGAAACCATGTCACCTGGAGAAGGTGCACATGAGGCAGATTCCAGCTTGGAGGAAACATAGTGGAGTGGAAGTTTGAGCAAAGAGCCAAGACCCACAGCACTCAGAAGCAAAGCCCCACCCCACCCACCCAGAATTGCCAGGATGCCTGGAAAGAGTTTTCCCCGAGTTAAGACTCAGCTTTAATGACCTGCTAAGGACACCAGGGCCTCTATGAAATTACAAGCCGGGCAGTGGTGGTGCACATGTTTAATCCCAGAACTCGGGAGGCAGAGGCAGGCGGATCTCTGTGAGTTCGAGGCCAGCCTGGTCTACAGAGTGAGTTCCCAGACAGGCTCAAAGCTGAGAAACCCTGTCTCGAAAAACCAAGAAAAAAAAAAGAAATTACAATAAGATCGTTTATTAGCTTTTGCTTATCTCCATAATGCTTTAGATGGTCGGAGGACTCTGGGACAGATTTCAGACGAGATTGTTCTCAGCGCCAGTCAAACCAATCAATTTGTAAGTTTGCTTTCCTACTGTTGTCCTTGCTCGCTTTACCCTCCTCACTAAGAACCTGATGCCCCTGCTGAGGGCAGGAGAGGCGCCCAGCTTTAGATTAAATTGTCCCAGAGATCTTCATCCAAAGGTCCTGGGCTGAGAAGAGAATCCGAATCCCATTTCAGTTGCTCGGCAATGCCTGGCCTCTCATTACCCTCAAAATCAACACTATTAAATGTACTGCATTTTAAAATTGTAGGTGATGTGGACAGTTGCCAATGTTGTGGTACTCCATGGACTTCATATAAAGGGGATTCTAAATGATGTTCCATCAACTTTCATATCATGTATTTGTGTTGTATTTATGCTTAAAGCTATGGCTTTATTACTGATGTTCTCCTATGTACAATTCTGTACATTAGTTTAAAAAAAACTGGTGATTTGGTCTTCCAAAACATCAGTATTTTGTTGTTCTTTATAGCTGATACAACTCTGGTTATGGTCTCTGCTTATTTAATTCACTCTAAATATTTCCTATTTAAAAATATATAAACAAAAATATGATATATTGTGTATAACTTCCCTCTACTGAGAAAAAAATTACAGTGGGAATGCCTGAGCCTCTCCAACAGCATGTCCACCTCCTTCCAGAAATATTATTATGGGTTTGGTGTTCCACACTTTCATGTAATCTTTAATCCTTTAGCCTACTATTGTTTTTTAATAAATTTCTTTACGTATTTGTTTTACATCCTTGCTGCAGTTTCCCCTTCCCTCCTCTCCTCTCAGTCCCTCCCCCCACCTCACCCCACTCTGTTCCCACCACCCACACATCCACTCCTCCTCAATCTCTGTTTAGGGAAAGGCAGATCTCCCGTGAGTATCAACAAAACATGGCATATTAAGTTGCAGTAAGACTAAGCACCTCCCCATGTATAAAGGCTGGGCTAGGCCTTATGAGGGCTAGGATCCCAAAAGCCTGTAAAGGAGTCAGAGACAGGCCCCATTCCCATTGTTGGGAGTCCCACGAGAGGACCAAGAAACACAGCTGTGACATATGTGCAGAAGGCCTAGTCCCTTGCAGGCTCCCTGACTGTTGGATCAGTCTCTGGGAGTCCCTATGAGCCCAGGTTAGTTGATTTTGTGAGTTTTCTTGTGGTGTCTTTGACCCCTCTGGCTCCTACAATCCTTTCTCCTCCTTCTCCGCAAGGTTCCCTGAACTCTGCCTAAGGTTTGGCTGTGGGTCTGCATCTGTTTCCATCATTTTCTGGATGTCTCTGATGACAATTGGGCTAGGCACCAATCTGGTCACAGGAGGTGCCCAGTTCAGGCTAATTTCCTGCTATTGCTAGGAGTCTAAGCTGGGGTCTTCCTTGTAGATTCCTAAGTCTACTATTGTTAACCAACATACAGTATTAGATTCCTTTTTTAAACTTTTGTAAAGATACATGGTCTCTTGCTTATGTTTGTGCCTCCTAGCCTTGTATCCCCTACTGTGCTCATAAGATTCATATCTAGTCTCTCTGGCTCTCTGGGTGTTCATTTTTTCTGAAGCATGTAATTCCATTGAATAGTTATACCACAGTTCATTTACCCATTCACATAATTTGTTTCTGATTTAACTTCAGTTGAAACAACATACATGTACTTTCACACACTCAACTGTAAAAATATTTCTGGATTTGACACATACCGATTCATGTCTATACTTTCTGGATCAAGAAGGGTATCTCTTCTTATCTTCTAGTTATTTTTATATTCTTCATCAAATGAGTTGAACCAATGGTTTGTCCCACCAGTAGTGCTTAAGTTCCCATTACAATACCTTGGGGGACAATGTTAGAATTTGCTCAATTAAAAATAATTTTTCATTCTTATAAATATGAAGTTACACTGTATTAAAATTGCAGATTACATACACCTAATGCACTTGCCACCAAATCTGACTGTATGTACCGGTCCTGCAACCCACATGACGGAAGGAGAGGACTGAGTCCCAAAACTTGCCTTCTGATCTTTACAAATATGCCAAAGCATGTGTAGCACCCCAACACACACACACACACTCAAACTTACATACTGAAGAAATGAATAAATAAATGTAATAAAAATAGGCAATTTTCTTTCTTAACTGTACACATGGAAATGTCTTTCTCACCATTCTTTTTGGATGTAAGTCAGGGATCCAGTCCATCACCATAACTATGAGTTTGAGTTCATTTGTATGACTAGTTTCTCGGTGGCCCAACGGATGGTATGTGGTCTGATGTGCGGTGAGTCACAACAAGCATCACTAATGACTGCAAAGCTGTGAGAGGCAATGTGATGAAACTGTGCTTTTCACAAATACAGTGTGAGTCAGACAGGCACCACCAGAGGAGCATGCACAATCCCAGGAAGTGATCACTGTACCTCCTGATATTGAGAAAAATACCAAGTCTTATAAAAAGAAAATGGAAGAAATAGTCTCCCTAAGGGATGAGTCCCCTAGTTAGTTACCCAACACCAGGTGGTCAGTCCTGAAATCATATACATATAAGTAGCACTAAACAAACTCAGCTGGTTGTATTTATGTATGGGGGGGCGGTAACAATAGCAAATAAAAAGTGGTCATGATTTCAAGAGAGAGTTGGAGAGATAACCTGAGAAGACTTGGAGGGAGAAAATGGATTGGGGGAAATGATGTAATTATGTTTACATTTAAAATCCTTTAAATAAAATTTTTAAAGTACATTTTATTCAGTCATATCTAAAAATAATATGTAAGACTTTAGAATTATTGTTAAACTGTCTTGTCAAATGTATAATCACACCTCAATGTAGATTTTAGCATACAAATTGAAGATAATTCTTTTAAGATAGGAACATTAAAAAAATAAGCTTTGCATCTACACAGCAAGCTAGAATTGTTTATAATGCTCCTTAAATACTTTTATAAATAATATATATCATTGATTTTTTTTATTTTGTTCTGCTTTGTTTCTGAGGCAGCTGACCTCCACCTCATAATCCTCCTGCCTCAGCCTTCAAGTTCTGGAATTATGGGCCTATGCCAAGGAGCTCAGCTTCATACTAATCTTTCTTGTATGTGTGTGAATGAAATGCCCGGGTGTCGATGAAGGCATGTTACTTAAATCTTTTTGTTGAGGTTTTTATGGATTTGCTGTATTTTAGGGGATTGTTTAACAAATGAGACAGCACTTGAAAGCTCTGCTTCTTCTTATTAATGGCACTCCTCCAAACTCGCCAGGGCGTCGCTCAAGGTGGAGCCACGGAAAGTCCTTCCCAGGAACTTACACAGGAGCCTGTATATAGCTGCTCATAGCGGTTTTACTCACAGCTTCTAAGATCTGAACACAACCAAAGCACCCTTCAGCAGGGATGGATAGGCGGCATTCAGAAGCATTACAAAGCAATGGAATATGCTCTGAAACCACCCCATTGTTTCTAAAACAAACTTTTAGAGGCCAATTTCTGCATCTCTCAAGGTCTTTTAATTTGAAACTTGTTATAGTAATTTAACTAACTTTAAAAATATAGTATTAATATTTAAAATATCAATAATTCAACTGCCTATTTTTTTTCTTTTTCTCAGTGTGAGTCCAAGTTCTAGGAGTAAATACATCCCTCTCTATACGTAAGTGATGTTTCTTGTTGCTTTAAAATAAACCATACTTAAGTCTAAATCGTAGTTCATTTCACCTCACTGTGCTTCAGTCCACTCTTAAATCGACCTATGTGTTTTAACATCCTTCAGTGTGCTTCTGGTCCGTGCCTGTTTAGTGCCGGGAGTTTAATCAAAGGTTTATCAGAGATTTTAGTTAAACTTTAAAATGACGAGTGACACATTTTCTGTTTTCCTCAATAGGATGATTTAGGAAATAAAGTGACCCTGTTGCTCCTCCTCATGCTGTCAGTCAGAAACAACGTGCAGCTGGTAACACTGTAGTCAGGAACACGGAAATGCAGGAAGGACAATCCTGTCCTTACCTGCTGTAACTCTGGCTCTGTGAATGGCAGGAGTGCATCGTTCATCTTCAGCCATCTTCTCTCCTTTTTGTTCTTAGTTTGAAAGGTCACCTTGAAATGAAGGAGATGAGAGGACATGGAGGGGACACTCAGACTTTGATCAGGGCCCCCTCCTCCTTACTGGTGTTTTAATCCCAGAAGCTTTTGAGACACTGACCTGCTGATATGATCTGCCTTCCAGCCTTTTCTCCCAGCTCAGCAATGTGGCCCACGCTCCTGACACCTTCCTAGCTAGACTCCAGTGCCCACAGAGCCTTGCTGTCTCCGACAGATATCAACCCCCCCATGCCCTGCATCCACCCTGTGTCCTGGGGCTGCAGAAGCCCCAGCTTCTGAACCAGAAAATCCTGAACAGCTGCCACTGTCCCTCCTGCTCAGGTTTCCAATCCCAGAGTAGAGGCCTCATAGTCTAAAAACAAAGAGCCGTACCTTTCTTGTTTTTAATCCCAATTGTCATTTGTCATCATATTTTTCCTGCTTGAGCCTTTTATCTACTCTGACAAATCAAGCATCCCTTATTTGCTTTGCTCAACTAATCTAAGTTTTCTACAACTTTCCTTTTCACTGTGACAGTGGTCATGTGCAGAGTACAAACGCTGACGATGTGGACAACCCCTACGGAGATATCACATCGGTGGCCAAGCCTCGGCACTCTAAACTGCTCTATACAAACACAAGTTGGTAAGTGCCATCCTCACTTATTTGCTGATCAATAAGGATAAAACTTGCTCATGGAATTACAGATGGAAGGGAAAGAAATGGCCTAGCTTGTTATGGGCCAAAGCTTATGAAGAAGAAAATGTGAGTTTCTTAAAAGAAATGATGACCTGAGGGCTAACAGTTTGGGGGCTCGCCTGGAATTCCTTGAGCAAGCCACTCTATCACTGTGACTTCAGTGTCGTCATCTGCCACAAATTGCCAACAGCATTAGTAAAAAGGACTTGGCTGACCAACAAGTCATTTCATTTTATAACCATCAATGCTGAGAACACCACTTTGTCTAAATAGCTGTAAAATGGCAGAAATTACTGGTACTTATGTCCTGACCACAAATGAAAATTCATTGAACAACTTTTTAAATAAAATCAAGACAACTCAGTCATTCTAAAACTCAAGCATTCTAGGGCTGGAGAGATGGCTCAGTGCTTATGAATGCTTTCTGCTCTTGAGAAGGACCCACTTAGTTCCAGAACTGAGGCCAGGCACTCACAACCACTTGTTACTCCAGCTCCAGAGGACTCGATTCCCTCTTACAGCCTCCTGCAGCACCCACACTCATGTGGTGCACAGACACACAGAGATGTGGGTAAATAAAAATAAATCTTTTTTTTTTTAAACTCAAACCACCTAACAGTACAGTCTGAAGTTATACTAATTTGATATTTACATGCTAAGAATGGTGGTAAGAAACTACTAAAAGTCTTTCTTTCATAATTGAATCATAAAATTTCTAGGAAAGCGGAAAACTCTGTCCATACAGTAGGTCGGTGTAGGTCTTAGCATACACGGTCTGGAATCTGAGCCTGTGTTTCAGTGAGTGTTGGCGTCACATGGCAGATAGCAAGAGCAATGCAAAGTGCTCGAGTTGTGTGTTCAGAACCAAGGCTGTGGTGAAGTCAAATGATGACACACAGGTCACACTGCCCCAACCACCTCAGACTTACTGTAAGTGGACTGTGAGTCAGTTTTAGGTTCTTGTGCATCCAGAAACACTTTATTATTACCAAACCCCTGTTATGACCCCCACATCCAGTTATACGACATATGGGTTATGATGCATAGTCTAAGAAGCAGGGCCATAGAATGAATATACTTAGTCAGCCCTTCTTTGACCCGCGATTGGATAAATTCATCCTAAGTTATTCTCACTTTGCAACACACAATGCATGTAGGACTGGAGCTGCTCCTGTTTGTGATCCTGGGCTGACTCACATTGCATACTGCATCCTAGCAGCCCAATAGAGAATGGAATCACATAGAATCAGCTGGGGGAAAGATTCACATTTAAAGTCAAGACACACTTTCTATTGTATCCATACCACTTTTGCACCATTATGCTGAAGTCAGAAAATGAGTTAAACTCCTATACATCCCTCTATAATAGATGTTACAAAATACTTTTATGGTTATCTTAGTTACTTTCCTATTGCTGCAATGGGGAGACCGGGACCGAGGCAGCTTGTGGAAGGAAGGGTTTATTAGGGATTATGGTTCCAAATAAATAAGGGTCTGTTATGGGAGCAGCCGAAGCAGCAAGCTGAGAGTTCACACACACACACACACACACACACACACACACACACACACACACACACAAGGAAACAGAGAAAGAGTACTGGGATGGTGCAAGGCTTTGAAACCTCAGAGTGTGGCTTCAATGATGTACTTCCTTCAGAAAGGCCATACCTCCTAAACTGCCCAAAGAGTGCCATTGACTGGGGACCAAGTATTAAAATGCCCTAGACTATGGGGGATGTTTTTTTCAAACCTCCATATTCTTATTGTCTTCCATAAAGTATACGATGTATACACACAGGCTCAGAGCAATCATGTTAGGTGTCCTTTGGTATAGGGGCAGAGAATTTGGTTCCAAAGACCTGAAGATGTTAAGATTTGAGGATATCAAATCCATATAAAATGGTTTAATGACTGCTAAAACCTACTGTGCACATCCTCCCTAGATTCCTTGTGGTGCCTAGTACACTGGGCATGCATCTAAGTAGCTTTCATACTGCATTGTTTAGACACAATGACAAAAAAAATAAAACATCATTTTGAGGGCCACATTTTTTAAAGTATTTTGTTTATGCAGCTCATTGAAGTAGACGTTTCACTCTCTTTCCCCCATGCCACTGAGTTGCCAAATACCAGAGATACTCTCACATTGGTTTCTGTGATTGACAGCTTACTAAGGATTTCATACAGTCATAGTCACAACATTTTTTAAGTATTTATTTATTTATGTGTATGGGTGTTTTGCCTGTGTATGTGCCCACAGAGGCCAGAAGAGAGTGTTAGGTTCTCTTGGAATTAAGAGTTACAGATGGTGTTTAGCCGCCATGTGGTTGCTGGGAATTGAACCTGAGTCCCTTGGAAGAGCAGTCAGTGCTCTTAACCCCTGAGCGATCTCTCCAGCCCATGTCACAACATTTTAAATGCTAACCAATTTTATCTTTTAAAAACATATTATGCCCACAAACCAATGTAGATAAATTTCTGACTAGCTTACCTTCTGCTATATTTTATTGTTTGTTAATTGTAACACTATCTCTTACTATAATTTTGAATTTGGGAGTTTTTTCCTGTTATTTATTTACTTATTTCTATTATCTATTTTTCCTAATTCTTTTTACTCTCTGTCAAGCTATAAAATAGCTTTAAAAACTATCTTTGACTTTAGTACACTTATGTAAATAGTCTCAATCAAAGAATTTAAGCATATCTGTCTAGGGCTGGAGGCTATGCTAAGAACTGTCCTAATGTAAATATTTTTTAAAAAAAAGATTTGCCTCCAACAAGCTAAAAATCTTAGTGGACAGATTATTTCACAAAAACCTGAGCTTTGGTTTTGACTCATGACTATAAAGAAGTCACTCTGCTGGGCGGTGCTGGCCCACATCTTTAATCCCAGCACTCGGGATGCAGAGGCAGGTGGATCTCTCTGAGCTTGAGGCCAGCCTTGTCTACACAGTGACTTCCAGGACAGCCAGGGGTACATAGAGAAACTCTGTCTCAATTAACCAAAGGAAGAAGAGGAGGAGAAGGAAAAGAAGGAAAAGAGAGAGAAGGAGGAGGAGAAGAAGGAGGAGAAAAGTCCCTTCCACATGTGGCATTATGAAGGCGGTTGAAACCTGCCACGCACTATCAAGTCTGAACGAGTCAGATGTAAAATTCTTCCATAAATTCTGCAAGGAAATCATTGCTATTAAACAATCATTACAAAAAAATTAAAGGAAGAACATAAGGAGAAAGCCAATCTTAAAATGTTCACCAAGCATCTGGTTTTATTAATGTTTCCTTTTATTCAAATATATACTTGAATTTTGAAATGTTTTCTGAAACAATCTTGCCGGAAAAAAAAATCAAACTTTCTTTGGGATCATTCTTAAAAGATACTGAAACAAAAACAGGAGGCTTTTTTATCCAAAAAAAAAAAAAGGAAAAAAATGACATTTCCTTGAGTTTGGAAGAGTGCTTATTTACTTTGTCTTGCTGTAGCTTGTGTTTTAAGGACGCTGAGTAGAAGAGAAGCCTGTAACTGACATTTAGCTGTGCTTCTCTGATGTGGGCACTAGAGGGCGTCCCAGGTTGCAAAGTTTCTTCTGATTGATTCTGTTTTGTAACCAACTCATAACCTTTTAACACAACAAATGTTTTCCATTTTTATCATGAAGTGTTTATGGATGTGGTGACACGTAGTGTCGTACATAGCACACACAAGTGTATAGTAAATGCCTGTGTTTGTCCACATTGAGCTTGAGAAAGAGATTTCTAGTGAACTCTTCTGAACTCCACATGCCCTATGCCCCGGGACCTCAACATCTCCTCCCCTGCACCAACCAAGAAGCTCTGCTTTGTGCTGATCTCTTGTTTGCCCCACCTGCGAGTCTGGCTACCTACAGATGGGTCTCAAATTAAATATTATGTATTTTGCACAATATGACACTGGGCTTACAATAAAATTATAAATTTTATAAAAATATGATTTCATCTCCACAAAGTCTGAAGTCCAGAAATGCACATTTTTATTTTGTGCCACATAGGGGAAAATGAAACACCACTACCCTATTTAATTGCAAATGTGATTTTCCTTGGAGTTTCACAACTTAAAAGAACGTCTTACCTAGATACCCTATATTATCTTTAGAGTCCAGAAGATTGGTGTCTAACTACGCCCTTACCCTTGCCATGATACTGTCCTTCAGGAAGACAAAAAGTCACTGTCAACCTCCAGTGGCTTGACCTTCGGGGCATTATCTTTCAAATTTTCCTCAGGTGACTTCTGTCTGTCTGTCTGTCTGTCTTCCTTCCTTCCTTCCTTTCTGTTTCTTTCTTTTTTCTTTTCCAGTTACCAGGTCATCTGACATAACCAGTGTAGTCGACATTGATGGAGAATGCTTTAACAGTTTAAAATGTAGCTTATAATTTTTGTTGTAGAATTAAATCCAGTCATTATAAGAATTGAGTGCAGAAAGCATTAGTAAACACAAAACCAAACTCTCCCATGAGAACATAACTGCCTCTGACCCTTCCCACCTATCACATGTTACAGGGAGCACCCCCCACTGTGATATGCCACAGGGAACATGCACCACCTCTGTGTTACAGCATGATCATGAAACACTTTCCTAAACACCGCTTCTATTCTTGCAGATATATTGCAATTGACTAATTTGTTTAAGTTCATATATGAATTGTTTCCTTTCTCTTTTCTTTTCCCTATGATACACAGTTCTCTCAAATATTTTTTACATATATCTTTCATGTTTTAAAATTATTTATTTGAGATTCCTTGAAATAGATTCCAGGGTCAAGATGTAACAACACTCTCAAGCCTGTTGTTCAGTGATTTTCTGAAACTGTTCTGTGTGCCCCAGGTCTGTGCTCACCTCTAGTATTAGCAGAGCTCATTAAACATCACCTTTTAACTCCTACATATCCTGACTATAGCAATAATCCAAGCATTTTAAAGTGTAAAAGGTGAGCTAACTCTTTGGTTTTCAATACCAGTGTTGGAAGTTTGATAATCCTTCATCTATGTATCTAAGAAGCCTGCAAATTCACACAGCGCTTGCATGCATGTAAGATTTAAATAAATACTGAGTATTTTCTTCATAATAAAATTTGTTTAATAGTTGCATAGTATTCTACTGTGAGACCACACCAAGTTTATATAGGCCAAATTCTGACTAAACTAGTTTTCCTGGTATTAAACAATGAAAAAAAGTAACTTCTGCCTGTATTTTTGCAAAATTATGCCTACATGCTTGTCCATCACATTCATACAAATAGACTCATGACATGAGTTTTCTAATTAGAAATAACAGTTTCCTAATTTGGCAAGCATGCCCAGATATCAGAAGACATTTAAAGTTAAGGAACTTACAGCTTGTGAGGAGGCCAAGATCCAGGAGAATGCAAACTATCCATCTGGTTGAACAGGAATTCTTGGAGTTCAGAAGACCTTAGCAGACATTCAGTGCCTTTCCTGGACATGGGTGATAGTCGGGAACTTCTTTAAATTATATAATTAGCCCCCATTTCTAATCTGAATCAAACAAAAAAAAACTAAGGTAAGGATCATTTTTGCTTTCAGCTTGACTTTGCCTCTTTACAGAAGAGATGGCTTAGACAGTTGACCAGGCTGAACCCAAGGCCAGTTCCTTTTCATGTAACCCCATGACCCCATGTCTTCATAACAGCCACAGTCAGGAGTGGTCAGGACAGGCAGTCAGAACTGAGTGACATGTACCTGCAGGCCTGTACACACGCGGTGCCCAGGAGCAATCTGCCCTCACGCAGTCATAAGAGAACAAGAGAGCTGCTCAAAATGTCTTTTCTTTGGCATTGGAATCTAAATGAAGGAGGGAGCTCATGGCACCTGCCATAGAAACACCATGACTGTGTTTCCCAGCAAAGAGTAAGGATTGGCCTGTGAGAGAGATGCAGGTCCAGGTCACAGAGCCCAGGGATCAACCAGGTGGGTCATCTCATCACAGCCTCCATGGCCCTCCACTCCTCCATCACAGCTGAGAACACTGTCTCCAGGGGTCACAGTCTCATATTGCCTCTGCTTTTTCAATGCAGAGACTTCTGTGAGGACACAACAGACAATAAAGAGGAATTGTCCAACAGACTCCCAGCCAGCACCTGGAGAATGTCCAGGGTAGCAGAGGGTGATCACAGGCAGCTCAGTGGAATACCCTCAGCCTTACAGAACTCAACCACAACCCGGACTAAAACTGGCTGTGACTAGCTGTTCCCAAAGTATCAGCCTGATGCTTTGGCCTTGTAGCCAGACATTTTGGCCTTCTCAGAGCACTTTCACAACTACGCTCCTCTTTATTTTTCAAAATAGTGGAAGCAAGGCAGAAGCACAAAACCCAGTTCTGCTCCCATTCTGCAGACAATGAGGTTGAGGTCAGAGGAAATGACATGAAGAGCCCCAAATAGCTCACTTCATGAACTGTGAGGTCACATCTAGAGAATGGACCTCCCAACCATGAGGCAAATCTTGACCTTAACACACAGCCAATAGTGCCATATGTCTGGCATGGAGCTGGCTCTTGGGATTCATCCTTGTCTAGAAGAAAAAACTTGGGCCATATTATTTTTATATCTCATTGTAAAGAGAGGGTGTGAAGAGTGAAGAAGGCAGAGAAAAACCATATCCATAGGATAGTGATAGTAATAATAAAACTGCCAACTCCTGGAAAAGGTTGGAACACAAATCATATATATATATATATATATATATATATATATATATATATATATATATATATATATATATAATTTTACAATACCATTCAGTTCTACATATCAGCCATGGGTTCCCCTATTCTCCCCCCTCCCACCCCCTCCCCTTACCCCCAGCCTACCCCCCATTCCCACCTCCTCCAGGACAAGTCCTCCCCCGAGGACTGCGATCAACCTGGTAGACTCAGTCCAGGCAGGTCCAGTCCCTTCCTCCCAGACTGAGCCATAAGCTCCAGGTTTCAAACAGCCAACTCATGCAATGAGCACAGGACTTGGTCCCATTGCCTAGTTGCCTCCCAAACTGATCAAGCCAATCAACTGTCTCACCTATTCAGAGGGCCTGGTCCAGCTGGGAGCCCCTCAACCTTTGGTTCATAGTTCATGTGTTTCCATTCATTTGGCTATTTTTTTCAATAATTGAGTAAAACTGAAATTTATTATAAGCCACAGTCGTCCTAGGGACCTCCATGCTATATATATATAGCCTCTATGGTTCTATGGGTTGTGGTCTGATTATTCTTTATTTTATATCTAGAATCCACCTGTGAGTGAGTACATACCATGACTGTCTTTCTGGGTTTGGGTTACCTCACTCAGGATGATTTTTTCTAGTTCCATCCATTTGCCTGCAAATTTCATGCTTTCATTGTTTTTCTCTGCTGAGTAGTACTCCATTGTGTATATGTACCACCTTTTTTTCATCCATTCTTTCGTTGATGGGCATCTAAGTTGTTTCTGGGTTCTGGATATTACAAATAGTGCTGCTATGAACATACCTGAGCATGTATCTTTATGGTATGAATCAGCATTCCTTGGGTATATATGCCCAAGAGTGGGATGGCTGGGTCTTGAGGTAGTGGAACACAAATCTTAAAGCATTCAGAAAAAATAATTCCTTCACCAGATGACATCACAAAGTAGTGAATGGAAACATCAGATCCATCATAGCTCCAAACGCCTCTCTCCCTCTCTCTTCCCCTATCAGTGTGTTGGGCTTTTCCTTCCTCTCATCCTCTGGGCCCATCCTTCTCTCTCATCCACTTTCCCCTGGCTGTCCTGAGCTGCCCCCACCCACCCCCACCCCCCCGGCCACACATCTGAGTTCCTCTTGTTGATTCTGCATGTGATGAGTGATGCCATGATAGTTCCTCACCTGCACCACATGCCCCCCCCCAGGGCCCTTCAAGGAAGGTGCAGTGACCCTGGATAGGGTACAGTTGAGGATGGCTCAGAAAGTTTCCATTTCGACTGGTTGTGTGAAACTGGAGAGATGAGTTTGATGGTTAAGAGCGTTGCAGCTTTTCCAGAGGGCCTGAGTTTAGTTCCCAGCACCCATATCAGGCATCTCACAACTGTCTGCACATCCAATCTCAGGGGATCCAATGCTACCTTCTGGCCTCTGTGGCCACTACACTCACATGCACATAAATCCAAAGACATGCAAAGACATATCAAAAATAAGAAATCTTTTCATTTTTATGTAAAATTAAATCTTTTAGTAAAATAAAAATGTAAGATGAACTGGACATGCTGGAAGCCCAGCAAGTGCCAGGAGTTCAAAGCCAGCTCGAGTTACCTAGTAAGATTCAGAACAAGAAGAAAAAAAAAGTGTGGGGGGAGGGGAGTTTTCACCTGGATCTGAGGTCACCCAGCTGGTCATTGGCTATCTTCTTTTTTGGCCACCATGGTCTTTGCCCACTTAGATTCTTCAAGCCTTCAGATGTTTGTGTTTTCAAATGGATGGGCTGAGTTTACTGCGCAGCAATAGAGGATGTGTTTAGTGTGCATAATGTCCTGGGTTTAGTCTCCAGTACCTCAGGGCAATAACAAATGTGTATATGTTATCCTACTGGCTTGGCTGAGAACCTGCCAGGATTTTTCAGATACAGTCCACTGTGCGAGCTCTGATGCCCAGGCTTTTCAGGCTGGGACTGGTCCTGCCACTTGAAGCTTGCTTGACTCTGAGTAGATTATTTTGTCTCTATTCTATTCTTTCTATTCTATTGTATAATGCATGCACATGATACAATGTAAGGTATAGAATCATTGAGAAAATTGCCTAAATTATATGAATAATTTTAAAGGAAAATTTGTTATACACAATGAGAGTGAAGTCTATAGTATATTGGGAAACTTGTATGTATAAATTAAATATGTAGGCAATACATATAGTCTACATACAACATAGCTTTTTCCATGCTGTATGTAAAATATATTTTCCTCATTTTCTACTTTACTTTAAAGTGTATTTCCCCTTATTTGTGTTAACCTGTAAGTATTATACAACATGTGTATATAATTATGATGAACTGGACATGGTGTCTCATGCCTGGAAGCACAACAAACAGTCAGGGGGCTTATCCAGGAAGATTGCTAGTACTGCTAATTTATCTTCTGAAATCATTAATTTTTTTACTTTATTGTGCTTTATTGTAATGAAACAAACAAGTGTCAACTTAGCTAACAAAATATTCAAACAAAACAAAACCCACGCTCATGAAGGAATTGGGGCTCAAAAGATGTGGTCAAGGCCAAGAAGCTAGAAACAAAGATAAAAACAAATGTAGTGTCAGCGCCCGTGGGTTGCTGATGCCCCTCTGTTTTCACGTGGGCAGGTAGGGTTCCCTGAACATGCAGCAAATGGAGGGGTCCATTCCATTGTCTCAGTACCTTTCGTGGCTTTATTTCCTTCAGCTGAAAAACATCCCCTCCTAGAAGCAGCTCGGGTGTCCCAGAGAGTCGTCTTTCTTTCCCTCATATAAGGGTGGACTTATATGGCAAGTGTACATAAGTGTTTATTTCACAAGAGGGCACAAATGTCCTCTTGTGATGGCCCTGTCGGCCAGGGTTAAGGGAAATATATTTAGAAGAGCGTGGGTGAGAACTTTCATTTTCAAATATGTGTCACTTTATTATGCAGCTGAATTCGTCCTCAGCCGAAGCAGCTATTGGGTCAGGTCTACTAGTTCACAGTAGGTCATTGTTAGATAGGATGTGTCACAGCACAGCCTTTATGTAGTGTAACACAGCTGTCAGTCAAGATCAATAAATAGTCTTCAAGGCAGAGGCTCACAGAGCTGCATGGGGTTTGTAATGAAGCCCCTCTCGTGACTGACAGCATGCTTGTGTCCATCTCTCTGACCTCCTAGCTGCGGGCTGAGGACTCTGACTTTAGAGGCACTTTACTTCTGCAGGTGTTTCAGAGGCAGTGGAAAAAACCTGTCACCCAGATGGAGGGGATTTCCTTGGTAACATGCATGGAAGCTTCAAAGAATGCTTGGGGGAAGAGACACACACACATCAGTAGTTTGGCCTCCTCTCTGGTACCTCTCCACCTTACAGCTACTCTTAAGAAACTCCCGAGAAATCCCAAGGGACAGGGCCCAGAACTTGGCAACTTTCACTCACTCCTCCAGGTCCTTCTAAAGACTTCACAACTTCATTTTACAGCAGGTTCCTGATCCTCACCCTATTCTAGAACCTTTGAGAATTATGGAGAGCCCAGATTCCCAGGTCCCAGCATTCTTGATTTAGTTCAAATATTGGAAGTTGGTGCTACATATCACCACCTTTTAAATTACTAAGGAGATTTCAGTGTGTAGAACCACCTGCAAATCTTTACAGCTGGGTATACTGTATGAATTTTGCATTCTTAACCTATGAAGTTTCTTTTTTGTAAATACTTCATTTTTTTTTTTTAAATTGTCTCGTCTCTTTCAACAGCAATTCTTTCAACAGCAGTTGGCTGGGCTGGGGGCAAGAGCGTTTTCCCTATGGTTGGTACCATCTCACAGGTGGTGAGGGGTAGGCAAGCTTGCAGAAGCAGACCTTCCCACCCTCTCAATGCAGGGCCTTGTCTTTAGATGTTCACTTCCTGGCCTCAGAAAATTCATTAGTTCATATTATTTATTCTGACTGGTGGCTCTTGATGTGATTTTCCTTTGTTTTGTAAGTGTAGAGGTGTCCCCAATTTGATTAGCTTTAAGGCAGTAAGCCATCACCAATAGAATAGAATAGAATGACACATTCAAAGGACAGCTGTGAGCTTTATTAGAGCAACTGCCTGCTTACTGCATAATTTTTCCCTAACATTCTGTTACTAACACATAATCAACGTAAGAACAACACCAAGAAATTACAGTATGAATTGTATGAGTCCTTTAGGTTATACCACTCCCTGATGTCATGGCTGAGGCAATAATGTACAAGGATCCAGACCCCAGATCCCAGGGCTTATAAGGGGAATCACTAGACCTCTACCTTCGCTCTGACACTAGAGCATGCACTTGTCTCGCTGACATCTCTTTTGTTTTCCAACTTCCTGAGAAGTGTTAGATTTCTGTCAATAAGAAATAAATTCCTCAGATAAGGCATCAACTATAATACACACACACACACACACACACACACACACACACACACACACACACACACACACACACACATTGGCTCACAGAACTAGAGGTTTCAATCCATGGTCCTTGGCCATGTTGCTTGGGGTCTGTGGTGCCACGGTACACCATGGAAGTAACAGATCCTGGATAAGTCTGTTCACAGCACAACCAGGAAGCAGAGGCCTCCTCTCAGCAACCTCCTAAGAGCCTCCTAAGAGCACTCCCCCAGCAACCTAACTCGCCCTCTATGGACCCTATCTCCCAAAGCCGTCTAATGGTACGCCACACTGAAAATCAGTCTGTCAACACAGGGGCCTTTGGATGATGTTTAAGACACAGTCCATAACAAGAAGCAACCTGCCTTGAGCGCCACCTTGCAAAAAAGTTCTCCAAAGATAAATCATTCCCAGGGCAGGTTTTGTTTGGTGCATTGGCTATGTAGAAAGGACAAAGGCAGGGCATCCACAGAAAGGCATTCTCCTTCAGTAGACATTTGGCTGTATTTAGTAGCCCTGTATTTAGTCTTAGTGTAAATTTTGAGTAAGAAATAAGTTTGGGATGTCATATTCTCAAAGAAAGTCCCAAGAGAAGGGAGGCACAAACCACACAGCTGAAAAGTTGCAACTCCTATGTGTTTGTGATGGTGGCTGTAATTTGTCTGCTGTGAGGCGGCGGCAGGCTGTGACAGCAGTACTCGATGGGCGTCAGCTCTGGGCTTGGTGACCTGCCATGTGCCAGTGCCCTTTGGTGTGCCTTTAAATCTTACTTCTTTTTTTCTTGTGCTCATGGTAGCTAAGGCAGCATGTTATAAGCAACCTCCACACTTGAGCCTCATGTGGGCCCCTGTGCTTCACCCTCTCCTTCCTCCCAGGAAGCCATCTGGGTAAACCATTTTGAATGTCATCGAGACAAGCATATTAGTGATTTTTTCATGTTTTCCTGAATGACTGAGTTAAATTATCCTAGGTTGTTGGTTGACTGCCTTTGCTTGAGAGGTGTTCTCTGTACACACTACAGAGCCTTCCCCAGTGTTTGACTTTTCTCACTCTGTCTGTGGCAGGGAAAGAGGCGGAAACAGACCAATGGGTGGTATAAAATAAACAAGTCAATGGGAAGCTACTGTGTGGGTTTACATGGACGGTCAATGCAGAGTTTCAGAAAAGTGTCTGAAATCAAGGATATGAAATACTAGGGTGACAAGAAATACATCAGACCAAAAACACCATGAGTGTTAGCACATGGATGTGTCTTCATTAATACCAGAGTTTGCAGTACAAAGTCTTGTGTGGCATAGATCCACTGTTTTGTCAAAACTTACATCTTCCTTCAGTATGCAACTGAGGTCAGTGGTAAGCCTGGACATACACACTTAAAATAATAGTGAAAACACACTTGAAGGGTAAGTATTTTAGTGTCAGAGTTGAAATGTTGCCTGTCTGTCTATGCATGCATACCTGTGCCTCCTCTCCTGGTTATTTACCCAAGCTTATGAAGGAAAAACAACTGGACTGAATCTTCTTTCCTATTTTTTATATTTGCGCCTAGTGACTATGACTATTTCACAAATCATTATTTTAATCTCCTTTCATGCCCTTCTTCTCCCTCTTGACTTCAGTGCGGCGAATATTCCAGGATACACCGGCAAGGTTCATTTCACAGCCACCCACCCAACAAATTCTAATATTCCATCAACAACCCCATCACCAGATTCAGAGATGAGTCGGTAAGTAGGAATCCTATTACTCAGTTTGCTCACATGCATTAGAAAGAGAAATGATAATTATGGTTATTCCATTAAAGAACAATTAAATACTAAGAGAAAATTTGCAATGCTTAAGAAAAATGGAGTGTCGAGCTGAAAAAAAGAAAGCAGTTCATTTTCTTACTGAGGGGAACTTTACTCAGAATTGTCTTGGAAAAAAATGCAGGTTAATGGTCCTGTTGACAGTGCTAATGGTGGTCCCTTAAGGCTCTTATTTCGAGCATATTATAAGAAAGCATCTTCACCTCTGAGACCCTCCCCCACCCAGTTGTGCACATGCATCATAATTAATCTGCTGTTGTCAAAGCTACATGCTACCTAGTGTGTGCAACAAGAACCATGCATTTGCTTCTTGTGAATGTCTTTTTTATGAAGAAAAAAAAATCTGTTGAAACTCACATGTATTTGAATGCCCGTTTTTTGCAAGTTGAAACAGAAGGCAGTGAGTGGAAAGAGGGAGGAATGCTTCATTGGCAATAAGTGGTGAGAGGCAACACACTATTCTCATCACACCCCAAATTTGGAAGCACTTGGGAGAAGTCCTGGCCTTGAACAAAAAGGACTACAGTGTTCTGGAAATGCAGGTGCTACCTGAGACTAAGGCTAGCCTATGCAAGTGAACAAGCTATGATGGGGAGCCCTCCCCTAAGGGTGCCATTTTCTGTAGATCACATTCTTTCAGTAGAGGAATATTCCACTTATCACATGTTTATCTCAGCTTGGGTCAGGCACTGAATGTGCATGTCCCCACACTTAAATCCAAATCCAGAATTGTGAAATAGACACTAAAGAACACAAGAAGGCTGGTCACGGTGACAAATGCCTTTAATCCCAGCACTCATTTGGAAGGCAGGGACAGGCATATCTCTATGAGTTCAAGGACAGCTTGGTCTACATAGAAAGTTCCAGGTCAGCCAGGGCTAGATCCTGAGATCCTGTCTCCAAACAAACAAACAAACAACAAAAACTACAAGTAACTGAAGAAATAGAATAATTTGGGTGTCCTGAAGCAGGCTAATGTCATAGAGGTGTCATTATGTCATAATCTCATAATGCTGGAATCTGGAGTCTGCGCTCAGTGGCTCGGAAGGGCTTTCTGAGGACTGAGACTAGGACTTGGCCATTAAGTAGAGCTCCTCCTTCCAAGGACTGGAATATTCTGGAAAGCAGCAGCTATAAATGGGAGCAGCATCCAAAAGAGGGACACCCAGCTGTTCATTTTGCTATTCACCCGTCGATTTTTGTTTAACTCTCACATTCTCTGATTATATTATCACACACCGACAGTGTCCCAGTAACTCGTAGGAGCACGGCTTACTCACAAGGAGAAAGCAAGAAAGTGAACAAGACAGACACTGCAGCAAAGGATGGTAACCAGAATAAACGGGACAATCATTCTGGACACTCAGTTGATGTCACTTCTGGGTAACCGACGAAGAAGGGGCTCTTCCCAACTGCATTTCACACACAAGGAAACTGAGGCATGCACTTACGAGCTGCAAGGGCTTGTTGGGGTGCTGAAGAAGATCTCCCAGTGGAGTGACTCCAGGAGTGACTCTTGGATGGAAAGGACTTACTTGGTCTCAGATATTTGAGGGCCAGGTGACAGCAGCCCCGCTAAGGGTAGAGGGACCCTTGGGAGTGTGGAAAGGGCCACGTCAAGCCTTCTGTGCACTCCCCATCCCACAAGGCCTCTTCTGTAAGTGCAACATTAGAGGAAAGGCACCGACTGACAGTGGGCTTTCTCGGCATATCTGAATCTCTGGTTTGACAACCCTGTTGAATACCCAGCCACCTAGTGCTGAACATCTCTATAGGAGGTCAGTGCTTTTCAGGCTAATAGTTAGAATTCAATTTCATTTACTTCCAAGACATTTTTTTCCAATCTCAATATTTATATGTATAATTTAAAAAAATAAAATTTACTGTGTGTATCTAAAGGAAAATGGTGTTATAGGATACATATATAGATAATGAAATGGTTATATAGTCAAACAAATGAGCATAGCCATCATCTCTCAGTTTTTCATGAACAGCTAAAATCTACTCAAAAATAAAATTTCTGAATGCAGTACACTGCTATTATCCATAGTCCTCATGTTGTGTTAGATCTCTAGACTTGTTCTTTTCTATTGGTGGGGCTTATCCTCTCTCTGACCTGCATCCCTCCATTTCCTCCTCCTAATCATCCATCCTTTCTAACCATTGCTCTCTGCCTTTGTATATTTAGTTTTTTAAATATAAATTCACATGCAATGCGATCGTACAAGATTTTTTTTCTATTTCTAGGTTGTTCACTTAATGAGCTCTAGGTTTGCCCACGTCATAACAAATGTCAGAATCTCCTTTTTATATTATTCAGCCTCTTGTATAAGACTGAAGAATAAGCCGGGCGGTGGTGGCGCACGCCTTTAATCCCAGCACTTGGGAGGCAGAGGCAGGTGGATCTCTGTGAGTTCGAGGCCAGCCTAGTCTACAAAGCGAGTTCCAGGAAAGGCGCAAAGCTACATAGAGAAACCCTGTCTCGAAAAACAAAACAAAACAAACAAAACAAAAAAAAAAAAAAGACTGAAGAATAATTCAGGAGAGGGGATTTTGATATGTGTATTCATGTCATAATTTATTCATCCATCAATAGGCACCTGGATTATCCATATCTTGGCTATTAGGGACAGCAATGAACATGTGGTACAGGTGTCTCTTTGAAGCAGTTCTCATATCCTTGGATGCGAATGTACCTGAAATGGGGTTGCTGGATCATCTCTGAACTTCATTTCCTATGTGCCCAGGGCCTCCCATGCTGATTTACTTAATGATGCACCAATCTACATTCCCTTCCACATTGTGAAGGACTCCCTCTTCTCCAGTCTCTCCGGTGTTCCCTGTCTCTTCTCCTTTTGATAAGAGTCTCCATCCTACTGAGTGTGAGACAATATCTCATTGAGTTTTTGTTTACATTCTCAGGTCGTTAGTGATTTGGAACATTTTCACATGCTTTTTTCCCTCACAGTTTTATGTCTTTTCTGAAGAATATCTATGCAGGTCCTTTACTTGTTGGGGGCTTTTGTGGTTGAGTTGCGTGAGTGTTTTGTATATCTTTGGATGTTAACCCTTAGAAGACATATAGGTCACAAGTATTTTTCCCAATCCTTAGGTTGTCTTCTCATCTTATTGTTTCCTTGTTCTGCAGGGGCTTTAATTTGCTACATCCCCATCTATTTTTTGACTTGTAGCCTCAGCTTTTGGTGTGATATCCGAAATATTATTGCCAAGGTTAATGTCAAGACACATTTCAAATGTTACAAATCCATTTCTGAAAGCAAGGCTGGTAGGCACTGAAACAATTGCAATTTTGTTGCATATGAAGAACATAAAGAAACAATGCCAACCATTAAACATATCATTGTATCCATCAGGATACAAAGAGTGAAGGTAAAGCATTCTGACTGGGGCTGGTTCATGATTTAGACTTCCATTAGAGCAAACACAGGCGTTTCTCACCTCTCTCCATTTCCTCCGCAGTCCTCCTTAAACCCCAGTTGTGTGAGGCTTTACCCAGACATCCTGTTGCTGTAACACCTTCCCACACATCCGCACTGCTACACAAGCAGACAATCCAAGAGGGGCCAGAAGGCTCCTTTTGTCTTTCAGATAAACCTCTACTGCTAAGCTAAAAAGTGTCTCTTTGTTCTGCAACCAGAGAAAAAACTCAACTCTTTCATAAGGATGTTCCCGTCCATCCCATCAGGCTCCTGACTGCTTCCACGGTTTTCTCCAACATACACACATGGATGTCATTTATTACCCCAGAGTGAGGACATGGAGTCCTGTTAGGTGGCTTGTCTGAGGCTCTTGGTCTGAGAGTGGAGAACAGACAGAAATAGTGACAACAACCGGAGTGTTTCCCTCAGCTCAACTTGTGTTGACTCCAATCTGCCCAGCCTACAGCACACAGCCAGCCCACACAGAAACCCTCAGCGCCTGAGATGCTCTAGCCTGAGAAAGCACAGTCCAGAGGGAAAGGAAGAGTGTGAATTTAGACTATCTCTGCATTGACATAAAGATGAGGCTTCTAGTAGGAAGGCAAGCAACCAAAGCTCTCCTCCATGAAGCCCCCATCTCTGACATTGCTGACATTTTTGTAGCACCGTTTAAGTGCTTTTCTGAAAATTTCCAGGGAAAGTGTAAGGCCATGTATCTGCCTGCTGCATATGGCAAGGACTCTACAAGCTTGATCGGCTTCCCTTCTGATTGTGTCTGTGTGGTATAATGCATGTTTCCTGTTGTGTTTTGTTCTGGCCATCTCATTATCTGGGAACTCTGGTATGCTGGCTCTGCTGTATGATTTCTGTGCTTTTGTAACCTGCTCCTCTCTTTTTAGATGCCTACATATCTCTGGTGTGGCTGTTACCAAGCCTTTCGTAATCTTCTAGTCCTTTCCCCATGCTCCTGTAGAGAGCGGGGCCATCCCAAGTGGCTGCCCTGTTTCCTCTGCTACTCCACCCTCCTCCCCAGGAGTCCATCACTGAGTCTTTCTCTTCCTCTTAAGAAGATGTGCACTCACTTGTGAAAGGCTCACCCTTCCTTCTCACCTCTGAAACCTCTCCATTTCTGCTCACTTCTTAGCATCTGGCTCCTCTCTGCTGACTGGCCAGGTGCTTGGGAAAAAATCCATTTCGGTGACCCTTACTGTGCCCCTCCAAGCTGCCATCCTCTCTTTCTCCTCTCCTTCTTTTGACTTCTGAACTTCTGGAGGAAGCAAACAACTGCTCTTAGCACCCTACTTCCACTTTCTCCCAGGCTGTTCCCTAATCTCATACCATCTGGATTCTGGTAGCACCAGCAGAGTGAGGGGCTCCTGCCAGGTTGAGGACTAATGCAGGGACAGGAGAAGGGACTGTTGACGTCTCTCCACACCGAGGATAGGGGTGGTGCATTTGCCAGGAATCTTTGTATTCGGTAAGACTTCGGGGCCAAAGCGAGCCTTTTAATTGCTTAGACTTTGGAGGATCCATGAAAAGGAGTCTCCATTCTGAATCTCAAGACAGGTGTAGTGAACTCCAAGTGCCTTCTGATTCATCCTGGGGGCAGGATGCAGAATATATAGGAAAGAAACAAGGACAAGAGATGCACAAGGAGTAGATGAGGAAATGCTTGAGTTAGATAAGAAGGAACAGGTTTGCAAACACGCCTCTCAGCAACTCGTATTTCTGTTAGAGTCTGGTGGTCTCTGTGTGGTCCTTACTCTAGGATGTGGCCTGCACAGAAGTGTGCCATTTTCTACAACACATTTTTTAAAAAGATGCATACATACACTATCATGTTAATTGCAGCCCAAATGTTAAACTACTTCAGATTGCATGGCTGCAAGGGGGTTACCTTTCCACAGTGGCTCTCTAACTTTTTGCTTCACACAAGCATTGCAGTGTGTGTTTATGACCAACCTCATGGCCCGTTCACAGTGGAGGTCTACATACAGAAGGTTCTTGGGTTTGTTTGTAATAATTGGTATGATGCACACCAACCCTGCTCTGGGCTAGTAACCCAAGGGATAAAACCTTATCTTCATAGCAGTCCATATTTCCAGTTTTCTTTCCATCAATTCTTAGGAAAAGTTTGGTAGGGTAGATTTAGTCCTACTATGCAGACCGGCAAACTAAGGCAGAGTGAGGTTATAGCTGAGCAAGCAGACGGCTTCAATCCAGGGCAGACACAGGCAGACTCCATACCTGCTCCTTAGTTCAGTGGCTGTCCAGCCTGTGTGTGTCTCTCACTCCCCAGCCTCTCCCCAGCCTCAGGTGCCTGCCTTCCATGTGTTCTCCACCCACCCTCCTCTGCCACCTCCTCCAAGGAGACTCCATCCAAATGCCCCTCTCCCTCCCGAGGTGGACCTATCTCCTTGGTCCTTCCATCATGGGCTTCCAAAGCAGCTTTCGGGTCGGTTTATGTCCACCTCGTTTCTAAGCATTTGCTATAAATCTAGGATACGTTCTCAGAAGCAGAACACAGTGCAGTGCACGCGGTACAGTAAACCAAGCAGGGGTGGTCGTTCCCAGCCTCTCCTACGCTACTCTCTACCCCATCTTTCCCTTACTGGCTCCTCTATCCTTCCACTTCTGTAGCGCGTTAGTTGGATAAAAGATGAAATATTTGTTTTCATGTTAATGAATTATGTCATTTTTCTCTCTCCGTGTCCCCATTCTGATCCTAGCATTTTACGACAACAAATGGAAATTGACTGCTTCCGTCACCAGGCCCCAATGTCTCGAATGGTCACAACTGTGAAGCCTTACAACCCCTTCAGGATTGGGAAAAAAACCCTTGAGTACTGAAGGAGACCACACCCCTGAAAGACTTCTGAGCCCCAGCTTTCGGGGGGGGGGGTGTGCACAGTGATGGAGAAACAAAAGAATACAGAATGGTCTAACTATGTCTGTCTGAATGAATTGGGGTACCAGACAGGCAGCACGTCCAGGCCTGAGCTCAGGCACTCTCTTCCCCCTGGTGGTGGCCACTCAGTCTGCTGTGAACCAGGTCTGGCAGTTGGGACACAGAGAACCCACAGAGAGCTCTTCAGTGTTGGAATACTGAGCCCTCCTAGAGGGTCATGAGTTTGAGGATTAGAGATGATCCTCACATTTAAAATTTGGGCAGTGACAACAGACAATGGCATTCTTTTTGTCACCTAAGAGACAATACAACATGGACATTGTGGGGGGAGGGGGTCACCATCTAGAGACAAATAGGCAAAACACTGTCTTTCCTACTCTAGGATTTCTGCTCTGGAGAAAGAAGCATTCCCGGGCTCACTGGGAGCCCTCAGGCAGGCACGGCCTACCATACACATCTTCAGAATAGTGTGACCTGACCATACTTACCCAAGGAGAACAGGAGCAGCAGACGTGCCCCCAGAGTCTCCCCAGTACAGTTCTGTTCATTGGTTCAGGAAGCATGCTAGTTTGTATACATCGGTGCAGGCCTGTAAGAGTTATTAATGTACTTTCACAACCCTAGCTCATTTAATCTTGCCACCCCATAACACATTCTTGCAGCAAACATTATACACGTAGCTTGCTGTTTTATAAATAAAACACAGAAAAGCTAAGAGTAAGGTGCTTACCTGGAACTCAGATTATCTGGCTTTAGATAACTTTCCTTAACTCTGACCCATTTCTATGCAGATTGGGTAGCTTTCCATGAATTGTTTACAAACAAAAAAACCTAGAAAAAGAGGGAAAACTCCAGTCAGCTTCTAGTCTTCTGAAGTGCTTCCCAGGGGTTCTGTATGGCATCTTACTCTCCTTCAAAACACAGAAGAGGGGAATTTACCACAGAACTCCAAATAAATGTGCAAATGCCTTCAAGGGAAACCAGGACTTTGCTTTCCCACAGAAAGAAAAGGAAATGTAGCCCCCTTTCTGTCATGGAATGATAAGTTGCCTTGGTGGACTAGGAAATAATTTTAATGTTGACTCCTGTGCGGTAACAAATGGAAAAACAGCAGCCACTGAAGACGTGACTTGGCTTTGAGAAAGAAGAAGTGCGTCACTTGAGCCCAAATGGAAGTCTAATTACTTTCAGAAATCGTTCAAGTCAAGTCTGTTCTGGCTTGAATGTGAAGTGCCCCTCACAAGCCCTTGGGTTCTAGCTTGGTTCCCAGCTGGGGTACTGTTGGAGAACCCATGTGGAAGAAGTGGCTGCTGCTGGAAGGGCTTTTTGGATCACAGCCTGGCCCTGGTTAGGCCTTGTGTTAGTTTCCTTTTTATTGTTGTGATGAAAACCCCATGACCAAAAAGCAATTTGGTCTCGTTCCATCTTATATTTTACATTCCATCCTGAGAAACATCAGGGCAGGAACTAAAACAGAGTCCATGGAGGAATGCTGCTTACTGGCTTGCTCCTCCTGGCTTTCTCAAGTTTGCTTTCTTGTAGACCTCAGGACAACATGCCAGAGATGGCACCACCCACAGTGGGCTGAGCCCTTTAATATCAAACATCAATGCGAAAATCTTCACAAGCTTGCCCCTGGGCTCATCTGATGGAGTCAGTTCTTCAGCTGAAGCCCCCTATTCCAAGATGACTCCAGCTTGGATCAAGTGACAAACTAACCGTCACCAGGCCTGACACATCTCCTGATGCACAAAGATGTGAGCAAGGAGCCTTGCCCACTCCCCTCCCAACTCTCCTGACATGATGGACTGCGTCCCCCAACCCAAAAAGCAAAACAATCCTTTCTTCTTTAAGTTGCTTCTTAGGTATTTCATCACAACAATGAGAAAAGTAACTCTCGGGAACAACATCAGACCGAAATAAAAACCTCCAGTTCTGGAAGATGCTTAGTGAAACACAAATGGAGTGGAATTAGCTCATCTAGCAAGTAGATGGATGTGATACCTGAGGTTCAATTTTCAGCAAATATTTCAGTTGAGTGTTACTGCTCAACCCAGAGGCACCTGCTCATCCTTCTGGGCCTTTTGGTAGCAGGACACAATTACAGCTATTGTGACTTTTGTTTTGTTTTGCTTTTTAACTTACTTACTATTTATTTATTTATTTGTGTTTGTTGTGGTGATATATTATGTATCCCAATAAAGCTTGCCTAAGGGTCAGAGGACAGAGCCTGCCACTAGATTAGACATATAGATCAGACAGTGGTGGCGCACACCCTTAATCCTATACTTGGGAGGCAGAGATCCATCTGAATCTCCATCACTGGTCATTAATATCCATCAATATCAATGGTCTCAACTCACCTATTGTGATGTTTTGTAGTCTGAAACACTCCCATTCTCTACAATGCAGATATTAGAGCATTCATCAGGGCTCTTGTGCTCTTTCAAAGCTGGCTCTGTTTTGCAGCATTCCTGTGGCCTTACTTAGAAGAGACACGCTGACACTCTATTAGATGTATAACTCAACCAGACTTCTCATCTGTTAAGACACAAGGAGAATCCTGCTCACCACAGACCTAGAATATGGGCCAGGAATAACCATAGAGAGCAGAGCCATAACAGTGTTCCTGGGCTGGGAGCAAGAGCTATAGTAATGTCTGTATTGTCAGCAGTCTGGACAAAGATGAATGTCACAGGCATATGCATACATCTGCTCTTCAAATTCTGCAGGCTAGACTTGGATTATACAAATTACATCAGGGTCTAGCACATAGGCACATTTTTCTGTTTTTCAGTGCCATACAATGTCATTCTCTCAAATTTTATAACTATGAGACATAAAAGAGAACAACATATAGAAAAGAACCTCTGCTATTTAATTCAGTTATAAACTGTGGCATGCATGTCCAGTGTGGAAGTACACTCCTACAATTCCACCTACTCCAGAGGCTGAGGCTGGAGGATTTCTAGTTCAAGGCTAGCCTGGACAATTTAGCTTATCTCAAAATATTTTGTTTTTAGTGGCCCAGAAATATCAGCTCAGTGGTAGAGCACATGTCTAACTGCCCAGCTTATTCAAGGCCCTGATTCACCTGGGATAAAAAAAAAAGCATGTTAATATTACTCCAGCCAATTTGGAAGTTCACAATGTGAAAAAGGTGAGCCTCATAACTTCAGAAATGGACAAATGAAATCACTGTATACTCATGGGTACAATATAAATTTTGTTTAACATACATTAGGACAAATATGTAGAAACAGAAAAACAGTAGGTTTTCCTGTAGGGTAATTGGCTAGGTTTACAGTACCAAGCATGAATTCCTTCCTTGTGCACAGTCTTTAAGTCCAGTTAGAAGGCTACTGGTTGTCCCTAATAGGTGTCATTACTGCATTCTCGGGGTCATCTTTTCATGCTGGTCATTGTTGAGGGCCATAGGCTTCATGGATGAGTAGACTATTGGTTGCTTTTGTCCTAGTGGTGATGTAGCCCACATGGCTCAGATGGGAGACTGTTAGACTGAAGAACTGAGAAGCAGGAAAGCATTGGTCCTTCCTGAAGAATTGGTTTTGAGAGGGGAATGCTAGGCAGAGAGAAAAGGCCTAAAAGGGGCCATTGGCAGCCAGCTGCTTCTCAGGAACCATTTGGGACACATGCTTATCAAGGCCATCTTCCTCTGGTAAAAATGACATTTACATGGTTGATATCCTTTTCATCACTGACAGCAGTTGCCTCCCATATCTGGAGACTTCTCTGAGACAGATGAATACCAGTGCAGTGGCATCTCCTGACACAAACTCCATGGTCCCTTGGTCAGTAATCCACTTCACAAATGGTTTTGGCAATAACTGATAATACCCTTTGCTGGAGACAGAAGGGGTATCTCTTGCTCAGAGGAGGAGACAAAAAGAAAAGTGAGGAGACAAGGAGAAAAGTCCTGCTTTACATTCCCAAGACACACCTAAAAACATCTTTAAAAGACTTGAGGAATGACTGTCCCCTTAATGAGGTGTATAATTATATGGCCCCCAAAGACCCTCCCTTTATGCAATTGTTTACACAACCTCACTGCTAAGCCCACCCACTTTCTGAGTTCTAACTTAGGAAGCATTTTTTTCTTTTCTTCATTTAATCTCTTTTTATTTAGACTTTGGCCAGAACCCTGACACTCTTCTCTCTCTCTCTCTCTCTCTCTCTCTCTCTCTCTCTCTCTCTCTCTCTCTGTCTGTCTCTCTCCTCCTCCTCCTTCCTCTCTCTTTCTCCCCCCTCTCTTCATGCATACATGTGCTGGGGGGAGGGGCGGTGTCCACCTACCCTCATGCAATGGCTAGCAAAATTCCATTGCTGGCCCTGTCTGCTTCCTCCATCTCTTGACTGAAAAAAAAAATTAGCTTTTTTCTCTTTTTCCATCTTTCATATACCATGAGCTACCAAGTTCTGCAAGTTGCCTGCATTGTTGTTTCCTCTGAAGCTTCAATAAAATTGTCCTTGTTTCCTTTAAAGTCCTTTTTAAAATTTGTTGAGATACAAGCCTAACATTCTTTAAAAGAGACCCTGTATCTTCAAATCAAAGTATCTGAGTCTAAGAGTCTGACAAGTTATCCATCTCAATCTTTTAGAAACTGAGGTGGGGGGGGCAGCTTATAGTATAGAAATAAATACAATAATATAGAGTAAAATACTTGTTTTCCTCTGCCTGCCAGGAAGCTCGGAGTTGATTAAATAATTGTGTTAGCATAGAGACTCAGACAAATGAAAGATGGGTTTCACATTTAAAACTGCTATTTTAAGAAACCCTTTGAATCATCCTGGTGCACACACCCAAATTCTAGTGGTTTGTCAACCGGCTTCCCCACCCACTCTGACTTTCTACATAGATCTAGGTTCTTCTGGGTCCTTATGGTCTCAGGAGGCTTCTTAGATGATTGAAAATACACCCATCACACTAAAAACAAACAAACCTTTCATTTATTTCCCAGAAGTGTCTAACGTACAGCGGGGCAGCGTTGCTGAGCTTGGATCTCTTCTACTCCCTGCTTGCACTGTCTTGGTGGGCAGAAAAGACAGTTCCCTGGTTGTCAGAACAAACCAACAGCCCAGAATTATTTCAGAAGACATTGAAAATACCCTAAAATAGATCCACTTGCTCCACTTAGTCCAGGGTAGGCTGGATGGTTTTTCTGTATCTCTAGACTTACTGTATTCATAGTACAACTGTAGACTAATAACCATCAAAGGCACAGAGGAAAACTCAAAGCTGAAGAACTACCATTAAATACGGAACAGGTTTGTTTGTGTGTAAAACATTTTGAGGATTGGTTTAAAAATGTTATCATGAAACCCATTATTATGTATAAATAATATATGCTAATAAGAAGATTAATTTGAAAAACAGCATGTTTTCATCTCTGCTCTTATCATCCTGGGGCATTCAGCTCTGTATTGTGGCTTCCAAAATCAGCCTGAACAAGCCTGAGGTTTGCCTCCCACTCTCCAGCTGAGCTACTTCAGTCACCTAATAAAAATGTATAAAGTACACTATAAATATAAACATGCTGCTGGCATTCATATTCAAACTTGGAGGCACAATGATGGGGAAATTCCTAAGGGGGTCAATAAGCAACGAGGAGCAATGTACAAAGAGTCATTAAACAAACCGTAGTTACGCTAAGGAGCCTCAATGAGCATGAGCCCGCCCTAGCCTCAGCTCGGACAAGCAGCACACTACATCTCCAGCAATTTTCTCTTAACTGTGATGCATTTTTAAAATTAAAATAATGTCATTTTCTAAGATAAGTGTGCTACTCATGCACATATGTTTTAGATAGCGAGACAGATATTGGCGGGCTTGAGGATGGACCCCCTCCCTCGTGACTGACTTGGGATCCCACCTCTTGTTTCCCTGGTGGCACTAGAAATGAAAACACCACAACTGTCACCTTAATACTGAAACAGCCATATGAAAATGCAGACACTTGGGGGCTTTGTTGAGGCCCATGAATGAAAAGCTACTTCCTCCTGGCCGAAAGGATGGAGTTTCAACTCTACCACTGGCCCTGGATGAAGAGAAGACATTCCCACAGTTCTCAAAGATCAAAACACTACATTCAGGCCAGCAAGATGGCTCAGGAGGTAAAGGCGCTTGCCACCAAGCATCATGTCCTGAGTTCAACCCAAGGACCGCATGGGAAAAAGAGAAAACCAATTCCCACAAGTTGTGCAGCAATGGTAGAAGTGCTCCCCCATCTCTCTCTCTCTCTCTCTCTCTCTCTCTCTCTCTCTCTCTCTCTCTCTCTCTCTCTCTCTCTCTCTCTCTCTCTCTCACACACACACACACACACACACACACACACACACACACACATCTATTATATAAACAAACAATGAATATGATAAAGAATTAAAAAAAACATTGCATGCTTTTGCAGCATCTCTTAAGAGTTAAGGTAAGTAGAACTATCAGTCATCACCCTACATAATGCTGCCCTATAATTCAAAAACTAGTACGGATCCTGCTTTGTATATAAATCTGAGCAAAGGCCCACTCTCTCCCTTAGGAACGTTTCACTTCATTCTGTAATACATTCTATTTACTACACCAGAGTCTGTAATACACTCTTTTTTTCTGTTCTACACACTGTACATCTCTTTCAGTTCATTTGATGGAGAACATGAGGGCCAGGGAATCAATGGTAAGCAAAGCGAGACTCCAGTGACAATATAAATAAACACATGTACAGGATGATTCAATAGATGTTAGCAATATATATTTGCCTTAAAAACTACTTGTTTTGGGGAAAATGAAAATACATGGATTATTCTGGAACTGGGAGAGCCACTGCTGATTCTAAGGGACTGGGAATCTAGAGGGATCCAGAAAGTATTTTAATAATCCTGCAGGAAAATGCAAATATTCTCTGACAGTTACCATCATTTTCAGACCTGGCTGTTTTAGTTTTGGGACATCATGAATCCTTCCTTATACGATCTACCCAAATGGTATTCAAAGACAACACTGTGGTTTTAAATTAATGCCCATTTTTAAAATTTGCTTGTTTCTTTCTTTCAATGTGGTTGATTTTGAACATACTCTCAATTGCTGTTAAAAATGTTTCCCGCTCCATCCTCTGTAAAGGACATTTCCTCACTCGTGTTGAAGATTGGCCTGGAGAGTCTGTCCCAGCAGTCCGCTCTCTAAACTGCTATTGTGGTTACAGGTGGGGGTGGGGCTGGCTTCCTCCTGCCTGCCCCCAGATGTTACAGGCTACTCTGTGTGGGTTTCCAGGGCAAGCTCTGCTGATTCTAGCTTGTAAGCTGTAATGGAAACTGCTTTACTTTGTCACATTTACACTTTGGAAATAAAGCCCTAACACGTGTTTGGTGTAAATCTATTTTTCCAGTGCTGGGAGACCGTTTCATTGTGTTGTCTGCGGGCAGAGCCACAGATAAAAGATAAAGCCAGACTCAGTGAGCACCCTGTGGGACAAGCAGGAAGAGGTATCTGAGCAGAGAAGGGAAGGGCCCCAGGCACAAGGTACTATGGGGTTAGGGTGTGCAGGCCTGGAATGAAGTCTGGGCAAGTCAACCACACAAAATGCCAGATCAAGGCTGCAGACTTTGGTGGAACTGGTAGCCCTCAGTGGTTACTTGCCCATGCAAAGCGTAGCTATAGGTTCTCTTGAGTGATTGCTAAGCTTCGGGGCATCACTAGGACTAGTGGGAAGACCATTGAGCAAAGCAGAAACCAAACAGAGACTCTGACAGATAGATGAAGGGAGATGGAGGCATTGGTGATGCGTCTGAACAGTGTGTTGTCTGTTCCCTACTGGAAAGGATGGTCACAGGTCAGCAATTCCAAAACAAAGCCAGTGTTCTAGGTAAATGCTACGGTGTCTTAGTATCTCTTGGGGGAACTTGTTCCAGGACCCTGTGGATAGCAGAATATGCATACTCAAGAGGCTTAGACAACATGTCAGAATGTACATATAACCTATCCACACCCTTCCATATACTCTATGAATCCTAGACTACTTATTATACCTGATACAATCAAATGTTATGTAAGTGGTTGTTATGCTATGCATTACTGGGGAATAATGACAAGGGAAAAGGTAGGTATATATTAGGTATAGAAAGAATCATAATGCCTTCCCTAAATATTTTCAATACACCATAGATTGAATCCATGCATACAGAACAGGCAGATTTGGAGGGTCAACAATGTTTCTGACACTTGCGGTTTTGTGCTATGCTGTTAACACATCAGTTATAGATGAGGACAAATGTAACCAAAGGCTTCCCTGGGAGGATCACTGAAAAACTGTTTACAAGGTTGATGTCCTGAGAGTCCTTTCATGAGATGTTTCTAAGACCAGTGTGAACATTCACATGTTCTTCTTTCAAGATCTGAAGACTAATTAAACAAACAAGTTACCACAGGTTTCCGCAATGCTATCAGAAGGGCTGCTGTCTGGGAAAATCCCACACATGGAGTGTGAGGCCTCCGTTCCAGCTGAGGCCAGAGAGAGAAGCTCAGCCTCAGGGCATGATGCTTGTCCACTAGTGTGCTCCTCTTAGCCATGCAGGCAGGGGTGGGAGAAAGCACCGCATCTCTGTACCCCTCGGTCATCCAGAGCCTTCAGGGTTCTGAGTTTCAGAACCCTGTTCAGCTTGTCTGGGACAAATTGGGTTCCATGAAGTTTGGGTCACTAGTGGTCAAAATTGAGAGCAGAAAAGCAAGAGGAAGTGCAGAGAGCTTGCAGCTGTGTCTGAGGCAGCCCCGTGCCTTCTTTGCAGGTAGTTCCCTTATCTTCTTCCTTGACTTGTAAGCATTGATTCATTATTTAAATAATTAATTTAATTAAAGTTATTATTTAAAATTCTGCAACTGTAAAGAGATTAGTTTAAATTCTCTAAAAATGTGAATGAATTATGTAGGCTATGGAAGTTTGGAAAGTAGAGTGTTATATCATATCAAAAGATGTGTCTGATTGCACTTCTGAAAAGTGCTGGTGTGTGTGTGCTTACATGTGTGCGCATGCATGTACATTTCTCATTGTCCTTGGACTTTCAGAAGTTCCCTTGACTATGTTTATCTTGGAAAAATAACTTATCTTCCCCAATTTGCTCATCAAACTAAGGTCAGAAACATACCTTTTAGGTCATTCGTTTTCTTGGTTTGCTATTTAAAAGGATATGTCTCAACTGCCTTCTAGTAAAGGTCACAGAAATATTAATATGCTTCTAAAACAAAAGGACCAAAAGGCTCAGCTTTCAGTGTAAGTTAAAGTGTGGTGATGCAAATTGCAGAAAATCAGTGGCCTGTATCTCCAAGAATTATTTAATAATGAATTTATCAGTAGAAAAATAAAAGGACCTCTCTCAAGTAACTCATACACAAAACAGCTAAGACAAGCACAGGGAGAGACAGAGCTCCTGGGATTAGAAGCAGAGGCTCCAAGAAGGACTGTCCCCAAAGGGACAGGGGTGTTGTGTTCTCGTGCTCCCAAAGGCCTTGAAAAGGTGTGGACCCACACAAAGTGTAGTAACTTCAGCCAAGAAGCATATAGAGAGTGTGTGTGGAGAGGACCCAGCACAGAGAGTGTACCTACATAGGATAGCGCAGCCCCTGGTCAGTCCATGCCCATCTTTTTATCCCTTGAAACCCAAAGAAGTATGTAGATATTTGGAATAATTCTGACCAGTTTGCCCTCTCCTCAATTTAATTCACAGGATCAGTGAACACTATGGTCAAAAGGCCCTGACTTGTCCATGAGTGGTGTGGCCATACCTCCATGGTGGCCTGACAAGCAAATATTCAGGTTACAACCTAGATTGTCCCTCACTCATGTTCACCAGAGTTCAGGAGTAGGCCCTGCAGCTCTGTGGAAGTGTCTACTCCTAGAACTTGAGTGAGGGGAAGGAATCTCAGAGAGCCTTGTCTCTCATCAAAGTACTAGGTTTTGTGTTTGCCATAGTTTAAACACAGTTCCTCTGAATTTTTCAGGGTTTGCCTGTTGGGGTGCCTGGGCTCCTGAGAGAAGGGTACTGTTATTTATATGGCTGTAGCCCACTCAAATCGCAGTGTGAACCTTTCCTTTCCCACAGGCCTTGCTGACAAAGAGCTCAGTTCCACCAGAAGCACCTCTCCTGAGAGAATGCTCAAATGTACTTCCTGGCTAAGGTGAAGCAGCAAAGCCCTAGAGTCCGGGGACAGAGAGGTGGGAGGAGGGTCTTCCAGGGACACTGGTGAAGGAATTGTTCTGTATATGGAGGGACCCTGGAGTTCCACCTTGGCTGAGGTGCGTACTCCTGTATCTCCTGAATGTGAGAAGAGAACATCTACTTAGTGGTGACAAAGGTATTCTGCTAACACTCACTCAATCCTTATTTTCCCAAAGCTACAATGCTTAAAACTTCTAAAATCCATGTGTCTGTACTGTCAAAGCCAGGATGCATTCTTTGGAATGTACGTAAAGCAAAGGATAACCAGACTGCAACTCACAACTCCATCTCTACTCTATCTAGTAAAGAGGACCCTAAGAAAGACACAGGGATCACCCAGCGACGGAGAGGTGGATAAAATGTTTGTTTTTTTTATTGTAACTATTACACTTCATGTGATGGGATCCCTAAGATGGAGAAGATCCAATCTGCAATTGCTCCCTAGGCCCTATCCTGGAAGCCAACACATCTAGCCCAGGTCAACACTACACAACCATCAAACTGACTCCAGTTCTTCCTCTGATTTGTGGGAGGAGTTGGTGGTCTGAGCCTTACCTTTCTCATTGGAAAAATGAAAGACCATTGAAGATATTGAAGAAGAGAACACACTCAAGTGCCTGGCAGAATAAAGGCCTTCAATAAACATTAGCAATGGTTATAATTAACAGCAACATTCCGTGGAGGTATCTTTGTGGATTTCTGGGGACCTCTCCAGCACTCTGCCTCTTCCCATTCCCATGGGGTCCTCATTTATCATGGTGTCCCCCTCCTTGCTCTCCCACTCTGTTCCTGATCCAGCTGGGACCTCCCGCTCCCCCAAGCTCACCCTCCCCTGACCCTTGCCCTCCATCATCCTCCCACCCCCAGTCCGCCCAAAATATCATCCTGAGTGAGGTAACCCAGACTCAGAAAGACAAACATGGTATGTACTCACTCATAAGTGGATACTAGATGTAAAGCAAAGGATAACCAGACTGCAACTCACAACTCCAGGGAGGCTACCTAGTTACTAGAGGACCCTAAGAAAAACACAGGGATCACCCAGGAGAGGTGGATAAAACTTTTTTTTTATTGTAACTATTACACTTCATGTGATGGGATCCCTAAGATAGAGGAGACTGCTTCAAACTCATTGACTTCACTCTTTCATGACTCCCACCAATACTTACTAAATGCCTCCTATGTCCCAGGAACATGCAGACTACATATGTATTCAAATAAATGTGAGTGCTTAGGAAATCGTGTGGAGGAAAGGACTCACATATAGTACTTGAGTGTGCAGATGTTCAGAGAAAATTCTGTGTGGAATGGGATTCTGGGAGTTTCTAGGAACGAGGGAGCCCTCCAAAGTGTAAGAGGTGGCAGGTCCACAGACGGGACAATCCCAATTGGGGTGACTGTGCATGCATGTGGGCACAGGACCGCTGCTGGAGCTTAGTGTAGAATAAAGGAGTGTCCCTTTGGGGGTCTGTCAGGAGGGCGTGGAGAGGTAGAAGGGAAGCTGATTTAGCTTCTGGTGCTGCCTGTGGAGAGTGAAATGGGGTTTGGTTCTTGTTCTACTCTGTGAGTATCCACTGCCACCAAGATCTCTGTCTCCCATCTATGTCGGTTGGTGCAGGAAGGAAACTGTTCCGTACTAGTCTGTACGTATCTCTTTATATTTATTTATTTATTTATTTATTTATTTATTTATTTATTTATCTATTTATCTATTTATTTATTTATTTTTGGTTTTTCAAGACAGGGTTTCTCTGTGTAGCTTTGCACCTTTCCTGGAACTCGCTCTGTAACCCAGGCTGGCCTTGAACTCACAGAGATCCGCCTGGCTCTGCCTCCTGAGTGCCGCCTGGCCCTATCTCTTTATAACCTTTCTGTATGAGGCTAGGTTTCCGCTATCCTAACACAAAAGTAGCACTCCCACCAGTCTGTTGCCAGGAGACCTGTTCCCTTGGTTTTTCTGTCAAATGCAAATTCTCTTCATAATGTACCATAGCTGAACACATTTGGGGCATGGTCTGGGCTGTTCTCCTTTTTAAACTTTATATAATATATATAAATATAAAATATTAGTAACATCCAGGTATTCTGTGTAGATTTCCACTTTGTTGAATTCATTTTTCAGCCAATTGTTTTAGATTGGGGTGAGTAATCTATCATTATTTGGGCCAAAACATTTGATATGATAGCACACATTTATTTCTGTGATAGTCTAAGGAATCAATAAATCTTGCCAGTGGCTGTAAGGAATAGTGAGAATTTAAGTGACTTGCAGCAGTAAGCTCTGCCTCAGCTAGCAGCATGATTTCCAGCAGGTCCAATGGCATCTCTGGGTCTCAGAAGGGCCCTGAGATGTTGATGTTATTGACTTCAAGGATTGTTGTTTTTCATCTCCATCCTGAGAATATTCGCAATAATTAGAGCATTCCTGGATGCATTAGCCAGTCATGAGGCACCTAAAAGAGCTGCTTTGAATAAACAGATATGCTCACATCAGTGATTCCAGAATTCTGGAGGCTAAGACAGGAGAATTGCCATCAATTTGAGGCTAGCATGAGCTATACAGTGAGTTCCAGGACAGCACTGACACCATCTCACAGAAAAGCTGCGTTTTCTGCAGCGTGGGAAGCTGCAAGTCCATAGTGAAGATGGGCCACCTAGGGCATTAAAATTTTAACAAAGGAATATGAAAGACTGTAAGTACTCACTCATGACAACAGACAGGGGCCATCATGACTACTACAACATGGCTTCTTTACTTTATGATAGAATGAATGCCAGGTACTCAGTGGAGTCATAATTAAAATGTTAAATTCTGATCTTTTCCTGGGCACAGTGATGCTCTGACATAATGCTGGTCAGCAGAGGTGAGATCACAAAGGAAGACCGCAGACTACAGGGTGCTGTGTGGCTAAACTGAGGTTTTGATACAATCTTGCAGTTTACAAAAGGCTTACCAGGGCAGAGGCCCAGTAAGTCCAGTCCCACCTGTACATGCTTTCTTTCTAGGTGTTCATTTACAGAGCCACCAGGGAGGGATTCATGCCAGGTGCAAAGTGAGATTAAGAGTTTGGCCACCTGAAACTTCAGTTTATACATCACACAGTACAGGGTCACAGTCTTACAGTCTTAGATGCCAAGCAAATTTCCTCTCAATCGCCTTATTTGGAGGTAGCGGGAGAAATTGGAGAACTCCAGGGGCACTAGGTCTGATTCAGACCTTTGATTTGTTGTTGTTGTTGTTGTTGTTGTTTCCAAGTACTCTCAGGAATAAGTCATCTAGATCTTGGGCCTAAGGAGTAAAGAGTTTTGGAGAAGGCCATAACATAGCTCTAAGCACTAGTTTTACCGCCAGTACATTTCCCAGGAACACAAGAACTCCATGCAAACCAGCCTCCTGCATACTGCGTTCATAGCCAGTGTTGGGCTGTGACGGTTCCTGCTTAACCGCTTCACCTGTTGTAGCTGCCCCTTTGTCCTTCCGACTCTCCACTCAACACACCTCCTCTCTGTGTCCTGCTTGTGTGAGCTGGGATAGCAACCTGTGTAAATGCTTTCTGATTTCAAAGGCCTTCACGTGGGCTTCCTAGATCTGGTGGCCCACGTCTGAGCTCTTAGACGATGTCCTTCTCCCTCGTGCTCTTATCCCACAGTCATGATGGGAGTACCCAACCTGTAACATGAGAAGCTTCACCAGATTCCTCACTACAAGGGTGCTAATTGCCACCATCAACTTTACTGGTTTTAGAATTACTTAGGAGACACCCTTGTAGATACATCAAGAAGTTAACCGGGCGAGAAAGACCCACCCTGAATGTGGTTGGCACAATCCTATAGGCAAGCGTTCTGGAATGAACATAAAGGGGGAATAAACAGCATTAATCTCTCTGCACTTCCTGACTGTTGGTAGACATGGCCAGCAATCTCATGTTCCTACTGCCAGCCCTCCTCGACCCCGATGGACTCGACCGTCTCAGAAACATACCCAAGAATACATTGCCAAATTCAATGTCCTAGAGACTTCCCCTAATAATTTCTCCAAGAGAGTTTCCATTTTAAGTTTCACACTTAGTGTTAATCCATTTGAAGTAATTTACATGTGTGATATAGGCAGGGATCCAAATTTTCTCATGGTGTGTTACGCTAGTAAGCTTGGGTCTTTGCTCCCTTGTTGCTGTTTCTAAAATGCATCTTCCTTAAAGAACCAAGGACAAGTAAATCATTCTTCCCATAAGCTGCCTTTTAAAAATATATTATTAAGTCTTGGAGAGTTTCATTCATGGTATTTTGATTGCATTTATCCCTTCTCACAATATTATTAAGTCTTTAGGAGTTTCATCCATGGTATTTTGATTGCATTTATCCCTTCTCCCAATCTCCTCCCAGATCTGCCCCCACCCAATTCCATATCCATTTTCCCGGGTGTTTGGTCACAGTGACAAGAAAAGTCACAGATGGTGTCACACAGAACTTCCTCCTGGCATCCTCTTGACCCTTTCCTCCTGTCTCTGTAGAACTGTCAACAAGAGAGCAGATTCAAGTCCCCACAGAGATATTCTAGCAGAGGGAGCCATAAGCTGAGCCTGCTGCATGCATTTACTTCCCCTTACCTTCCTATAAATGTGTATTCAGTTCATAAATCTTTGTTGATTTGGCATGGTGAATACAAATACAACCGGATGAGACTGACTGTGTCCTTGGGATCCCATCTTTATCCTCCCCTGATTTTTATTACATTTATTTATTTATGTATTTATGTGGGGGTGGGGTGCACCATGCCATGCATGTGGCAGTCAGAGGACAACATACAGGAGTCAGCTCTTTTCTTCCACCATGTGGATTCTCGGGGATCAAACTCAAGTCAACAGGCTTGGCCACAGGTACCTTTTACCCACTGAACTCTCTTTCTGACCTTTCCCTTGATTCAAGATCTGTGAACTGAATACACATTGTAAGAAGTGTGCAGCATTAATTCAAATCAAGCTACATTTTCTGCTCTCACAGAGTTCACAGAAGAGGGCAAGAGAGACACAGATACCCCCAGGGCAATGAGCTGAAACTTCTACCTTACAATCAGTGGTGGGCACCACATCAAGCCCAAGGCTCCTGCCACTCTCACAGCAATCCTGATGGCTGCGAAGTCATTAGTGATATCATTTTTATAGATCACGACACGGGGATCTAGAGGGACATTTCACTGCAGACCCAGTGTCTTGGTCACTACAGCAAGGAGATAGGAGTCTTGGAAACAAATCCCAAGTGAAAGGCTTAGCCAGCCAGGGCTAGGTGAGGACTTCTGGGGCAGCAGCGATGAAAATTGGAAGATGCCTGGATGGTAGCATTCTAGCCTTCGAATGCCATTATGCATTTTTCATTACTAATTAATGCCCCGTTTCCCTGTGATCCTATGGGGGTTGTGTTTACTCTTTTACAGTTAATTAAACTAATGCACTGCCCCTGATAGCCAGCAATTACATTACCTAAGTGCTTTATACACGGCTGGTTCAACAACCATAACAGTTCAGTTACCCCACACCACCATCAGCTGATACCCAGTACAGAATTGAAAGGGACGGCTTTACTGACTCACTGCTGAAGAACCGAGACCAGAGGACTGCACTCTGGGAGCAGTGTGACTCTGTAGGCACCACTCACACTGCAGCAAGCTTTGACAAGCCCGAGGATTCCACCTGACTCCGTTCCCCGAGTACCTACCGTGAAAAAGCTCCTATCAACCCTTGTGTGCTACCATTCTTTCAAACTTTCCAGGAAAGAAATCCTGTCACTTTCGCCAAGTTCCTCATCCATCCAGACACTTCCGTTAGAAATTCATTTTTGTGTATAATAAATTGCTTCTACTTGGCGGAAAATCATTTCTCTGCCGTTATCTCTGCTATCGTTACTTCTGCGGCACTTTAATGGACTTCACCTGATTATACGCTAGTCATTAAAAGCTTAGTCCGGGGTACAATGGTATCTTATGTAGAAGGATCCATGAGAGCTTTATAGAGGCTTACCAGCCACAGCCTTAATTTTACTCATTCGTCTTAATTTTTTGTAATCATTTTTTGTAAAGAGGGTATAATGTCAGCCTTGCTTCCCGGCCTCTGACAGATCCAATCTAGCAGATAATTACCATAAGGAAATTGATGCTTTAGTGTGCAGGAGAGAATTTAATTTACTCAGACATCCTCCAGTACAATGCATTCCAGAAGATATGAGGATTTAAGTTTTTAAGAAATTAAATTTTACTATTTAACATGATTACTTATGTTGAACATCATTAACTAGCTTTTTTAACTGTTTGAAATAATTACAAGCACACTTGCTATGTCTAAAATCCAGGCTCTGCATTAAATATGGGTTAAGGATCCATGAAATAAAAAGAAAGAACCGCACTCTTTTTTTTCCCTCTCCAGTCTTCCAAGAACTGCTTTTAAAACATTCAGAGTAATGCTAAAACCATCCTTCTGAAGGATACAGACTCTTTCGGCACATGGCTTTAATGCATACTTGAACGTATTATATTCGCTGGTCCTGGTTTATTTTTTAAATCTCCCTGGGTCTGGTCTGGGTCGAAGTTCTTAGTATGAAGTGTTAGAGGAAACGGGAAGCATTATAGTGCTAGAGGTGGTGGTTATGCCTGTGCACTTGCAAATGCAAAAAGTATGGGTGAGCAGGAAGAGATAGATGAACCACTTCCGGTGCTTCCTCGTTCTTTTATTATAGGCTTGAAGGAAGAGGAGAGAGAGGGAGAGAGAGAGAGAGAGAGAGAGAGAGAGAGAGAGAGAGAGAGAGAGAGAGAGAGAGAGAGAGAGAGAGAGAGAGAGAGAGATCAATGCGCGCAGGGTCACCATAAAATCGAAAAGACAAGAAGTAAAATAAGCTCGAGGAAGCCCAGGACTGCCCTTGGTTGGGGCAGCAGTATGACCAGGAGCCCCCAAGACCCAGGCACAGGCTATGTTTCTTTGCGTCCTCTGCTTTTGTTAACTGATTCCCAAGAGTTCCTCAATCCTTTCCTAAACGTGAAGTGAAACACTCAACAGGAAATTTCTGGACAAAGCCAGCCCAGAAGTTCCCTTTATCCAGTGCCTCTCCACAGTCACGTTTCCTCTCGGGAGAAGCCAGAGCCTTCTGTGTCCGCTGCAGACCCTGTGACCGTTTGTGGGAAGAGTGGGGATTGCCCAAGGGTCCTTGTTTAGAATTCCCCTGTCCCCAGGTGCGGAACCTGGGGGCTGCGGTGGTCCTGGTCTGCAGGGGCTTCTGAATACACGCAGGGGGTTCTCTTCATCGCCAGGGCTCAGCTTAGATGTCTGCCAGACTATCTATTTCCATTTCAAAAGAGTCTGGCAAATGCGGATGTTTGGTCAGAGCTGTAGAAATGCCTGAGATAGAGGCCCTGCAGTTGGTACCTAAAAACTGCACGTGGTACAAACGAACGTGATGCATTCTGCACTGTTGAGTGCATCACCTCTCTCTCTCTGACCAGTTATCTGAAAGCCTAACTATAATTTGACTCTGGAATACATTCGAATATGTGTCTTTAAGCAAAAAGAGGAAGTGAAGCTGCGGGTCATGTAAAAGTGTAGGAGGTGCCCTGGGTTTGAAGAATTCCCAGGGCAAAGGCTGAGGAGAGATTCTGCCGCCTCCTAAGTACACTGATCTTTCAAAGCATCTTGTGAGGTCGATGTTCCTGATCAGACATCACCGATGCAGAAAAATGAGACTTGGATGAAGGGGTTTCTTATTTATCTCTTTTTGTTTCAATGCATTTTTATTAATTCTTTGAGAATCTCACACATTTATACAACGTATTTTGATCATGCGTCCCTCAAGTCCTCCCCCTGACTCCTCTCAGATCCACTTCCACTCTTTGATTCCACTCAACTACTAACTAATCTGTGCTGAAATGACAACCCCACCCTCCTTCAAGCAAATCTAACCGAATTCCACTCGAACCATCAGTACTGCTTCATTTAGTTATAATCAAGAATCTATTGTCTACTCAATCATTTCAAATTAGTCAGTTAGTCATTTACAAACATTTGCCAACAATTGTGCCATTCAACTATGCACTGAAGATGTGTAGGACACACACATCTCTAGGAACCCATATGAATGCACTAATTCTCCCAACCACTCCCGTTTTCATCACACACACAATAGCAAAAGGGCCCCTCATACTCTGGTTATTCTTTTCCCAGTTCGCCACACTGAATGCATCCCCCCAACCCTGACCACAAAAGCACAAGCCAGAGCTTCCTCTTTCCGATAGGCAAACCCTTGCCAGTTGTGGGGTCCTCACTTCTGCTCCCAAAGAAATGTATATCTCTCAAACTCTTCAAGTTAACTGTCTCGTTGCTGCATTTGTGCTACACTGAATCTGCTCCCATCCAGTTCCCTAACGAGAAAAGCACAGTTATTTACGCTACATGTACATAGCATTCAGAGTCAGGCTACGGATTCTGACTTGCATCCACAGCTAGGTCTTGTTTCCAGGGTTTTGAGAGGAGCATAACAACTCAGACACAATTCTGCCCTGGTTGGGATCTACTTAGATGGACCAGATTAGACATCTCACACCGCAACCGGTTAACACCAAAGAATGAAAATGCTCAGAAAAGTGACACAAACTAGCATGAACATTTCCCCCCTGTGATTTACCAAGGACAGCAGAGAAAACAGTAGGTTAGAAGAAGAAGGTCTATTAATGCCTAATCATGCCTCCCTCGCTACGTACACTAAGCCTCCTGAAGCCTAAGGTGGGCTGTTTGGGTATTTATTTGCAACTAACATGTCCCAAAATCTAGTGAATAGAAACTTCCTTCAGTCTATAATTGCTAATAAAATGTTTTTAGGATATAACAATAAAAGAGTGACTACCAGGGCCATCCCTATGCCCAATATGAGACTCCATTATCTGATTAGGTTAATGTATAGGTAAGTACTCCTCAGAGCATCAGGTCCCTGAAGTAGCTCGTCCCATCTGTCCTGTCTGTTAACTCCAGCCCAAGTACTAGGCACAGATAGGAGCAGAGTGCGGCTGCTTGGAAATCAGGAATTGAAGGATGAGTAAACACCAGAGTTAAAGTCCCAACTTCCTTACCTTCTGAATGTACATTTACTCTACTGGACTCCCCGCTTTGTGTCCATCCTATCATTCATCTCCTCAGCCTTGCAGTCTTCAACTCCTGATAGCAGCTGTAGACAGATCACTTTGAGGGAAGGGGTAGGCTACAGAGAGCTGGTTCACTACTCCCCCTACTTCAGAGACAGCTGCTGATCTGGATGAACAACTTTTAAATCAGCGAGAGTTAATTCTTGAAATTGAATTTTTGTTCACAAACACAAAATATAGTGTATACTTTAAAAATACAAAACTCAGTGTCGTCTTTTCTAGAAGGAAGAGCTAGACTACATCCTTGCAGGACCTGTGCTTGGGTCCACCTCACCCTCCACACGAAGTCAAACTACATGCACATCTCTCCATTACCTGGCTTCCTGAAGATCTGAAATCATGCTTTGTCAGAAGTTGGTATTGCAAGCATTTGGCCATATTTAAAGTTGAAAAAAGGCGGGCAGAGATGTGTCTTACAGCCAAGTCCCAACACTAGCAAGACTAGGAAGTCAATCCTCACCCTCTCTTTATTTGGGGTCTTTTGGCTGCAGAGGGCTATGCCCTCCTGAGGCAGGGCACCAACTCTTCAGATCTGTAAGCTATGCTAATGAGTGTCTTTTTTTTAAAAAAAAAAAAAAAGTCTTTTTATGCTTTAGCTTGTCAGTTCTTGGTACCTAGGCAAAGTACCTTAGCTATCCCCGTTTCCTACCATACTCACAAGCCCATTCATTCACCAAGTCATGATCACTCTATTCACTGTGTAAATTGACCTTCTGTCCTTCCTTGTTTAGCTTCTTTCATGACCTCACTATGCCTTGTGTGGAGGATCACAGTAGCTATGTAGTAGGTCTAACATCCAGGTCTCTTTCCATTGCTAACCACAACCATCTCCTACAGCTTTGACAAGTTCCTAAGGTGGGGGTCTGCGCCTTTCTTGGAGAATCCCTAAAACCAATAGAACAAGATATCCAGCATTTGCATGGCCCTGATGGTCCTCATGGTCCACATGGCCCTCTCTGATATGCCCCAGCCTCCACGTTGCCACTTCCCTTCTCAAGTGCCTTAGTAACCACACCCTACTGGGAACTTCACTTGAATAACACCACAGGTAGTTCCCACAGCATGAAATGACCTTGACCTCCTTCAGACTTGGATGTATTAGTTCCTCAGTTAGAACTTCATGTATTCTTGTCCATGTGGCAGATCCTTACTCAAACAGTCAGAATCTAGTCAAAGCCTGGCTCCTCTGGGCTTTGCAGGCCTTGCCAGGATGTGGAACTTTTTGACTTACCTGTCTACCATGGAGCCTTATGCAAGCTAATATTGTACAGACTGCTGTCCATTTTGACCCTGCCACCAGGTGATCAAGACATTATGAGGGAATAAATTTGCCTTTGCAGACCTCAGGTTCCCCACATGGGAACAGTAGTGGTAACTTCTTAATGTTAATGTGGAAATGGATTAATAGTATGTATTTCAACTACTTAACACATTATCTAGTATGCAGTGTTCAGGAAAAAGTAACTACAGTAATTATGTTGTACTACTGTATTGCCTATTTCCCAATTTCTTCACTGAACTATGGCAACTTCATCCTAGAAGAGCTTGGATCTTTCTATATGTATCTGCCCATAGATGGGAGCCATGGTACCAAATCTCCCTAGATAAATGGCAAAATGGCCAACGAGAATAGGTTTAGCCTACCAATACTCAAAGTCCCTGCGTTTCCCAGCTCAGTAGACTGAAATGGGACTGCCTTGGGGTATGGATGCTAGACACCATGCTATAGCAAGTCTTTGCCATCATGAGAGACATTTGGAGGCACTAGATAGAAAAGCCAAGACTTGAAGCACAGCTCTCAGGGAAACATTACAACTTTGGCCACAGAGAGTTGGCAGAGGTGGAATTGATCGTGGCTTTGACATCTATAAGGAAGCACTAGAGGATCTGTTCAGGGAAATGGTCACAGTGGTGGGCCTTGGGTTCTTCGGGTGACGGGTGACTGAGGCAAAGGGAACTGAAAGGGGCAGTGGTTGTCTGACACAAGAGACCAGCTCGAGTTATTTTTCTGGAAATCAGAGGATCTGTGAAAACTCAGACCAGAGGCAGAAGTGGCACAGTGTCACTGGGGATCCTCCCATACAGCTGGGAGAATCATGTTAAAGAGGATGCACCCAAACGGTGCAGGAAATTTCAGTTACTCATTAACTAGTTAAGTATGATTTGGGGGACTTTAGCCTGGGCATCACTGAACCTCAGTGTCCTCATACAAAAATCTACTTTGTAGATTTTAACTGTATCAGAAAGACTCTGTAGAGTGCCTGTTATGAATTCAGAAAATGCAGCAACTCATGGCTATAAAAATTAAAGTTACTCAAAACATTTCTGCAGATTGATATGTATTCTACATCTGGTAGAAATCTTTAAGGGACTAGGAACTAGAAAATGAAGCTAATAGTTTCTAAGAGGAGTTGCAAAAATCATGATCTGCTGTCTGTAGCTGTTCCTGGAGCAATTACATGTCCCCTGTATGATGTTTCACACTGTGTGTGCCAATTTGTTTATTTCTATGCTAAGACTAAATGCCAAAGCATTTGGATAGCCCCCTTTCTTCTGGAAACTCTCTTGATTGGAGAATCACGGTTGTACATCCAGTCCTACCCAACCGTATTTTTCTTAGAACATCTCTGTACATCGATCAGCAATAACAGGGTTAATGATGCTCTCATCCAAGAGTCACAATTATGTTCCAACATTAACACCCATTAAAATGAATGACAATGCATTATAAGTACTGTTTCCATTTGAAATTGAAATTATATCAATTAGCCTTTAAACTAGCCTAAATAAATTCCATTTGGTAGCTTAGAAATTATTCAACTGCTACAATTTTGAATACGAGGGTTTTTTTAAGTTTTATATTAGAAGCTAAAGATTCATAATAACAATCATATCTATTTCTATAATCTATCGTCTCGGGGGGTGGGGGTAGTGGCAGGGACCATGATCCCACACTGGCTGTGGTATAACAAGAATGACTATTACTCCAAAGGGGACAGCAGACAGGAATAGGCCCCTTAGACTGCTGTGAAGGAGGCAGGTTTTAAATCCCCAAGAGGAATGAGATACGGTGATGTAATGACTCTACAAAGACCATACACTTTCAAAACCAGCACTGACTGCTTAGCAAGTATGAAGCCCTGGGTTTGATCCTCAAAGTGGGCCTAAACAGAGTGGGAGGCTCGTTTCCTGACTACCATCTTTAGCGAGTCCTCTACCCCCAGCCATCAGGTGAGAGGTCTGCAGCCTGAAAACTAGGTGTGACCCTACTCTCAGTTCCTACTGGGCCTATCCTGCCCCTGCTCTACTTCCTCTACAGTTGTGTGCAAGTCTCCCCCCTACTTAGGTGTAAGCTTCATTGAAGACAATCTGGTTTTGTTCATCTCTCTAGGTGCCTTCAATCCAGCAAAGGAGTTTACACTAAAAAGCATGTGCCTATTAAAATAACTAGATGATGTTCTAGCTCATTGATATTTCCAAATAGGCATGTTTTCAGTGTAATGGAGTGCATTTCTGTGTCCTCCCAAATTGCATAGAAAGCCTCATTCCAAAGTGATGCATGAGGAAATGAGGCCTTGGGAGGTGATCTGGCCACCAGGGCAGAGCCACCATGACTGGGATCTGTGTGCATATAAAGACACGTTTTCTCTCTGCTCTATTCTCTGCCATAGGAGAAAAGAGCTAGAACTCAGCAGTCTGCAACTGGGAGAGGGCCCTCCCTGGCATTTGAGATGGTTTTCAAGCCATAGAACCAGAGCCAGCGAATAACCTTACCTTAGCAAGTAAAGGCACTAGGCACCAACTTATCAACTTGAGTTAGATCCCCAGGATTCATGTGTGGAAGGAGAGACCAACTCTTACAAGTCATCCTCTGACCTCCACAAGTACACTGTGGTGTGTACATGAAGGTTAATGTCCCTCAAATATCTTCCATTATCCTTTCTAGTTCCAGTAGGGGATGGTGAGATTGGCTGTTTCTCTGATGCTGGCTAAATAAGATGTTAGTCTTCCCAGAGTCCCCAGCTTATTATTCATAAAGCATGGATAATGATTTCCTTATAATCAGGCTTCTAGAAAGCTGTCTGTGGAGTAGTACATAGTTAAGAAACCAATACTGGATACATGGAACTTGGGGACATTAAAATCACCCATGGAGAAGTTCCCACTGGTCCAATAGTGGCACAACTGTGGGGTAAGTAACAGCTTTCTAATTGGATTTGAGCCTTGCTCCATAAAAAGGAATTTCATATCTTGTATTATAATCCTGGTCAGAAGCCCATGGCTGGGAAAGTCATAATCCCTAGAGTAGAAACTGCAACTGTTATTTTGCTAGTCATGCTGTGAAAGTACCATCTAAAAATTTCTATTTATACCCATAGATCTTGACTGCTCTCAACCTTGGCTGGACACGCTTCTTTTTGCAGTAGGCAGAAGTAAATGCAGATGTGCATAAGTGGTCAAAATCTACAGAATGAGAGTGAGTGCTCTACCCTAAATTGGACTATATCACACCACCAGCACCAGCACCAGCACCCCAGCACCCCCAGCACCCCCAGCACCCCCAGCACCACCACCATGAAGTCTCAGGGTACATCAAGGAAGAGGAGGTGGGAAGAATGTAAAAGCCAGAGGATGGTGAGGAGTGTTAAACAACAGGTGGTCACAATTTCTCCATGGCACTGACTTCACACATCCATTCCAGATCGTCGAACTGGTCTGGGGCAAAGAATCCAGAAAACCATGCTACCATCCTCAGCCCCAGAGAGGCTAGGTAACAAAGAGGGCTCATAGGGGAACACCCAGATCTCCCTGGGGCGGGGGAAAAGAAGAGATTTCATGAGTGGACTGAGGGCAGGCTGGAATGGGAACATTTGAGTGGTCACGCTGTGGGGGCGGGGGGAATGGAGGAGGAGAGTACTGAAAGAGACTACTGGAAAGGGGGACATTTCAGGGTCGGGTAAAAACTTGGTGAAATGGAATCTCCCTGGAATCTACAAGGAAGACCACAGCTTAGGTTCTTAGCAAGAGCAGATACATAGCCTGATCTGGTCATCTCCTATGACCAGATTGATGCCTAGCCCAAATGTCATTAGAGAAGCTTCATCCAGCAACCAACGGAAACAGATACAGATCCACAGCCAAACATTAGGTGGAATTTAGGGAATCCTGCAGAAGGGGAGGAGAAAGAAGGAGTGTAGGAACCAGAGAGGTCAAGGACACCACAAGACAACTCATAGAATCAGCTAAAACTAGGCTCATATCATCTCACAGAGACTGAACTAACAACCAGGGAGTCTGCATGGAACTCACCTAGGCCCTCTGCATGTATGTTACAGTTGTATAGCTTGGTCCTCTTGTGGGACTCCTAACCATGGAAACAGAAGCTGTCTCTGTCTCTTTTACAGGCTTTTGGGACCCTACTCCTCATACTGGGTCGCCTTGCCCAGCCTTAATACATGGGGAGATGCTTAGTCTTCCACAATTTGATATGCCATGTTTTGTTGATACTCATGGGAGACCTGCTCTTTCCTAAGCAGAAAGGGAGAGGGAAGGGATTTGGGGATGGGAACACAGGAGGGATGGGGGAAATGACTGGGAGGAGAGGAGGAAGGGGAAAGTGTGTGGGATATTATACATATTTAAGAATATTTTTTTAAATGTTGGTCATCCTTGGGGACCTCAGGAGGCTTCTTGGTGACATGGAGTTTTGAATGATAACCCTAGAATTCGGAGAGGATCAAATGCAATGGTCTGCATGAGAGCACTTTATAAACTGAAACTGAATACAGGCATAAGAAGAAAAAAATTATTTGTCTGACCTGGAAAGACTATTGGGGATTCCCAAAGCGAGGTCATTACCCTTGGTCTCCCTTTGGCCAGGAGGAAGTTACCGTCTTGGGAAAAAGAATTCCTAACCATGGAGCCCAGGAAGTTCAACCTCAAGACACGCTGTTGAAAGCACCAGGGAAACGGAAGCTGCGTGCAGACATTTGGCTGTTGTATTCGAGTGTCCTGGTCATCTTCCCAGAGACAGGACAGAAGCCTAGAAGTCAGAAACTGGTGTCACACCATGGCAGACTTTGTCCCAATAGTCCTGTTTTTCCAAGGGCCCTTTCATCCACTCATCACTTTTCTTTATGAAGAGGGCATCTAAGCTGGTAGTCCTCAATCGTTTGGGTATGTCTTTGCTTTCTTCCCTGGGATGCCCCTGTGCACACAATGAATGTACTGGTCTAGTTTTTCTCCATCTGACTGTCATTGGCTAAAGTCAAAAGGTCATGGGGCCCTCAGAGAGTGGAGAGAAAGTCTTCTCTCTTGCCCTAACCACATTTTGGCTAATAGCTGCTGACTCCTACTCACCTCTCAGTAGGTGGTATCCAGTACCAGCTCTATCGCAGAACTCACTTCTCTGCTGCCTTTGGCTCTGGCCTCTGCCAAGCAGCCATCCTGTTGGCCATGGATGTTGCCAATAGCACCTGCCTTTGTGCACACAAGGCTCCTGTTCATAGGCAAACATCACCTGTATGAACTGACTGTAGAGTGTCAGGGAGTATTATTGGACAAAAGTTGCAGGATCCAAGAGTCAGGAGCACTTGTGAAGCACTCTGCTACTATACAGAAGACCACAGCAGATGGAGACCTGGGCTTGGCAGGCATGTCCCCCTCTCCAATCCCCAATCCTATTTAGATCTTCTCCTTTGCCCTGGCTAGTCCTCGGGACCATTCTCTTCTCTGGCACCTGGACTGCTTCTGCTTAACTCCAGAAATCCAGGAAAATGCCCTGTGGCCCAAAGGTATCAAGGTAGCTCCTGCCCATGTGCTCTAGCCTTTCCACATTTGCCAAGACCAGGACTCACTGGAGTTATGAAACACTCACAAATGGGGCTCAGAAAGGAACAGAAGTTGGCCAAAGTTTATTCTTGTCTCTTCATTTAGTGACAGTTGTATTGAAAACTCATTAGAGTTTAGGAGTCCGAAAGCCTAGTTACCGGTACCAACTCTCACTGATGCACAGGAGTCTTTTGGCAAATGGGGTCCATGATGCTTACTATTGTTAATTTGTCATCACTCGAGAGATAGAGGCTAAGGTGATTGTGAATATAATGAACTTATCCTTGTATCTCTGCACTAACAGAGATAATTTGTCTCTGTGCATTCTTTTTTCCTTGATATTTTAAAGCAGTAATAAAAAAAAAGCTAGTCTCTTTACACATTCGTTCTGATTTTGTCTTCCTCCTATCATCCCTCGAGCCTTAATTGACCCTTTATTATTCTCTTGCTCCCGTCATTTCCCATTTCCAATATAGTTCCAGGCGGGTAACTCTAAGCTGTTGTTTGAACCTGTCTCACCATAAATACAATTTGACAAACTATTTCCAAGCAGTCAGTAATGTGAGAAGGGAGGTGAGCCTTGCTTCGCGTCTCATTGAACCTCACGCGTCCTTTCAACGTGAACAGCTGAGCTGAGAGGGGATGGCAATATTATTTTGCTTAGATTTCAGACAATAAAAACTGTGATCATCAACCTGGGGATAAATTTCAGACTTGCCCCTTCTCTCTGCTGATAGAAAAAGGTCATAGTCGTTACAAGAAGGATGATGTGCACACAGGACAAAGCCCGATGAGTACAGCTGGGTGCAGGGATGTCATGGACCACCGAGCTGAGGAAATTCAGAAGAGGAGAAACTAGATTGCTCATTACCACCTCTCCCATTAAATTTGGGGAAAGAGGTGAAGACATGGAGTTGGTACAATATTTAACCATGGTTTAACGGGTTTTAAATATATATAGATGATTCTTTCTCACAGCAGAAAACTTAAGAATAGTGACTTTCCATTAGTCCTTCTGTGGACTGTAAGTGACAATGGCCCATCAGTTATAACCAAAGAAGAAAAGCCATTTTTACATATTGGAATAGAAAACATTTTTTAATATCTACCTGTGACGTGTTTTATACAGATTACATTTTCCCTTTATTATTTGAACTCCTACTTCCCGCACTGTCAAGGTCTATGTTTTCCTGCCAGGCTTAACTTGGCCCAAGGAGGCCATCTGGCAAAGAGCTGGGAAAGTATACCTTGGGAACCTCCAATGCTCCCCCTCTCCTCCGAGTCCTCAGTGCTGACCACTGGGGTAGCACTTCCACAGGGAAACCATGTCTTGCTACTGGGCTGACCTAGTCACCCACAAGGGCCACACTGGTGCCTGGCATCTGGACCCCTCTGTTCAGGAGTTATCCACCATGTGTTATCTACTACTTCTAGAGTGACCTGCCTGAAGCCCCAACGAGAAGCATCAGCCATGCAACTATCCTTTGCGCGCTGGATTCCAGCGTTCTTCACAATGGCATGGGGAGATTTACTTCTACCATAGGGCTTAGCAACTTCAGGACATGGTGTTCTCTTCACTGAGTCGAGTATGTTCATCTTTTCATTAAACGAAACACTTTAGGGCTTCCTTCCCTTCGGCATGTCTAAATTGCCATCTTTTCTCTTCTTGTGCTTCAGGCCATTATCAGGTTAAATAAATGTGTTGTTTGAGCATGGCATTATTATGTGACAGCGTGAGAATTGATCTGAAAACTTATCTACTAAGTGACAACGGGCAGGCTCAATATACAGCATGGACGCATTGCATAAGCAGATAATTCACATCCCATGCAAGTCAGAGAGGCCAGCGCAGAGTTTTATCATCCTACTCAAAACATTCAGTGATTTATAACTTAAGAATGATCTTTGTCTTGAATTTTCCATTTAATATTTTTGGATTGTAATGAAACGAGGTACCTAAGACTTCAAGAAGTGAAACCATGGATATGGGGGAACTACTTACTATATGTCCTGCTTGTGAGATATTTTGTTCAAGGGACTCCTTGCTTAACAAGGGACATCTTTGCCAAGTGAACTTCTGCCTCACAAATTGTGGCAAAAACAAATAGGTAAACTGGTTTATACATTGTTTCAATCCCAATACCCTATAATAGGTAAGAAGGCAGAAGGAAGCTCTGTTGAAAACCTCACTAACTTCCCAACATTTTCTAAGTTCCAATAAGTCTGTCTTTGCATCTTTTGTGTATACTATACCATGCCATTCCTGTCTGACACCCTAGTTAGATTCTCTAGAATGTCCATTTGGCTTAGGCACTAACTTTTTATTGGTCTCTGTGCCTCAACTTGACCTCTTACCTCACTACTAGGACACTCTTCATAAAGCACATTCCAACATTTCACTGCTCAGAACATCCAGTGAAGATAACTCCCCCCCCCCCATTGATTTGGGGGCATTCAATTCCCCCTATGGTTTCACCCAAGGCAGGAAGTTCTAATACGAACATTACTTGGATCCCACAAGCACAATATATTCTACTGGAGGCTACGCATGAAGCATGACTGAGAAACAAGAGGACGATGAGTGGAGTAAGGCTATTGTTGAAATGGGAAATAAGTTTTGATGTAATATGCAAGAAAAGTGATCAGAAAGAGAACCACAAAATGGGCAAGAATGCTTAAAGATTCCCTTATTAAAACTTCTGTGTCAAATGTCAATCAACAGGGCTTGGGATGTAGTTCATTAGTAGACTATTCACTCAGCATTTGCAAAGCCCTCAGTTCAATCATCTGTAACACACCACACCACACCCACACACCGCCCCCCCCACCGAGAGAGAGAGAGAGAGAGAGTGCAACAGCATGCCAATCACTATTAGAGAGCAGTCTCCAGTGGCAGGGCACAAGATATCAACACCATATCATTTGTCTGATGCTGTGTATACTCCTTGAAAAGTTAATGTTTCTGCTCCCCTTTCCTCCAGAAAGGGTCTCCTCATTTTATCTAAATCCACTGAAACCCTCCCCCTTCATCCAGCACCAATCATATTCTAGATGCTAAGAGAAGTTCCCATTGACTCTGTCAAGAAGATCTTTATGTTATCTGATCCTAAATGTAGGTAACTTTTACAACGTATTTGATGAACAAAGCAACAAGTCACTTTATAGCACAGATCATACCTCAGTTGTTTTTCATTTAGCTCATGCTAAGTAGCAACAAAGTGGCATGACTGCAGTTGGAGTTAAAGATCCCTGATCAGCTTGATGGTGATTTCTCATGCATGAATATTTCCCCAAAGTGAGCCATAGTGCAACAAGTGCATAAGAAATCAGTCTCCTCAACAGCACACTTGTAATCAAACACAGACATAAGTTGGCAGGCATGTAGAGAAGTGAGAGCCTTCATTATACATGCTTATAGAATGGGCAGGAGTTGGGCTGTTCCTCAAATGGTGGCAACAGAGTTACCATATGACCTAGCAATTCTACTCTGGGATACATAACCAAGAGAAATGAGAACTTGTGTCCCACAAAACCTTGTGCACGAATGTTCACAATAGCATTTTCGATAATGGGAAAGACTGGAAATAGACCAACTGTTGATTGAGGAATACATAAGCAAACTTTGGCATGCCCATGCAACAAAATAGTATTTGACAATAAAAGGAATGAATTACAGATATATGTCACATCATAGATGAACCTCAAAAACATAAGCATAATTTAAAAATCCAGATGCAAGAACCATATGATTCTGTTTACATAAAATGTACAGAAGAAGCAAGTCTACAGAGCCAGTTGTTGGGTGCCAGGGAGGAGAACAGAGTTAGGAGAGGGGCCAGTGTACAGGGATGGATTACCAATGGGTACAAACACAAGATGAAAAGGTTTTCTAGGCACAGTTAAAATGACTTCAGAGCTCTGTAAACACTTCTAAAAGGTATACGATAAAAATTGCCTATTTTCTGTCATCAAGCTGTATTTTAACAAAAGTGTTAAACCATAGGGTAGAAGGAAGGAGATGTATTAAAGACCTGAGCAACTGGCTGTGTCTGACCATTGAGATGGGAAAGTCTATTTCCTGGAGTTGAAAGCTAAAAATGCTTTCACTATCACATAGAGGAAACACTCAAGAGACATCCCCACACAAATCCCCCACAGGCTGTGCTGCCAGTAAAACTGGATCCTCAGAGAGGGGCCAGGCTGGCCTGGAGAAGCAAAATCAGGGTTACATGAACAAATAGTGGTTAATCTTGATTGCCAGGTTGACCGGATTTAGAATCGCCCAGGAGATAAACATTTGGATATGTCTGTAAGAGTGTTGTCAGAGAGGTTTAACTGAGGGGAGAAGATCCACCCTGGAAATAGGTGATACCATGTCATAAGAATCACTGTGTCCCGCATAAAGGTAGAGAAAAGAACACAGGTGCTTCACATGGCAAAAGCAGAGGAGGAACACATGACAGAAATGTTGGAACTGGGAGAAGCAAACAGAGAACACCAGGTGCACCTGTCGTTAATCAGAGTTCCCTAGGGAACACAATCCATAGGGTGAGTGTCCAGACAAATGAATTTCAAGCAGATGGCTCATGGAAATGTTGAGACTGGCAAGGAAGCAAGCTAGAATTTGAATCTTGTCATCTTGATAGTGTTTGAATCACCTCGGGGAAAAACCTCTAGGATAATCTGTTATGGCATTTCCAGAGAAGCTGAACAGAGGTCAGCAGCCCCTGCTCTCAACACGGGCCACCTGGCCCCAGAGGGTAGACTGGGTCGTGGAATAAGGGAAAGAACATGCAAGCACTGCGTTCTTTCTTTGCTTCCTGGTGGTGGATGCAGTGTGACTAGTGGCCTCACGCCTTCTTCCCCATGATGGGCTCTACTTTCAAACTGTGAGTCAACAGGCACCTGTCTTTTCTGAAATACTTTTTGTCTGATTTTGTCACCACAATGAGAAATGTGACTAATACCCAGGGACTCTGGAAAGGGGCGATGTTGTAGCTGGAGTCTGCGTGTCCTTTGGGTCACTCATTCCTTCCTGGGAACCCGACTGTTCTCTTTCTGATTGGTTGAGTCCTCCCGAATCAGTGAGGGTTATCTGCTGAAACCTACTTCACAGTAACATTTAGACTTGATTGACTAAGATTTGGCCATGACTGCCGAGCCAAACTGACACCTAAAATTTACCATTACACTGAGTGAAGGCGTGGGTGCATGATTCTATATAACCCTGATTTGGGTAGAAATGTTATTTTGTTGAGGCCATATAATTAATATTTAAGTCTGTGGTAAATTCCCACCCCAGACTGTCTCCAGTCTTTTGAGCTGGTCACTTTTTGTCTCCCAGTGCTTACACTCTCTGCTTTCTGCTCTCAGGACTCAGGGTGTTTCTATTTTTATGGTTTACATCAGTCCTGACAGGATTACAGCTTTGTGTATGAATAAACCCTAAGCTTGGAACATTTTGACATCTGGTCTACAGTGATCTAACTTCTTAAAAAATGATGAAAATATGAATAACAACTATTCTCACATTCTTGGACCTACCCATAGTGTGCTCTTTTTAATTTAAAATTTTTTAGTGTGTATGTTTTGCCTACATGTGTGTCTCTGCACCACTTGAGTGCCTGGTTCCCATGGAGGCCAGAAAAGGGCATCAGACCCCAGGAACTGGAGTTATAGACAGTTGTGAGCCACTTTTGGGTTCTGGCAATCAAAGTAGGTCCTCAAGAAAGGTTCTTAATTACTGGGCCACTTCTCCAGCCCTTACCCACTCTAGTCTAATCAAGAATCAGGTTGGCCCCAGCCTACTGACCTGATAAAGCACATCCCTGCTTTATCTCCCTCACATCCATGCTGGCAGGTGCGATCCCTCTTAATTCCCTCCAGGTTTCTGAAGTCTTTGGGTTGCTGAGATCACTGTCAGAGCTTATCCTCCTTAGCCTCAAACTGTAGCTAACCTGCAGACTGTAACTTCTAGCAGACTCTCCATAGATGCTGGTCTAGCATAAAGGGATTAAGATGTAGAAGGGAAAAATTCAAGGCTGATGTCCCCTATCCCTGCTCCTGACATCCTTCTGCCTCGTCTAAGAGACTCACTCTCTTCTTGGCCCCAGTTCCACTGCCAAAATGCTTGGCATGCTCCATCCTCTTTGGGATCCACTGCCCATCTCCATCCTTACCCCTACTGGCAATGATGAGGAGAAACAGATAACTTTCCAACACTATCCGTACAACCTAAGAGAAATGTGTGCTTCAAGAAACCCGATTTCCTCACTACTAACTTCAGGCTAGCTTGCTCAGAAGCAACTACTAAAAACATATCATCTAATTTTGTCACCAAGAACAAAAGACAAAAACACTCCCAAGTCTGGTTAGACCTTCAGAACCTGATCACTGTGTGTGTTCCAGTAAGGTGAAGCATTTGTGCTCCCATCCTGGGGACTAATGGGAAGCTCATATCCCATGGGTAGGATCTAGGAAGCTTTTAGTGGCTGGGTCTCAGGACTGAGTCATGTTACCACACCAGAGCGCAGAGAAGTGGTAGGATCAGAGCCTGCTCTGACTCAGTGGCCTGCCACATGCCAGCACTGGACACCTTATCCTGTTTTAGGTGGGAGTATGAAAACGGCCTCCAGAACCATTCCATGACTCATGCACGAGGTGCCACCAGCCTTCACACTGTGTTCTGGAGAAAGTGATGTTTTGATTCTAACTTCCTTTTTAACTCAAAGTGCTGCTGGATATGTAAATTGAATTTGAAAACATTACGTATAATTTCCAAGTTGCTCAGAATATGTAAGACAGAGATTAAAAAAACAAGACACCAAATTTTGCTTTATCGTCAAGGTAAATAATACTACAGCAATAATTAAGCTACTTTTCCTTTTTAATTTTTCATAGGAATTGAACTATATTAATCTTTCATAGGACACATAGCTTACTTTTAAAATTGATCTTAAGAAGTAAAAATGAACTGAATTTTAGATCTCTGTCTTCCACCCTTAAAGAATACTCTTTAGCAAACATGAATAAAATATTACCAATGAGGAAAAATATGTTTATAGCATATTTACTACAGGATAAAGGATGAATCTACTCTCTCAACACATACTTGCTGGGTATTTTTGAGAAGTAGATGTTAAACAAAAAGACGTCGGACTTGATCTCTATTTTTCTTCTTCAACCATCTGCTCTATAAGGGTAGAGACATAGTCTGTGTGGTTCACTGATCATAGTAAACCTGAAGATAGCTTAAAAATAAATCAGTAAAGGTGGTTGGTTTTAGTGAGGTATAACTCATGATAGGTACTCTCTTTTTGTTCCTGGTGTTATGGAGGACCTCAAACCCATATTTCTTTCTTGAGGACAGGGATGATCTCCGTTTGATTCCCTTGATGACTCCAGCCGTACCTTTGTTCGCATCAGTCCTTCTGAGGGAAGCTGCCTCCAGCCAGGAGGGACTGCCCCTTGCCCTGAACCACCCACCTTCCCTCTGCCTCACTGTGGCTGGAGACCCTAGTCTCTCAGCTTCAGATTGTCACCACTCAGATCTGAACGATCACTGGTGTGACTCATTTCCCAAGGCAAATCCTCGTTGTCCTTCCCCTTTGATTTATATGGATCTTTCCCTTTCACCGTGACTCATGCCTGGTCCATATTAACTTCAACGGCACCACTGCTGAGTGTGCCCCTCTATTGTCAGGCTTCTCACATCCACGCCTTCTTGGGAGTGAAGCAAGACACTTAGCAACTGGCAAGGAGATTATGATGCATGACCAAATGGTCCACCTCGGGTGCTGTGAGGACATGAAAAAGGAAAAGGGAGTGACTTGTCTGGGTAATCTCTTGGACAGGGCTTTTGACAGGCAATAGAACTTGGCTACATGAAGAAGTGACGGGGACATTCCACAAAGAGGATGGGTATGGATGAGGGAAACTCAAGTCTGGGCTGGAGCCATGAGGAACGTGTGGGCTGTGGGTAGGAGAAGAAGGACAGGTAGGAATATCAGGAGGCCACAGGATGCCTCAGTGTGGACTTGAAGGCAGATGTCAGCTTCCTGGTCAAGATTCTGTGGCACAATAGGTGGAAGGTGGGATCTCTTTTAAGAAAAAAATTACTTCTGACACTTCTGAAACAGAGAGCAGATGGTAAAAGTATAGTTTGGGGAAGTTGATGGATTTGGTTTCTATATTGACTTTGTCATCTAACTGGGTGGTTGAGTAAACAGACCATCTCCTCTGGCCTTGTAGTCTTCGGGGGTGACACGGAAATCTTTACAGCCATGGATGAGTGGAAGAGGAGGGAGCGAGTGGATAAGATGGGTGACCATCCAAGAGAGCCAGCAGAGTGCCCACAGACCATATCTTATCCTCTTAATGGCCCTTGTTATTCTAGCTGCCCTACCCCACATGGAATTGCACTGGTAACAAAGGTATGGTTTACCCAGAGAAGCTAACAGGGAGTCCAGATGCCACTCTGGAGGCTTTTGTAGCTAAGTGGAACTTTTTATGCAGGAAAACAAGGTAAAAATTTCCCAAGGGGTTTCTACAAGATTTCCAGCACTTCCTAAATTAGCCCTGGCCGGTAAAACCACGAGAGAAGACTTCCTGGCAGGGCTTGGCACTTCCATTTCCAGTCCCAACCGAAAGCAGGAAGCATCAAGACAAGTCATAATTCAACTCTTCAGTTACCCTTCCAAAATTATCCACGTTCAGGTCCCTTGACGTTTGCATCAAAGGTTGGGAGCTGCTCTGATCTGATCTGGTCCCGGTTATGGACTTGTTTTTAACCAAACCAATTCCTAATAAAAATGCTTTCTATCTCCCACCCCAGTGTATTTGTCTCATACATTCACTGGGCATGGCTCCCTGGACTGGACAGTTCCAAGTGACCTGCAGGAGCTCTTCTTGTAAACATAAGTTAGAGAACCATTATCCTGGGAAGAGAATGTTAAAATTCTGCTTTTTAGATTCAGCCTACCCGCATACAACTTGGGCTCCATTCTTTGTTAGCAGTGTGAGAGTAAGCACACGCATTAGGATGGCTACTGCCTAAGAAACAGAAACTAAGCATTTCAGAGGACGTAGAGACAGTGGAAATGTTGTGTGCTGCTGATGGGCATATGAAATGGTGCCACAGCCACCAGAATGAAACTTGAAAACATACAAAGTGAGATAAACTACTCACCAAAGGGTGAATACGTTGGAATGGTGCTTAAAAGGAGCAAGTATGAGGTGGGAATAACAAATCAATACTCAATGAGTAAAGCTTAGGTTGGTGTTCAGGGATTGGTGATGGTGGTTGCTCAACAGTGGAATGAACTTAAGAATAGAGGACTACAAACTTAAAAACTGGCCAAAATAGCACATTTATATCATATGCATTTTAATCGCAATTAAATTATTTTAAAACTGAAGAATCTTTGAATTTTCTAAAAGATATTAATCATTGAAGTTCATATATACATGTATTTGTGTATACATACATATATACGTATGCAGATATAGATATCATGTGTTGTATCTTAAACTCTAAGCAAAGCAAATAATGACACTTGGTGGTCACAACTGTGCCCTGAAGGCTTGGCAAGTGCATGTGTACAGAAGAGCCTAGCCTTCAGGCAGCCATCTTCTCTGCAAGGTTTTGTCAGCAGAGAGTCAGTGCCTGGGTGGTCATTCCTGTCTCTGGACATCGGACACAGAATTTTCTAACTGTTCTAGAACAAAGAGCAGGCCCTCTGCTCAGAGTGAGCTGTGCCTCATCCCTAGCACATGCTGCCTTAGATAAGATTTTCATTGCCATGACCACGGCAGCTCTTATAAAGGAAAGCACTTAATTGGGGCTGGGTTACAGTTCAGAGGTTTAGTCCATTGTCATCATGGTGGGAAGCATGGTGGCATGCAGGCAGACATGGTGCTGGAGAAGAAGCTGAGAGTTCCACAGCTGGAACCACATGCAGCAGGAAGAGAGAGTGACACTGGACCTGGTCTGAGCATCTCAAACCTCGAAGCCCTCCTTCCAACAAGGCAACATCTACTCCAACAAGGCTACACCGACTAATAGTGCCACTCCCTGAACCTATGGGGACCATTTTCATTCAAACCACCATACATGCTCTAGCAGGTTCAGACACCACCACAATAGGCCTGCCTCTTCCGTTTTCTTCTTATTCTTCTTGCCTCTTTCTTCTCTGCTGCCCTTATCCTTATTGGAGTGAGTTTGCCCCCCGTTGTTGCCCTGACCAAAGCTTCATGAGCATTTAGAAGAACAGGGAACCGTTCTGTTATGCCATTTTGAGGGATACAGAAAGTTAAAATCAAATGACAGAATTCTTTCTTTGAATTAGCAGATACTTCTTTATTTGTGTTCATTTGTCATGCAGAGAGGTGCCTCTTTAGACATCTGTAAACCAGCACGGAACAGGTCACATGGAATTTCACTGCTGAGGGAAAAGATGGCCTATTCGGAATGTGTTGTGAGGTACGAGTTCACCCACATCTTCTCTTGGTGAAGGAATAGATATGATGGGTGCTGGTGCACAGTGTGCTTCAGGACCATGGGGCTAGGCAGCTCCAGAGAATGCTAGCCATGCTGGTCTCCTTTTAGTCCTGTCATCTTTGCCTCACTGAGCCAGGGATAAACAGTGACATCTGCTCTAAGAAATGATGCTATGGTGATCCACAATTCAGCCATATTTAAGTCAGGGATCCAGCATCATCTTTTTTTGTTTGGTTGTTGGTTGGTTTTTCGAGACAGGGTTTTTCTCTGTGTAGCTTTGCGCCTTTCCTGGAACTCACTTTGTAGACCAGGCTGGCCTTGAACTCACAGACATCTGCCTGCCTCTGCCTCCCGAGTGCTGGGATTAAAGGCGTGCGCCACCATCGCCCAGCTCCGGCATCTTCTTTTAGTTGCACTTTGCCTGCTGCACTCTTTCCCCATTTTCCACCCTCTGATAGTTAATATTGATTTATCATGATCTAGAATTGCCAAAGAGGTTAGTCTACAAGAGCAGCTGTGACTGATTATCTAGATTAGATTACTTTTGCAGGAGGATCCACCCTAATGGAACACCAGCATCCATTGCCTTCTGCTTCCTGTTATACGAACACAATGAGACCTGCCACCTCCAGCTCTCGCCATCACAACTTTTTTGCTCTGGTGCACTATGAACATTGAGGCCAAACAAACCCTTCCTTGCTTATCTTGCATTTGTCAAGGCACAAATCACAGCAGTGTGACAAGTAACTAATCTATACCCCGACTCCTCCTTTTTCTCCTTTCTCCTTCCCTCTGGTGGTCCTCCTCAACCCTCTGTATTAACTCTGAGAGAGAGAAAATCTGTCTCTCTTCTCTCCCTCTTAGGGAAGCAAATTGCCATATGGTGAGTGTCTCCATAGACCAAATTGACCAAATTCTGCTGCCAAATTATCTTCTTTCCATGACTGTATCCTGGGCTAGCAGCTAAATTGTAACCTTAAGGCTCCCTTAGATTTTAACTGTAAAGTTTGAGAACAAATTGGCACATGGTATTATACCTTGAATATTCCATCAGTGCTTTCTGAAGAGCTCTCCTATCCCAGGGTTATGGCAACTCTGAAGAACAGTCAGGAATGTGGATTCCAATCTCCACCAGCCCAGCTCCAGCTCAGCAAAGCCAATATAAGCCCAACCTACCCTTTGCTTTTGGTATCTTACAGATCCTTGAATCTTCTCTTCTTAATAATATTATTTGTTTGCTTTATGTTGGAGTCGGGGGGGCATGTGTCACAGTGCACATGTGGAAATCAGAGGACAACTTTGGGGAGTTAGGTCTTTCTTTCCATCATAGTCTCCAGGGATCAAACTCAGACACCAGGCTTTTATGAACTATTTCACTGCTTCTCAACCTGTCGGTCACCACCCTTTGGGGATCAAATGACCCTTTCACAGGGGTAGCCTAAGACTATTGGAAAACACAGTTATTTACATTATGATTCTTAACAGTAGCAAAATTACAGTTATGAAGTAGCAATGAAAATAATCCCTTGATTGGGCAGTCACTACAACATGAGGAACAATATTAAAGGGTTGCAGCATTAGGAAGGTTGAGAACCACTGTGCTAGGCCGTCTCACCAGCCCACTATGTCCTCTCTTGATTCCAGTCTCTTCCCCTGATACCTTTTACCATGTGCCCAGAAGAGATAAGGATGTGCTGCTGAGTACATCTTTTCTCTCTCCCTTAAGAAGCACATTCTCTCCACTGGGCATGAGCTAACACCCCCTTTCTTTTGTTAATTAAATTCTTCAACAATTTTATGTATATATGTAATGTAGTCTAATCACTCTCAACCCCCCCTCTTTCTTATCCCCGTCTTACTTCTATCAGTTCCCTTCTTCCCTACAAGTACCTTTCCAACCCTTGGAAAGGTCTTTTTGTTTTGTTTTGTGACCCCACTGAGTTTCACCAGAGCTGTCTGTGTAGCAATGGTGTGGAATTATCTATTGAAATCTGGTGGGTTCATCAGTGGCTACACAACTCCCTCTCTCTCAGCATCTACGAACAGCCAATCATTCACCAGATACGAATAGGGCTTCATGAGCTCCTCCACATCCTTCACTAACTGTTGGCAGGCCCAGTCTTGTGGAGTACTGGTGCCAGCAAGTGTAGTTGTTATGAATGTGTGATTGCAATAGCAATATCATGTCGAGAAAGTAGCGTTTTCAGCCTTTCTCTCTGTCTTCTGGGTTTACATTCTTTCTGTTCCTTCTTTCATGAGGGTTTCTGACCCTTCAGCAGGTGGTATAGGTATCTTGTTTCCGACTGAGCAAAAGCCCGTATTTGAGGATGGAGAGATGACTCATGGTTAAGACACTTACTGTTCACGTGAAGGACCTGGATTTGGTTCCCAGCTCCCACATGACAGATCACAACTTTCCCCAGTCCCAGGGGATCTGAAGCCCTATTCCATCTTTCACGAGAACCAGACACACACATGATATATATATATGCATATGTGCTGGCAAATAGTCAAATAAGTTAAAATTAAAATATATCTTAAAAAATTAAACCTTTGCATCACTGTGACTTACAGGCCAGTGGAATAGAAGGAAATTGTTCCATACAGCCACATCAACATGAATACAAAGTCCAACTCTATTCTTTCTGGGCTTGGTATCATTTTTCTGAGACTCAGTTTCCATATCTATAAAATGGGAAACTAATGAGAACCTTGCAGGTCTTTGTGACCAGTGAGTGAAATGGTACTTTTGGAGTGTTTGGAGTACATGACGTGAATGAGTCCATGAACATCCCCCTGCACCCACTGCATTAGCACAGCTGCAGGCTACTCTTCCTTGGAACCGTGAAACGGCTCAGGGAAGTGTTCTATCCACTGCAAGGCCTCAGCCCACCCTACAGCCCTGTTGGAGCTGTGGGGTCAGCGGATCTGGGCAGTCACATGGCTGGCAGTTGGTGTCTGCTCTGATTCTTCTCCGTGTGACCTTCCTTTACCAGAAGACTGGCCGTGCATCCTTCCTCAGTGGTCTCAGGGAAGAGTTTCAAGAGGTCAAGAGTAAAACCAGCAAGAGCCCCTCAAGTTTGGCTTTTGCAACTTGCCCAACTTCCCTGTCATCGATTTCATTGTCAGTTGTTACCAAGCGAGTCACAGGACATTGCAGAGTCCAGGGGTGGGAAAGGGAACACACTGCCTGATGGATGAGCCATAGTCACACTTCCAGGAGATGTATATGTCACTGAAGAAGAAATCCATACCTACAATGTGAAATTTTCCATAAGCACACCAGAAACCATCTCTGTATAGTACTTTTCCATGGTGCTACCATTTAGAAGAAAACTGAAGGACTGACTTTGAACTTCAGCTTGAAGATGTTATTATGCATGTGGTTTTCAGATGGTTACTTAACCTTTCAGAATTTAGGTGATCTAGAACTTATTACCATGCTTCCCCATGATAGCAGGCCACTGTTGTCAGGCCCTGAACTCATCCTGTCACTGTTTTAAAAAATGAAAGTGGAAGAGAGAGCAACTAGGAACTGACACACTGACACATGCCATTTCTGAATTACAAAAGCAGCCCTGGGGCATCAGCTTATCCCTGCAAGCTTCCCATAGGAAGCTACACCTTGGGAGAAAGCCAAGTATCACTGTTAATCTGGACCTGCACGCCATCACTCCAGTCACACTTCAGGCCTAACCTGAAGGAGCAGATGAAATAAAAGTCTTTTTTTTATTTCTTTATATTTCTCAGCCTTACTCTAAGTCATTATTCTCATCTATTTGATGGTGAGAAGGTAAGTGTTGAGCAAAAGGAAGAAAAATAGAAAAAAATAGAAAAGTTCATGGCCAGGAGTAGAAAACTAGGAGAGTGTTCCTCCATTCCAGTGTACTTAGGCCATGCAGACCTGACCAATACAAAGGCATTCCTCTCCCTGGAAATAAGCCCAGTAGAAACAAAATTCTGAAGAACCCAAGGTGCCCCACACTGGAAGGACCATATGGAGAGTCGGACACAAGAAGCCATGTCCCAGCACAAAAAACATGGACCTTTCATCCATGTATCCAGTAAAGTTCTCATGACTTTCTGTTGTGGAGAGGGAGAAATCAAGAGAGGAAGGCTGGAGAGAAAGGAAGAAGGGGAAAAAGAAAGGAAGATGGATGGATGGATGGATGGATGGATGGATGGATGGATGGCATTCCCATGTGACCTGCAGAAACAATCATTGGACTGTGGATAGGAAAGTAAGGTCTCAAGGACAAGATTTTTATCTCAGAGAAAGGTCCCTTTAAAACTAGCTCAGACCCTCATTCGTCTCTTTCTCTCTGATCTTCAGCCCGGAGCTTTGGTGGTCCAGCCCTTTGTACCAAGAGATTCCTGTTTTTCTCAGGAAATATTCCTTTAAACAGACTCTGGTTTTAAATTTTTGTTACCGGTGTGTGTGTGTGTGTGTGTGTGTGTGTGTGTGTGTGTGTGTGTGTGTGTGTGTACGTGAGCATGTGTACACAGGGAAGTTAGAGGACAACTTTGAGGAGCTGATTTATTCTTCTCCTATATGGGTCTCTGGGGTCAAACTCAGGTTGTCAGGATTGGTGGCACATGCCTTTACCCACTAAGCCATATGACCAGCCCTAGAAAGACTCTCTTATCCACTTCAGCAGTTCCCAAGGCATAGATTCTGTCTCCAGCCATGCTTTGTACTGTTCATAGACAGAACAAAAGGTCTTTATGGGGTGCCACTGTATTCAGCTCTTCTAGGCTTATCTGGTGTCTTCCATTTCCACCCGGCTGTGGTCTGCTGAGGAGACTCACAAGCTGAAAGCTGCAGTCAGAAGAGGACACTTTCCTGGCGAAGACACATCCAAGCCCCAAAGAAGCATAGACGACTTCCTGTCGGCTGCCCTTCCAGACAGTCTGACCAGGCTGCTGACAGAGGCTTGGCTTTGGAGAGGAACTTAATTCCTGATCTCAAGAGTCCCAGTTGCTGTTGTGAAGATCAAAGAACAAGAAGAGACACCATTGTTTTCTAGAATAATGGTGGCAACGAGGAGAAATCCCAGAAAAATCACAGTTGCTGCTCAGCATCTCTCTCCCTGTTACAAAGGAAGTCACAGATAAACAGTGTCGCTGGATGGTGGGACTTGCTCTCTGATATACATTGGCACATGTTTTCATGTGGGCCTCTGCAAATTACATGGCTGGTTAGAAACCTGGAGCTGAGCACTAAAGGGTCCTGCTGGCCATTCTTAACCCAGACTACTTCTGACCTTGGGGATAAGGGTGATAGTGCTGTGGGTAGTCTAAAAGATACATACCTGCTCTGCCCACAGGTCTGCAAATGCAGGCAGCCTGATGGTTCCTAGGGGTGCTGCAAAAAGCAGGCTGCTCCTCAGCCTTAAGCCACCTCTGTGTGCTGTGATGTCAGGGCTAGACTGGAAACTTCGAAGACAAATAAATGATCTCCTCCAAATGAATGATTTTTTTCTGCCATTGTGAATTTCCAATCTTGGTAACATTTCCAAATTATTCATTGCAACAATAGTAATTTTAGAATAACTGAGCTATTATCTAAGAGCCCAACCTGCAAATGAGGTAAATGGACACCAGGTGGCAGTAGCAACTGGCTCTAACTGATAAGCAGCTCTTCTAAACACACAAACTTGAGGCCAGACACAGGGATTTTTGCAGTTAGCTCTGTGACATTCTTGCATCTCCCACTATTCTGTACAGGCGATGACTGTCACATTATCAGCTTCAAGGTGTTCACAGTTCCTCTGTGATGGAAGCAAACTGTGCTCTCCCACTGAGATGGTAGGTTTTGAACACCCACTCCACACCAATTCCAACTGCACCACGGACAGAGATACGCAAGGAACAAACACAACCTCTGCTCCCCAGGAGCTCAACATGCCTTTGTTTATTACTGTGCTGATGTACAGATATACTCAGTGGTACTGTCAACCCTAAGGTTTCACCCTGTGGACAGGAGTTCAAAGGGAGCTGTGGATGAGGGAGGGTAAGTCAGGAAGAGGGGCAGGTGAGTTCAAAGCCACATTGACATTTAAGCCATGTTTTGAAGCTATGTGTGACTCACGTGTGCCTGCCAGGGAGGAAAGTGAGGTTATTCCAGACAGTGGAACAGCCTGGCCAACCAGAATCTTTGTGGCCTGTCACAGAAGTTGGCTGAGGTCACAGCAGTGTTGAGTGTGTGAAAGAGGGGGGTGAGAAATTAAATTAGAAGAAACATGGGGCAGCTTGTGGAAGGAGCCAGGGCTGTAGTACAGGAACAATGGGCCAACAGTGTAGCCCACTCCAGCTGTACCAGAGCATCCCAAGAGGAATGGGGAGGATGGTAATTTAAGGGAGAGAAGTGCAGAGCACCCTTCTGCTGGACCTACATGAACTTAGGACAGAATTAGACTGATGCCACTTCCCTGTCCTCCCCAGCCACCCACTCTCAAGGGACACCCACAACACCACCTGTCATAGCTCTCTTCCCATTTCAGTGTCATCGTTAGCCTGGTTGTATCTGTGACTCTTAAAAAGAATACAAGGGTGCTTTGGAAATGGCCTGCTGTTTTGCCTCTCCGGACTCTTAGGATTCATGTCAGCCCTAGGTGTACCCCAGAGACTTGGGAGACCCGCCAGGATCCCTCTGACAAAAGCCACGTTGATGGAGAAAGACGTGATAGTGAGGGATCCCAAGCAAAGACCAAGAATGAACTCGCAGCAGCTGTGGCCGCACCCTTCTGGGGTGCGCGCTCAGGAGTGACCCCAGACAGAAGCCCAAGCAGCTTAGTACATAGGTGAAAGCTCATGCTCAACAAAGGCCATGCAGCAAGGCAGCTGTGTGAAGAGAAGGGAGACCCAGATGCAGGCAGAGCTAGACATCTGGAGAAGAAACCCAACTCGCAGTAAAATACAGCTAGTCGCTCAGAGGAGAGGGGCAGGAAAAAAAGAACTATGCAGGTGTCATACCACACTTCCTGATGGCCTCCCTTCGACTGTTATTGGAAACATTAACCAGGCCTTCACAGGTATTCTTAGATTTCAAGGAGAGGAGAGTGGCCAGGTACAGAAGGGCAGCAAGGAGAAAATGCGGTGCAGATTCTTTCTTTCCCATCAATACTGACAGAAAACTGGAGATGAGTGGGTTGGAAGCATGAGGTGCGGTCAGAGGGCAGTTCTCTGAGGAAGTGATACTTGTGTAAGGCCTGAACATGAAGAGCAGCTATTCCAGGCAGAGGGAAGAGCCATCGGGGAAGCAAAGAGGAAGGTCCAGGAGTGAGCAGACATGGATATGCTAGATAAAGAAACCAGGCGGGGCTGGACCAGGCCTGCTCTGAAAAGCTTTGGATCTCATCCTTAGGGTGAGGATGGGCCAGAAAGGGAACTAACTGAGAGCCTGTTGATATGGAGAGATTTTTAAGGCCAAAATTACATGGTAAAGGCCCCAAAGGGGCAAAAATGATAAAGCAAAAGGACAGGGTGGAAGACCTGTGGTCCAGAGGGAGATGACCGGTATTTGCTCTAGGCAGTGGGATACAGTGATGGATGGGTCTTGGACTGGGGTTTAAAGTGGCAATAAAGCAGTGAGAGTTAACTGGGGGATCAGATATGTCAGGGTTATGGAAAGAAGGGAATTGAAAGGGGAGACTTGAGAAAAATGCCGCTAAGTTACTTCGGAGCTGGGAATCATATCTCAAAAACCTTGGTAAGATTAGTCAGAAGTTGCTCACAAAAGCCAAGTTTTAGCTGACAGATAAATAAAAAACAAACATGGTCTTACACTGACCCATGGTTCTCACCCTAGACTATGGATCTTTCAGCCTAGGTCTCTTGACAGAAGAAAGCCCATTCATTTCCAGGATGTCGTTGCTCTTTCTCCACCCTGGCTCTGAGTTGCTCCGCTAGATGACACTAAATTAACCCCATAGGCTACCTGCTCTCTTTATTAACAAGATAGGGGTCAATGTGTACTGCCTGGCAGCAGTGGATGGAATAAGGCTGGTGGTCCAGCTCAGTGGTCGAGTGACTGCCTATCATGTGAAGTCCCAGTGTGAAAACAGACAACAAACAAAACCAGAATATCTGTAAGACTTTATTGTTTCATCAGAATTAGCCTTCTAATGTCTGTGACTGTAGCTCAGTGGTGGAGGGTTTCTCTAGCAGGCACATGCTCCAGGATTGACACCGAGCACTGCAAAAGGAAAGAAATTCACTTCTTTTCTCCTTTGAAGGAAAAAATACAACACAAAAGATAGCAGCTAGCCTTTTATTCTGTTATGAGTCAATCTTAGAAATGTAACCATAGCCAAGGGGCCCTCATGGCTATGTGTTATAACTTGACTTGTTTCACGGTTCTCTGGCGATAATGTCCTCTAAAATCACAAGTATCTAATTTTCAGGAACTAAATATTTTCAAACATTTTAGCAGAGTCTTAGAAAGGCTTTAGGACAGAAATTTAAGGTGGTTTCCTGCCACAAGGGAAGAACAAATACACAAAGGCAGATTTTTATAGTAGTCGTAATAGTACCTTTTAAAACTCTATGTGTGTGTATGTGTGTGTGTGTGTATACATATGTGTGTGTATGTGTGTGTACGCTTTACATACTGTTGCATTTTAGCTATCTCCTCTAACTAAATTATTGTGAGATTCAGGTATTTCACAAATGAAGAAGCCTAAGTGTGTGTTGGTGAATACACAGATCACAAATGACAAGTTTCTGGGTAGAACCAGGGTCTTTTCCAATCTGAATAGCCCAGCAGGCTATATACCTTCCTGGTAAATCCAGGCAGAACAGTCACATTTACAAATGCCTTCTAAAGTTTTCATCCCCTCTCTCTGGGGACAACGTTGAAAATATTTATTCTTAAGAGCTGCTGTGTAGCCTATTTTCTCAGTGAAGTGAGCGTGGGGGCGGGGGTAGTCACTGTGACCTTTGGCTCACAAAGAATAAACGCCCCATCGTGACTTTCAAATACTCATTGTGGGGGTGTTACCTTCCCATACTGAGTGCTCCTTCGTAGTGGCAGGTGTACACAGCTCCATGGAGGCTGCCACCACTCTGTGGTGCATCCTTGTCATTTCCGGTTTACTCATGGCTCTCTCTCCCTGCCAGAGTGTGCCGGTTAGACATTTTCCCCCTGTGGTTCCTTTGAGCAGAGCTGACATGTTTCCACACTTTCTTCTCCTGCACACTGGCTGGGGGCTGGCCCATTTGAAAGACAGGGGATGCAGAATCCTCTCAACCAACTCTCTTTGCAGATGGGGAAATGAGGCCAGAGCAGTGTGACATGAACTGCTGCCTGGATTTGCCCATGCCCTCTTATTAAGGATGAGTAGCAAATAAGGGATCCTTAAGAGCATGGAAGCCACCTTGCTTTGTAGCAGTGTTTCTTCCCACATACTCGTCACTAAATAAGTGGAGATGTAAGGAGCACATACCTCAGGCTCTTCCACTGAGGTGCATGGCCTTATTTCATTTTCACAGCAGCCCTTTGAAGTAAACACTATCAGGCTGTGACTTTCCAGATATGGAAGGTAATACTGAAATTATTCTCCAAAATTCACAGAGAACAGGATGGAACTGGATATGGGTCTCTGTGCCTCCAGAACCCATTCCCCTGATCCCTGTCCATATGCTGATTCGCTTGGAACCATGCCTGTGTCCCAGTTGGACTTGACCATAGGACGTCGCAGCCATGGACCCCAGGATGGTAGAGAGACAGTCGCTGTTTTTGGACTTCTCCTCCTAATGAGTAGTTTCAAGACCCGGGTGTTGGCTCAAATGGGAATATGTGCAAGCCGGACGGGGAACTACGCAAACCTCTCCTTATCTGTGCGGGTGTCGCCTTTGCAATACCTGTGTCCTCCAGCACAAGCCAGAGAGAACACCCAAGGGCTTGACCAAGCGTCTTGAGCAACAGCCTGCTGTATCCAGAAATCTCTTGCCCAAGGTCCCTTTCAGCCTTGCTGTTCTGAACACTGGAAGACAGATGGCCAGCGTGGGATGGTGGGCCCAGCCCCACAGGGAAGGGGATATATTTGCCAGTCCTAACCTTTCATGTGTTCCCATACCCATGTTTTGTTCTTCCAAAGTGCAATAATAAGTACTTAGTTGTGCTTTTGCATACACACACACACACACACACACACACACACACACACACACATATGCTAGTATCAAGGAATCGGGAAATACCCAGCAAAAAAACAAGAGGCAAATTCTTACTGGTAATAACATCATTGCATTTACTAATCTGCTTCATCACAGTCTGGGCTTGCTTTGGGATGCCTGTGAGGCTTTATTTTATTTTATTTTATTTTATTTTTTTGCACTCATCCTTTCTCTTGTGATTTCAAATTTTGTACACTCTATTTCCTTTTTCCCTTCAGGGCCATTTTCAACCTCACCTTTTATACCCTTACAGTTTTCATACATTACAATAGATGTCTTCTTGTAACTTGGGATTTTCTTATAGTAGTATACTTTTTGTAAAATAAAAAAATATATTGTTCATATTGAATGGTTGTGGTGAACATTAAATGAAGTGGTAGATTTAAAAGCAATACATTATAATGTATAATATGATTATAATAAAATGTTTAATCACAAAATGCCTTTTCAAAAATTTGCCTACTTGACATTATGCACCTTTAATGTTTTTGAACATTAAAATACTTTGGTATTTAATGATGAGATATCTGTTTAAGAGTTTAAAATTGTAGCTTCTGTTAATATTTATAAAAGAAAATAATAAAATCTAAAATGGCAGGTGTTGCTTTTCTCAGTTTGTAACCGAATGTCTGGCCGAACAATTTCAAGGGGAAGGATTTATTTGGTGTTCACATTTTCAGAGGGTTCAGTTCACAGAGCCAGGCATGGCAGAGATGAGCAGCCTGCACAGTGACAGAGGGAGCTCAGAGGGGGCACTGGTGAGGGGGGACTTTCTCTTTTATTCTGAATCACCTCCCCACCCCGGAAGTCCTTCCTGTAAACACCCTCACAGATACATCTACAGGTGAGCTCCATCAATCCTCTAAGTGTTCCAGATCCAGTCAGGCTGACAATGAAGATTACCCATCATGCCACTACAATACCTGAAGAAGGAAAACAAGAATATAAGCCTGGCGGTGGCGCACGTCTTTAATCTCAGCGCTGGGAGTCAGAGGCAGGCGAATCTCTGAGTTCGAGGCCAGCCTGGTCTACAGAGTGAGTTCCAGGGCAGCCAGGGCTACACAGAGAAACTCTATATCAAAAAACAAAAACAAAAGAATAAAGAATAAAATTATTATTTATCATGAAGTTTCTGTGTATATCCCCAAGTTGCATCTCTGAAAGGTTAGTCAGACATTCTGGGTGAAAAAAGAAAAAAAAAGAAAAAAAAATGTGTGTGCTCTGCTCTCTGGGATTCCCTCCCATTCTTCATTTATCTGCATGCACCCCTAGCTCACACAGCTGACAACTATGAGAGTTAGCTGAAAATCCCCCTCTCTTCCTCCCTTTCTGTCTCTCCTCCTCCCCACCCATTTTATAACAAGCCTCACTGAGCACCCACTGTGTGGCAAATGTGGTTCTTGATGCCAAAGATTGCCTTTAAATGACTAAGATACAGATCTTACAGCCCATCAACAAAGAAACAAGGTCTGTCCAGCCCCCATTAAAAACGACTTGGTGCACATAGTAGCCACCAGGATTGAGAGAAAAATGCCATTGGATCCCGACCTGATCAGAGAAGCCTTTCTGAGGGTGGATCTGTGAGTGTCCAGTGCCCTTTCCAGCCCCCATGGGGGCAGAAAAAAAAATCTGGATTCAGCCAGATTTCAGAGGCATGTGAAATCCAGGTGCTTACCTGCCACAAAGCCTCTTCCACAGAGGAAGGAAATAATATCTCTGTCTTCATGGAGGTACATCAAGGATGGGGTCCCTAAACCCAAAGGTCACCCAGAGGAACATGTCCAGTACTTCTTGAACCTGGGCAGCAACATGATGTGGCTATGGCAGTGAGGGGCATGGAAGGAAAGGGGGGAGATCAAGGCAAGGGAAAGCTGGGGATTCGTGCTAAGCAACCCAGCTCCTCTTGGTTCCAGGCCAGCACTTATCTCTAAATCAAGCTTGCATGGGGCCAGGATACATATCTTTTGGGGCCTCCAGAGAGTTGGAAACCACATCCGTACCTTGGCTTCAACATGAGAGGAACTGCCCAGAGCTGGAGAGCGCCTGGTCTCTACCAGCTGCCTCCACTTCCTCCCAACAGCCTCTGCTTCATGCAGTGGGATCTAGTTTTCTCCTCTTTAGCTGGGAGCAGGTCTATTCTAGACTTTTCCCCATGCGCATGGTTCGGGTCTGACTTGCTCCTCACCGGTTGTGATTCAAAGGCTACAGGTGCTTCACAGATACCCTCCAAAGCTATGCAGTAGCAACTGGACCCTCTCAATCAGTCTCATCTACACGTTGCAACAGAATACAAACAGGCCTTGACCCCGACCCAGGGCAGAAGGGTGGGGTGGGACAGGACTGAGTCTGTCTTTCCTTCCTGTGCTTTCCCTGTACCAGGGAATTCCCCACGCCCACTCTGTGGACCCCTCCTTTGGCTATGCTGGCATCAGGCTCAGAAAGAGCATTGAAGCATGGGTGCTGGTGTTCAGTCTCCAAGCCCAGAATTCTTGATGACCTGTGCCCTGATCTGTAAAGCAGGGGGGCAGTGCCAGGGCTCTAGCAAATGAAACAATGCACTGTTGGCCCTGCTGGGCTCATGGGCACAGAACACATATTGTCCCCTGGCACCCTGGTCGCTGACTGGGGCCTGGGAGTGGGGGGGGGTATTAGGTGAAAAAGTGCTCATCTCTGACTTCTGTAGAAACGCATACATACCCAGCCTTCATCTCTAAGTCTAGTGAGACTTGGTGTGTACTTGGGAAAGTAGGTCACATGGAGGTGTAGAAATGGGGGTGATTGTCATCAAGAAGCATGCATTGACAGGTACTGGGCTACTAACATTGAATATATAAGAAATAGCTCTTGTTCATAAACAGTTCTGTGTCGAGCGCCTTAGGAGATGCTGGAGTATTTTCCAGGGACCCCAGGCTCTGGGGGACCTATGTCCCCCATGAAGGAAGCTCTTGTCACCCATCTATCCTGAAGCTTCTGAACAGCGGAAATTGCAGCTGTGTCCTGTGAAGCCCCCAAGCTCATCCTTGTTAATATGTTAAGAAGCCCAAAAGGTGGGTCACACCACTGAAAGTTATCTCATAGAACTGAGCCCAGTCGGTGGCATGCAGAAACTGGTGATTCTTTTGTGTCCTTTCTGTCTGTCCCCAGGATGATAATTGGAGAATAAAGTATCCCAGAGTTTGTCATCATCCTTCCCAGGTAGCACAGGAATCCTGTTCACAGAGACTGATATTTGTTGGTTCTGCTGGTTGATGCTGCCTTGGTTTCTACAGAAGAGTCATCTCGCAGCAACATGAGACAAAGGCAAGAGCAGCATTGGCCAAGTTCCCCTGGCCTGCTCTCTCTCTCTCTCTCTCTCTCTCTCTCTCTCTCTCTCTCTCTCTCTCTCTCTCTCTCTCTCTTTCTTTCTTTCTCTACTCTCTTCCCTCCCTCATTTTTCGATAAGAGTTCCTTCTCTTTGCTGGAGAGTTGGAGTCATAAAATCCCCCCTTTCTTTTCCTCTGGCTCAGCAGTTTTCCCATCTTCTCTCTAAGAGAGGTAATCTGTGGTTTAACGTGGAGGCCGATTCAGCAGGAATCGAATCCCCTCCAGTCCTGAGTTCCTAGGTACTCCCGCAAGGTAACTGCCACCCTCAGATACCATGAATTAATTTTCAGACCTTGGGGCAGACTTTCTGGGGCCTGAGAAACACTAACTTTTTCTGATGAAAAGATGTGAATAACCATCATTTCATTCTCGAAACTACAATCAAGTTTTTGTGATGAAAAACTCAATCATGTATCATGGTCAGTTAATGAATGTGTAGAACAAGATTGATTGATCACTCCCCTTACCCCTCACCCCCCTCACCACCTACCACAGGTGAGGGAGCTGACCCTCCCCCTTACCATCTTCAGCACTCAGGAAAGTGGGCCCTGTTCCTTGCCTGGGCAGCACAGTAGAGCTGACCTTGTTGGTGGAGGTGAGCCATCCTGGATGTTGTGAACATGGGAAAGTTGTCCCCATTACTCATCTGCGACATGGTGGCATGGGCAGAGGAGAGATGCCCTCCCCCTCTCACCCCTCCGACGCCCATGAACACCTGAGGCAGGTGGAAGAGCTGGCCCTGAGGTCATTGAGAGCAGGAGAGCTGTTCCTGCCCCTCACCAGGTGCAGCACTTGAGAGAAAGGCCTCTGCACCTGGCCTGGACAACACAGTAGAGCTGGCCCTGGAGGTGTAAGGGTAGGGATAACTGACCCTGAGGGCTTGAAATGGGGAGAACTGGCCCTGCGCCTTGCTAATCACTGCAAGGGGTGAACTAGCCAGGGCAATGCTGGAGAGCTCACCCTGGCAGTAAAGACAAGGCAGAGCTGGCAGGCTGACCAACCCTGCAACCACCCAGGCCCAGAACCAGAGCTATGTGTTGGCCCACCCCAGGGTGCAGCGAGGGGGGGGTTCAGTCCTGCAGACTCAGGGCTGCAGGATCTCCATGACACAAGGCAGAAAACGGATGTCCAGGAAGAGTTCCAGTGAGGGCCCAGAGTCCATGGTGTAACAGAGACCCTAGGCCTCAAACCAGACCAATGACTTTTTGAGATGAACTCCTGCATGTAAAAATGTATGCATAAAGGGGTTACTGCGTCATTCACTGTGTCACACTGCAGTTTCCATGATGAGATTCTCCCTCTCTTCTGCCCCCCCCCACCCCCACTTTCTTCTCTTAAATTTTATTTTGTTTTATTTGGGGCAGTGGAGATGGGGGGGGAATTAAGAGACATGACGTGAAAGACACAAATAAAAATAACAAGAAAGTTTTAAAAAAGATTGATTGATCAATATCTTACACAATCGGAGCATAGCATAACTTTAATTAGCAGAGGTCCAAACAGAAGGGAACAGGGCTGGAAAGACTACTCAACAGTTAAGAGCACTTGATGCTCTTACCGAGGACCCGAGTTCAGTTCCCAACTGTCATATGGTGGCTCATCCTTAACTACAGCTTCAGGGTGTCTTCATTAGGGTTTCTATTGCTGTGATAAAACAAATTGACCATAAACAACTTGGAGAGAGAAAGGGTTATTTCAGCTTACAATTCTCAGGCCACACTCTATTGATAAAGGAAGTCAGGACAGGAACTCAAACAGGGCAGGAACCTGGAGGCGGGATCTGATATAGAGGCCTGGAGGGGTGCTGCTTACTGGCTTGACCCTCATGGGTTGCTCAGCCTGCTTTCTCATAGAATACAGGACCACAAACCCAAGGATGGCACCATCCACAATGGGCTAGGCTCTCCCACATCAATTTCTAATTAAGAAAATGCACTACAAACTTGCCTACAAGCAAATCTTTTGGAGATATTTTCCCAATTAAGAGTCCCTTTTACCAAGAAACCCTAGATTGAGTCAAGTTGACATAAAACTAGCCACCACACAGGGAATCTCACATCTTCTTTAGGTTTCAAAGGGTACCATGCACATACGTAGTGCATATACATACATGCATGCATGCAAAACACTGAACCACATAAAATTAACCTTTTTTAAAAGGGTGAAGACTCAAATACTACTTCCTCCTGGTCTAGATGCTGGGACTATATAACTTAGGTACTCAGGACTCCTCAGGGGACATATGTCCATACTGAGGGCCGTTCGTTCCATGCAGCAACCTGTTGCACTCTTCATGAAGAAAGACCAGATGTTTTTAGAGGGCTAGAGCCAAGATACACAGGTCCTATGGGGCTTTAAAGCTTCAGTTGATTTGGGATTTAACCTGCTGTTTCTTGGGGGTCTTTGGCAAGGTTGAGAACCCTTGAACTGAACTTTTGGCAAGAGAAGAACAAGTTCATTAGCACTTGAGAAAGTTCTTAGGGCCCGGTGGAGGGGAACAGACAGGAGAGGGAGTTAGAGTCACTCATCTCCTGCCACAAAATGCCCAAGGCAGGGAGCCTAGCAAATGTTTGTTTGACTGGTAGTTTTGAAGGTTCTAAGCCACAATGATTGGACTCATTGTCTGGGAACTATGACAGGGTACTATGGTGGGAGTGTGTGAAAGAGAAAATTGTCCAATTCACAGGCAGCAAGCCACCAAGAGACTATGGAGGCCCCACAGTTCCCTTGAGGGTACCCTCTTAATGACCTAAGGACACCTCACTAGGTTCCTTCTCCCAGAACTTTCACCATCATTGCTCAATGGCAATACCCTAGGGAACAAGCCTTCAATGTGCAAGCCTTTGGGTAACACCCAGTGCCCAAAATATGGAAACCAGATGTGGTAACTCAGAAATACTAATAGAGGCATCCCAGTGCATGAGGACAGCTGAGGACTCGATTCCTAATCTACAGAAAAGATGCTCTCAGGGCTCCCACTTCACTACAGCCTCTGGGCTTCTAGAGATGTGAGCTTCAAAGCCCATGTTTTGGAGGCAGTTTGAGATTGTTTTGAGACCAAAAAAAAAAAAAAAAAAAAACAAAAACAACACAGCTTGTCCAAAAGAAGGCTCCTCCCTCCTGTTCAAAACCCATGTGTCCCATACCAGCCTCTGTCAGGTTCTCACTGGACAGATGTGTCTCCATGACTATCAGTGTTGAGGCAGATGGTGGGGGATAAGGGAACAGCCCACAACTTCTCCTGGAAGGCCAGGCCTAACTCCAGAGTGAGGAAAAGGCATACAAGGCCACCATTATGTGAAGAGCTGGCAAGTTCCCTACCTCCCTCCTCAAGGCCTTTTGCTTGGTGGTGAGTGGAGAGGACAGAGAGGCAGCCTTAACTTTGGGTGTGGTAAGGCTGCTCTCACTGTGGGAAAGGACACAAGCCCTCAGATGCAGAAATGCCTCCTGATGCATTGAGAGTGCTTAGGGCCTCAGCAACAACCTCCCTTGGCCCATTTCCTGCCAGATGCCTCACCCCCATCCCTACAAAAACAGGGGAGAAATGGGGATCAGGAACTCCAATGGTGGATTCACTTTAGGATTTGAACCAAGACAGTCCTGGGTGGACTCTACTTGTGAAGTAGTTTTCCATGAGCAAAAGATGCTAGTCTAGAGAGGAAAAAGTCAGAGATGAACAGAATCTCTCCCCAACCAGTGTGTGTGTGTGTGTGTGTGTGTATGTGTGAGAGAGAGAGAGAGAGAGAGAGAGAGAGAGAGAGAGAGAGAGAGAGAAGAGGGAGAGAGAGAGAGAGAGAGAGAGAGAGAGAGGAGAGGGAGAGAGAGGGGGGGGAGCCAAGGATGGAGAGAGGGGAGGGAAGGATGGGGTGCACCTCTCTAATAAGCTTTTGCTTTTGTTTACTCTTGCTAGACAAGATGATGGTGGCTATCAGAGTCATGAATCTTCCAGCAGCCAAATACCTGCCTTCCCCAGTTCAGAGCAGTGCAGTCCCAGCACCTGGGTTTCCGCATCCAGTGATATCCTCAATAACAACAGACAAACTTCTTTCAACTTGGGCTGAACTTCCCCTCCCCAGGCATGAAGGGTTGAATCTCACCAAAGTTCAGCTCACCTAGAGCTTAGATCTCTGTGGCTCTCTCTTTCACAGCTTTAACTGCATGCTTTTTGCTGCTGACATGGGTCTTGACTCCATCCATTTCTTCTACCTCACTTTAGATCCCTTTGTCCGCACGTATCCCAGCTGTTTGCAGGACATGTGTCGCGCCACAGTGGCTGTGGATTGCAATATATGAAGTGTTGCAGACCCCAGGGATCACTCTGCTGTGAACTGTTAATGACATTCCCAGAACTGGGCCCACCCTGATGGCCTCCCTCCTCTTACCCTACACTGTGCTCACATTATGACAGCCACGAGAGCAGAAGAGAGGTCGGTAGAGACGCGTGGGCTAGGTCTTTGTGGTAGGTATGCCCACTGTCCTGGGAATAAAGACAGAGTCTCAGCTCAGATCCTGGTTTGTACAGCTGTATCTTTTCCTCCCTGAGCCATGATGCCTAAAGCAGTGTGATAAGAGCATAACTTCTGTGACACTTTCTACCATTAGGAATGTCTGGTCACTGAGAATCAAGCTCTAGTGTGGCCAAGACCAGCCTACCGAAGAAGCTTTATGTTAAACCCACCCATCTGATATATAGGTAAGTCTTTTGGTATGGCAGAGTTTTCACATCTTTTTACAATGGCGTCCCTATAAACATAGAGGCAGAGTACACTGACTGAAGGCTGAGATGACTCCACAAGATGTCAGAATAGCAGCATTTCACAAGGGCAGGTGAATTCTCAAGCCAGCCTTCATCTGTAAAGTTCTTTCCAATCTCAAAGGACATTGTGGGGATATTTAAGGACCACTTTATTGGTATTAGCCTCCAATAACAGTAACCACAGTGGGCAAATGTCTTTCTCATTTCAACGATTGATATTAGAGATACACTTTAAATGCCCAAGAGAACTGTCTTTGAAAAAGAATCAGGAGGCCGTGATACAAAGCCCCTTATGGAGGTTGCACTGTGCACTTGGCTTCTATTTCACTATCTCCCATTTCCCACATGTAATGTAATGGTCATCCTTTTCCTGTTGCCCAAGGGCAGCAATTTCCACCGTAGAGAACATATTTCTTACATATCCTTTAGTAATCATGAACAACTGAATGATTTCCCCCTGTTATCAGCACAAGAGTGCCCTGAGCCTATTTTGGGTAGAAATGCCAGACTCTCCTCTGCTTTGCAGGCAGGAAGCCTGTGGTCAAAGCCACGCTCAGCCACCTGGGATTGCACGTCTCACATGACAACAGAAACAGAAGTTGTTTTTAAATGCCAAGGAGGAGCCACTTCTCAGTCTACAATGAGGCTGCCAGACCTTGGTGAAAATGCAAGCCAGTAATCAGTTTCCGAGGTGGGCAGATGTACATAGGGAAGAAACGTTTTCCCAAAAGAAACAAACCAGGGCTGGAGAAGTTAAGAGCACATACTGTTCTTTCAGATGACCTGGGTTCAGTTACCAGCATCTACATGGCAGTTCACAACCACCAAAAACTGCAGTTTCAGGGGATCAAAAACTTTCTTCTGGCCTCTGTGGGCACTAGGCACACACATGGTACATAGACTTACATGTAGGCAAAAAAAAAAAAAAACAAAAAAAAACACTCATACACATAAAATAAAAATTAAAAAGAATCTTTTTTAGAAGGAAACAAACCAATTCTATTTGTAAGCAAGTCTTGTTCACCATCTTCTTATGGCAGTCCTTATGGAGGTGGAACAAAGCTTTTGTAGCCAGACTTGGTGGCACAGATGGTAATGACAGCTACTCCAGGGGTTAATGCAAGAGGATTGCTAGTTCAAGGCCTGGGCAACTTAGTGAGACCTTACCTCAGTGGTAGGGTATTTGTTTGACATGTACAAAGCCACAGATTCAATCCCCAATGCTACCAAAAATGACTGACTACCTGGCTGCAAAGTGAGGGTCCCCACCAGGTGTGCTCAGAACTTGCACACTCAGGAAGAGTGCCAAAAGCTGGAAGTTGTAGTAGAGGTATGAGGTGATATTTGCAGGTGTAAGGAGCTACAGGCAAAGCGTGGGAGCACTACACTTGAACAGACTGAATGCTCAGAAAAGACTCCCAAAAAAGCTTTATCAAGTTCTCACTGGTAGGAAAAGAAATTCTTTTGATGGAAACAGAAGATTTTCTGAAAGACTCAGGTGAGGCTCTTGGGAAGCACTTGCTGAGAAATTAGGTGCCAGATTATCTCAAGCATGAAATATATGGGTTCCACTCCTTACAAGCCTGGGAAATCAGCATGATCCCACTTTACAAACACAAAACTGAGGTTCAGAGATGGTAAAACACCTTCCCCAAATCGTGAAGTTATTCAGGAGAGAAACTTAGATTCTAGCTTAGGGGGTGTCAGGTCCCTAGCATGGCTTAACTGGCAAGACTTGTCACCCAAAGTCTACTTAGGAACTGACTAGAAATGTTTGAGTTCCAGTTTATCTATTGAGTCAGAATCTGCATTTTATCAAGGTCCTCCGAGTCTAAGCACACATTCTGCCTTCCTGCAGATGGATCTCAAGGATTTTGGGGTCAAGACTCAGCATCCTAGTCAGATGCCAGTGCATTCAGAGAGGCTGGAAGTCTTCAAAGGAGAAATTTGTAAGACAGAAGTAATGATGCTCTTCTGTTGTTCTACTGTGATATGAAAATACAGACAAGATGACATTTCATGTAAAAAAAAGATTATGGATACCCAATCTCTGATTGCTTATGAATTTATTAGTTCTTCTTTTACTCCTCAATATACTTCTTTTTAAGGTCTGAGAAGGACGCAGGCTGTTATCAGTGTATTCATACACCTTCTTGGGAAATACAATGGAGTTAGAAATTGAATGTCCCCAGGCCCAAATTAACTTCTAAACCAAAATTAACAGATGTCTCAAGGGTGTAGAAAAGACACTCTGTGGTAACTCTAAGGCAATGTGGTATGTGATGGCTGATCTTAGATACCAACTTGACACACCTGGGACTAAGGAACCTCAGTTGAAGAATTTCCTCCATCAGATCAAACCATGGGGTATGTCTGTTGGTATTTTCTTGATTGCTAATTATGTAGGAGGGTCCAGACCTTACCATCCCTAGTCAGGGAGCTCTAGGCTATATGAGAAAGGTGGCTGGATATGACCTGGGAGCCAGTAAGCCTTCTTTGCTCCTCTGTGGTTTCTCCATCAAGCTCCTGCCTTCAGTTCCTGCCTTGGCTTCCTCTGATAATGGACTGTCAACTGTAAGTAAAATAATCCCTCTCCTTCCTGAGTGTTTGGTCAGAATGCTTAATCGCCATAGAAGAAAGCAAAGTAGAACAGGGTACACTGTAAACCATAGTGGTGGTGAGGGGAGGTCATGAAGGACCCAGAGGTCAGCAGTCAAGCCCATGATTAGTAGTTTTTAAAAACAAACAAACAAAAGAACAACATAGCAGAACACCTCCTCAGGCATGGAAAAGGCGCATCGGGGGAAGGAAGATGATCTAAGAAAGGAAGAATAACAACGTGAGTAATTGCTTGTTGACAGCACCCACAAAGTGGGATGCTGGAGTTGGCAGGTACTAGCACTGAAAAGATTTGACTGTACCAAGTATTGTTCTGGTAGATTTTTCAGGGCATCTACTGTCCCATTGCTTAATAGTGATGCATTTGAAGAGGCACTTCAGACGACATGGGTGGATTCTCTAGAAGTGAATTCTAACTACTGAAAATTAATATGACCACTGTGAAATTTTTTAACACTAGGAGAGAGACTGAGTCACTTCATAATACCCTAACAAAACTGATCCTCTCCACCATGAAAATTCTGATGCCTGTGACTTGGAAACTCACCCTACATGACAGTAGCCCCCTACAGTGAACAGCTGGTCTCTTCGCTTGACACTATACTAGAAACACACCACCATGCCTCTTTTCTGTCACCTTCTCATAATTAGATTAAATTATGAGTTGTTCTCTCCAAGTCCACATCTAGTTCCTAAATCACTTTGGACTGAAGTAACATGTACTTAAGGTTCTGTGGCCATCCTTTTCTTCCCATCCAGCATGTAGCTTTTAGAATCATCATTCTCCAGGCTAAATAGAAGTACATGTTCTGGTACCCAGTCTCCAACTCTCTGTGATATCAGGGCTGTTCTAGACATCCATCTAGTCACCTCCCTTCTTGGGTCAGAGTTTCCCTTTTAGACTTAGAAGTCCGGCCTCTGAACATCTTGCCTGGTGATTAGCCTCGGGTTTCTAAGAACTGATTTTCTAGATGGCCCCATCCATCCCACACGGCATCATTTACCTGACATGCTTATGATCTATGTATGTCTGCCAATGGAGCTATGTCTACTCTACTACTGCTCTTACCTTAAGAGATGACAGTTCTTCCCAAATCATCACGGAGGTGCCTATACCCTTGGACACTCTTGATCAGCTCCTCTGCCCTTGACAGCATCTTCATCACTGTTGACATCTCTAAGCAGTTTTTCCCCCTTATGGGCAGACTATCTACCCCCAAACCCATGTTTCTAACATTTATTTTATTTTTAATTATGTGTTTGGATGAGAGTGGGGATGTGTACAAGAATGCTGATACCCATAAAGATCAGAAGAATTGGATCCTGCTGGAGTTACAGGTGGCTGCGAATCACCTTTTGTGGCTGCTGGGAACTGATCTTGGGTCCTTTGCACATGCTTAACTGCCGAGCCCTCTCTCCGCTTCCTAAGTTCAACTCTTCATCTCACTGGAGATGACAATCCTGCAAGTGGCATCCACCTTTTTCGAGGTAGAGGAATACAAAGGAACGGCACACCAAGTGAAGGAAATTATGAAAACTTCACACAAGGCAGCCTGACACACGTCATGGCAACGAATTAGGCAAGGGGTAGAAGAGAACCTCCCAGGAGAGGAAATGAGGTAACACTGGCAGAGACCAGCAATCACCCAGCTCATCAGGAAGTGGAAAGAAGATTAGCATGTAGGGAAGCAAAAGATGGGAAGTTGGAGAGGGCGTGGTTGCCTGGGACAGCAAGACTCTCAGGGAGCTCTTGGGCCTCAGCTGTAAGAGGAAGGAGCAATGGAGTTACCCTCCTGTGGTTCTCCTCTTGAGCTTCAGCCACCAATGTTTGTGTGTAGCTTGTCAGGAAAGAGAGGAACAGCCAAGGTTGAAATGCCAAGCCTCAAATCTATTTCAGACCCTCTATGGAAGACTGAAAACAAATCGTCTATGCTGAGAAGTTAATTTGCATGTATTATTCCACTGCTGAACTTGGGACAATAATGTCAGCTGTAGATTTAAGCCCTCCCAGATTACCTCTTTGCAACAGCTCTTAATCCTCACTAACATTCAAAAGCAGAATTCTGTTAATCATATACATATGCAGATGCATGTGCATGCATGCCAACACACATGTAAATGAATACACACAATTTCTCAAAGGAAAATGAGATTGACCATGCCTTGTGGCTGTATCCTCAAAGAAATATTCACGTTACTAGTATTTTGTCTACTAGCTATTAATTCCAGTTACTATGGTGATTAGAAAAGGAACTCTAATATTTACTAGAATCATACTCCAGCCAAATATAAAGAGACCGACTTGTTATTTTTAATAGGCTTTTCATAGATCATCTTCTAAATATACAGGGAGAAAGAGTAAGGAAAAAGTCAGTCTACTCAAGGCATCTTCACACATGATACCAAGATTACAGTGGGCCTTGAACACTCATAAAGCTTAGTCCACGTCTCATTAGCTCATTCAAAGAGTAAGTGTATAAGTGTGACAAAATGACTTGAGAAAGCCCTAAATTAAGTCTCAAAGATGAAGGAAATCAATATATAACTGTTCTTGTTCTTTTTACACTGGTTTGTCATTTGAAGAAGTTTCCTTATCTTCCCCTCACACTTAGCTGCTGTGAGTTTAAAAAATATATATAAACTCCAGATAAGGACATCACAGAAAAACAGATCTTTGACGAATATAGAACTGAAAACCTGTATTAAATTAGTGGCAAACAAAATCCATAAATAGAGAGAACAAATTATATAGCATGCGCTCCCCAACACACCAGGAATTCAAGGTTAGTTTAACATCTGGAAATCAATGTGTGTGATGCATTACGTTATTAGAATAACAAAGGGTGAAAACCATATGGTCATGTAAACAAGCGAGGGGTGGAGGAGTATCTGTCAAATATCCAATCCCTTCATGAAGAAAATGCATAAATTATTAGAATAAACAGGAACTTTGTGAGCCTGTTAAAAATCACCTATGAAGGGCTTACGGCTATGTGAGAAGAAAGCAAGGCTGCCCACTTTCATCATTTCTCTTGTTTAAACTGTATTTCTTTCTTTTTTTTCTAGGCTGGTCTCAAACCCCTGGATTCAAAAGGTTCTCCTGCCTCAGCCTCCAAAATGCCACCACACCTACTTCATTCTTGACATTTCTATTTCTAATTTTACTGGAAATTCTAGTCAGAACAACTAGGCAAGGAATGGGAATTAAAAATTTCATGTTGAAAAGCAAGAAGTAAAACTACCTCTGCTTGTAGAAAAAGGTCTGTATGGGAAATATGCTAAGAAATGCACACCGAGACTAAAATTAAAAAATAAGCAGTGAGCATAAGGAGTAGCTCAGCCACATAGCACTCCACTTAGCTTAGGTTGTACTCATCTTTGTCTGCTAACAATGCCCTTAGCAACCTACGCCCTACATGCATGTACTGTGCTCATACTTCCCTCTCCTAACAATGGACTTAGCATCCTAGGACTTCTATCTACATCAAACTTCATGTACACACACCTCATTCTGGACAATGAAAGAAGTTTCTCATCTTCCCTAACAAAATATTTAAAACCCCCTTTTGTGGACCAGTTTCTTCTATTCAAATGTATTCCAGATATGTATGGGTTTGGGAGTAAGCAGGTCAGTCTGGACTAGGCTAGTTTGGGGTATATGTATAGTAAGGCAAATAGTGTCTTCTATGTAAACTTTTAGGAGAAATCCCCTATTTACCATTTTATGCATATGCTGTGGGATGTTCTGTATGTCCTGTGGGAGCCCTTCTCGGGTTCCTCATGGCTTTACCCAGCAGGTCCACATAGAGGATGATTAGGAGGACCACGGGCCTGAGTACAGGTGTCTGAGATGGTCTGCACTTGGCTGTGCTGTGGGATGGTCTGTATGTCAAGTTGCTCTGATTGGGCAAGGCAGGAAAATTCTAGCTACATGCATATGTTAATTGAGCTTGCATATTATTAAAATCAGATGTGTTATGAAAAGAGCATATGCAGTGAGCAAAAGCCTACATAACTCAGATGTGTCAATCAAAACAGAGAACCATCCAAATTATGCCCCTTAGTAATAAGTCTCTTCTTTAGATCCCACAAAAGAAAGCCTGAGGAAACAGCCTGGGACCTTTGGCGCTCTCTCATAAATGTAGCCAGACGTTACTCTTGATCTGTACTATTTCTGATCTGTACTATTATTTTGATTTTGAACAACATTTTGCAACTTTGCTATATGTGTGTATCTTTATCTTGATTCCTTGAATAAGACACCAAGAATCAGGAAACATCTTGTCCAAATGCCAACCAACAGTAAAAAAAGAAAACAAAAACTACTTAATTAGATTATAGGATATAATATTAATATGAAAAATATACATTTATTCATGTCATCCATGAAAGGTGTAAAAAATGAGGTCTGGAGACAGCTCAATGGGTAAGAGCACCTGCTGTGTGAGCATGAAGACTGAGTTCAAATTCCCAGCACCCACATTTAAGGCTGGACATGATAGCACATGCCTGTAATGTCAGCATTAAGGGGCAGAAACAGGCAGCTCCCTAAAGCTTAGTGCCAACCATCTCATCCAAAATGAGATGAGTGAGAGACTCTATTTCAAAGCAATAATGTTGCAAATGGTAGTGAAGACAGCCAATACCCTGCTGTGGTCTCTGCATATTTATGCATAGAGGCACATAGACCTACATACACACAACATAAACCACACAGAGAGAGAGAGAGAGACTATAAAAATGAAACTAAAAAGTAATTCTATTTACAATGGTACTAAAATAATAGACTAATAATAATTTAATAATATTAAATTAATAAATTTAACTAAATAGATGTATGATTTGTATATTAAGATATAAAAATAAATTGTCTGCCAGTATGGATAGTTGGAACTCTTCCTTTCCTATTTGTATCTCTTTGCTCTCATTCAGTTGTCTTATTGCTTAGCCTCAGATTTCAAGCACTATATCGGAGAGTGTGGACTCTTATTCCTGATTTTAGTGGAAATGCTTTGAGTTTCTCTCTATTAAGTTGATGTCGGCTGTGAGTTTGCAGTGAACTCCCTTTATTATGTTGAGCTATGTCCCTTGTATCCCTAGTCTCTCTAGGACTTTCATCATCATCAGTGCTGGAATTTGTCAAAACCTTTCCTGCATCTATGAGATGATCTTGTGGTTTCACCTTTAATCTGTTTATGTGGTGGATTATGTTTACTGACTTACATAAGTTGAACCATTCCTGTATCTCTAAGATGAAGCCAATTTGATCATGGTGGATGATCTTTTTGATGTATTCTTAAATTCAATTTGTATTTTATTGAGAATTTTTGCATCTATGTTCATAAGGGATTTTGGTCTACAGTTTTCCTTTTTATTGAGTCTGTGTGTGATTTTGGTATTAGGGTAATAGTGACTTTGTAAAAAGAATTTAGAAATTTTTCTCCAGTTTCTATTTTGTGAAATAATTTGAGGAGTGCTGGCATTAGTTCTTGTCTGAAATTGTGGTAGAATTCTGCACTGAGTCCATCTGACCTATGCTTTTTTTTTTTTAAATTGGGAGTTTAATTGCTGCTTCTATTCCACTAGGGGTTATGGGTCTGTTTAGATTGTTTATTTCATCTTGATTTTGGTAGGCCATGTGTAGAAAAAAATTCATCTATATTTTTTCAGGTTTTCTAGGTTGGTGAAATACAGATTCTTTATGATTCCCTGAATTTCCTCTGTATCTGTTGTAATGTCTCCCTTTTCATTTCTAATTTTATTCATTTGCATCTTCTCTCTTTTTCATTTGGTTAATTTGGCTAAAGGTGGTCAATCTTGTTGATTTTTTCTTTCAAAGAAGCAACTCTTCATTGTATTGATGCTTTGTATTGGTTTTGTTGTTGTTTCTATTTTATTGATTTCAGCCCTGAGCTTGATTATTTCTTTCCATACACTCTTTGTGGGTGTTATTTCTTCTTGTTTTTCTAAACATTTCAATTGTGTCATTGTTATTAATATGAGATCTGTCTAGGGTTTTGATGTAGGGACTTAGTGCTATGGACTTGACTCAACATCGCTTTCATTGGTACCGTAGGTTTGGATATGTTGTGTTGTCACCTTATTCCCATGCTAACAGAATTTTAACTTCCCTCTTAAGTTTTGTCTCAACTTAATTTTCATTCAGTAGTGAGTTGTTTAGCATCCATGAGTTTATATACTTTTTCCCATTTCTATTGTCATTGATATCCACTCTACAAACATTACAGGCTATTGCCAATGTCATCTGTTACCCTTTACAACATATTACAATCCTGTTTCTGAAGATGCCACTTAATTTTGTCATAGGTGGAGAAACTGAACTGGTGCCTAACTAGAAGCTTCCTCCCTATTGACTAGTGCTCATAGTGCTAAAAGGTACTATACACAGTACCAGAGGATGAAAGTAATCAACCAATCCTACACAGCTACAAACCTGTGATCAACAACACCAGTATATCTTGCAGCCTGCCTACAAGATATACTGGTATAATTGTGGCAAAAATGTTATTGGAGTAATCCACCATCTTTTGATTGGGTTTATGGCCCATTCCATGAGATAGAACCTACACCTGACACTGTTAATGAAGGCCAAGAACCTAAGAAGATTGGCCAAGTGCTCTAGGAGAAAATCCACTACTATTCTGCTAAGTGAGCTTAGCAATAAAACAACTCCTAATGGCATGTTGTTATACCCATAGGTCATGGCATCATTTAACTCCATCAGAGAAGCTTCTTGCAGTAGATGGTAATTAACACAGAGACATACAACTGGGCAATGTACAGATAGTGAGAGACCTTGGAGCACTCAACACTAAATGGGATATCTATAAAAAAAAATTTCTCTCCTCAAGTCTAGGGATCTATATAAAAGAGGAGGAAGAAAGATTGAAAGAGTCAGATGTGGTGAATGATTCTAAGGAAACTATGTCTTCTAGACACAATGGGGCTAATATACATATGAAACCACAGAGAGTGTTACAGCATATACAAGACTTACACAAATTCAAGCCAGACAAAATCCCAGCATAGGGAAGCTGGAGTAGCCACAAAGTCCCAGACCTAACTATGAAATTTTTTGTAATTGATACCTGCTTGGAGAGGGAAAATCACTTTTCTGCAATGGATTGACACTAGGTATATCAACCACACTCTAAGGCAGGTCTCATGGTCAGAAGTAGTTGACCAACACAAAATGGTCTCCATTTTTTTTTGTGTGTGTGTGTGCTTTCTTTGTTATGGGTTGGGGGGGTTAGTTTATTTGGTTTGTTTTGGTTTTTTAATCTTTTAGGTTTTTCTTTTTTCTTGTTTTTTTTTAGAGGATATTGGGAGAGAGAAAGGACATAAAGTGGGGTAAGTAGGTAGATGGAGAAGATCTAGGAGAAATTAGGGGAGGGAAAAGAAAATGATAAAAAATATTGTATGAAAAAAAATTTTAAATATGACCTAAAATGCCAAAGAGATAGAAATGGAAAGAAAAGCTGTGTTTAGAAGTTGAGAATTTTACTATTATGAAGATAATTATATTCACTAACCTGATTTATAGACCATCAATGTGACCAACAATTAATAAAACAACAGTTTTATTTTTGCAGAAATGGAAATGTATGTCCTAAAAAATCTCTAAGCACACGAAAGGAGCCATGAATAATCAAATTAATCTTGAAAAGAACACAGGACACCCATTCTTCTCATTTTTAAATCCTACTACAAATCTATACTATGGAACAGACATAGATACAAGTAACACAACAGGAAGCCCCCGGTAAATTCACACTTCTATGCTTCTATAGTCACACGTTTTTGATGAAGTTTCCATAACTCCCAAAGAATAGAGAAGATGATGCTGGCCAACAAGGCATCCCCACGTAAAAGAGTGGAAGTAGACCTCACCTCACTACACATGCAAACGTGCACTCAAAATAGATTAGCAACTTAGGTGTAAGGTTTACACCAATAGCACTCTTAGACAGAAACGTATGAAACAATCTTCATGACAACATATGGTAGTTTCCTGAGATACTATGACAAAAGCAGATGCAGAAGGTGGGGGGAAAATCACCAAATTTCATAAAATTTAGAAGCTTTGCCCACCAAATGACATATCATAAGGCAAAAATCATAAATAGAAACATTTCCAAATTATGCAATCAATAAAGGGCTAGTACCTTGACTATATTAACAGTGAGTTCAACTCAATAACAGCAATAAGTAACTTCAAAGTTTTCATCGGGGAAAGGGAGAAAATGGTTGGACTATAACATGGGAGAGGGGTGGGAAGATAATGCCGAGGTAGAAGAAAAGGGATGGGAGAGGAGAAATAAATAACACTATGGATATTGGGGAAAGCCATAAGGAAATATATTATTTATAGGATCACTTTAAAATACAGTGTGTGTGTGTGTGTGTGTGTGTGTGCGCGCGCGCGCGCGCGCGCGCGCGCACGTGCGTTAAGTGGAGTTATGTCTTATGGGGTTGTAATGCTTCCCCCAGGAGACATATGATATTGCCATTGCACCTGGTTGCCTCCCAGAACTTGAAAGTAAGAATATATTGCAGAGACAGCACATACTGGGGACCCAGCACTTAGTGGAATCAAATTTGTACTGACATGGAAGCCTCCTGCCTGAGAGATAGCTCTCGTAATATCAAAAGATGTGTGGAAGCTGCCATTGGGGAGAAAAGTAATCAATAGTCCTACACAGCTATAAGCTTGTGAACTACAACAATGGTCTAATATTGCCAATGGTTCAGTAATGACACTTATCCTGGGGAAAGTCAACAGCTGTCTAATTGGACTTAAGACTCTCAGTAGGGAGGAACTCATGCCTGGTACTCTGAATATAGGTAAGAATTCATGTCTGGAGAGGTCAGAGACCCTGAAGGAGAACCTGCAACTGCCATTTTCCTAAACTAACATAACTTCTAACTGAATTCTAAATATTTATCCTTATACTCATAGATGGATATATCTCTCAACTCTTATCAAAGAAGCTTCCTTTTGCAGCAGATGAAGGCTACTATAGAGATCCTCAACTGTTCAAAATAACTGACTACCTATAACTGGTACATCTACAACATGACTGCCACACTTAAGGCTCAGAGAACACCCTATAGAGGGGACAGGAAGACTGTAAAAGCTAAAGGACTGGGGGTTTTGCTGTGAGATAGTGTCTTCTGGACATGACAGGGATGCTGTACCACGAAATCTCAAAAATATGGTTGCCTTCACAAGACATGCATAATGACCACACCACCATGAATGATGAAAGAAAAATTTCACAAGTCCACACCTCTAAATGAAGAGCTATAGGCAATCAATTTCTGCTGAATGGGAGAGAACGGACAAGACCCCTGATGGGTTATACAATCCTACATGGTCAACGCTAAACACATGTACATATAGGCAACAGTATCTGGACTTTGCAAGTGAATATGTATATTAATATATGCAGATATATGTATATGCATGTTTATGTAACAATGGTGATTACAGAATAAGGGGTTATAAATTTGAAAGGAAATGTGGGATCAGATGTAGCAGAAGTTGGAGAGGGGACAAGGAAGGGCAGAAATGATATAATACAGTATACTCTTGTATGAAATTCTTGAAAAAAATTAAATAAAAAGTTTACAAGTTTATGCAGGGTTGCTTGGTTCGGCCTTGAAGGAGGTGACTGGACCTGCCTGGACTGAGTCTACCAGGTTGATCTCAGTCCTTGGGGGAGGCTTTGCCCTGAAGGAGGTGGGAATAGGGGATAGGCTGGGGGGAAGGGGAGGGGGGCAGGAGGGGAGAGAACAAGGGAATTCGTGACTGATATGTAGAACTGAATTGTATTGTAAAATAAAATAAAATAAATAAAAAGGTTACAAGGTACGTGAATATGCATTTTCCACATTTAATATACAAACGGTCAACAGCACACAAGAAGATGTTCAGCATCATTATTCACTAGATCAGTTCAAGTGAAAATCAACATGAGCTCCTGCTCCCTTCACACCAAAGCAGGAGAGAGAGAAACATCAAGAGTCATTACAAGTATGGAGAAATTGAGCCCTCATACACTACCGGAAAAATGTCAAGTGGCATAGCCATTGTGGGAAATACTTTCACTACTCTTCAACAGTTTATTTGTTTGTTTGATTTAGTCTTTGAAACAGGATCTTTCTATATATCCCACGTTGGCCTTGAACTTCCAATCCTCTTGTCTAAGCCTCCTGAGCATGCACCACCATGTAACAATTTAAATATAGAATTTTTATGTGACCCAATCATCCTATTTGTAAGATAGATGTAACTCATAACAATTAAAATAAGTAAGCAACTAAAACATATACAAATACTCTTATTCAATATTCAGTGGCAGTAGCCCAAATATCTGCCAGCAAGTGAATGGGAAACATGTCAGGCTTGGAGAGGTCCTTCAGTCGACAGAGCACTTGCCTAGCTTGGACTAAGCTCTGAATTTGAACATCAGCACCACATAAACCAGTTGTAGTGATGGTAGACACAGGAAGATCAGAAGTTCAAGCAGATGACCATTTGGGGCTATATCAGGTCTATATATATTCTAGTCTAGCCTGGGATGCATAAGACCCTATCTCAAAAACAACAACAAAAATCCATGGTGTATGTAATCAATAAAATATCATTCAGTTACAAGATGCATAATTACATCATGCTACAAAATCATTATGTTAAGTGAATGAAGGCTGACACAAACAATCCCATATCATCTATTAGTCAATTTGTTTTGGCTACCCAAGGTCCATTTTCATTCCACAGGATTTTTGGAGTCAACTTTTTCATTTATATCCTGACTAAGCAAATCCAGAGACTGAAAGTAGGTGGTGTCAATGAGACTGAGTGCTCAGTGATTGTAGGTTTGCCTCCTGGTTAGAGTTCTTAAACTAGATGTTGAAATGTGAGTGTACTTAAGGCCACTAATGAGTTGAAATGACTGAAGTGGTAAAAGCTTCTGGCCTTGGACATTTTTAATACAGTTTCCTAAAGGTGCTACAACCAACATTTTTCATGTGCCTAAAAATCCTCTGTTGGTAACATATAATTTGGAGCCCAGGTAAGTAGCTTCATTGCCCTTATAGAAGGATGAAAGCAGACAAGAGCAGGGCTTCCTTGAGGCCTATGTCTGTGCCTGAACCTTAGCGGAGACTTAACAGGTGAGTGAAAGAAGGTATAAGCAGGTAAATGAATGAACAACTGAGATGTAGAATGCAATATGGACACATTTATCTCACTGCTAGGTGGGTGGTCCAGACTCTCCACCAATATATCTTCAGCCACTGTCACTTGTGCCCATTCCACTGGATCATGTGTCTGCCAGAAATACAGTTCCTGCATTGTTTTTTCTGTACTTCAAGGAATTGTTAATAATTTAGAAAAATAAATAATGCAGATCCATCATTCCCCACTATTTCAAGCAGTGTAAAACCAAACCAAACAAAATACAGAGGAAAAAGCCAAGGTTTTCACCAGGCTAAAAGGTAAGGTATTCCTAAATTGATCACTGATAAGCTGTGGAAAAAAGAATTTCCCCTAAAACCCAAATGTATGGAATTCCATAACACCTGCTTATAGTTTTGAGAGCTCTGTGACAGCCTGGGCTCAGGGATAAAGCTCCCAGACATGGAGTCGCCTCTGTCTCTGTAATCCCATACAATGTCACAGTAATAGCTGTAATAAGGGGCTTAGTTGCTTGTCACTTTGGCTCATGCATCATGGCACTTAATGTTAGCGAGGTGCTATTTCCACAAGAACCCAAACACCTGCTAAAAAAGAAAAAGATGTTATTTAATTGGCAAAAGATTTGTTTACTTGACGTAAACCATGAACCTATTTATGACGATGTCGGCTTTAAAACTTGTTTAATCTAGATGTTGAACTACTGGTGTGCATATTTGCCTATAAAAATGTGGCATCAAATATTTAAATAAGTAACGGAATAATTCAGGATCGAGCAGTAAGGTAGTGATAGGATGTTGCAGTCAGAGCTCAGGGTCTGATGCCCAACACACACAAAGGATGAATGCCAGACTAGCTCCATCTACTAGCAGGCTAGCCTTGCTCAGCCTTCCCGGGCTTCTGTTTGTCAAATACTTAGCTTCAGTGTCGCTGCAGCAAGTGAACTACATCTAGCACAGTACCCACACGTTGCACTCACTCAGCTGTATTCTGTTACAAAAGCACATGCTAGCCATTAAGTCACTTAAACAAATACTCAAAGACAGTGAGAGAAGTAACGTTGTGGTTCCCAGGTGGAACCATTTACACACAGGGACTTTCTCTAGAAAAGGGATTTCTAAACAGTCTCATCAGTATGGAAACAAACAGACAGCCTGGCAAGGTGGCTTGTGCCTATAAGCCCGGTACTCAGAAGGCTGAGGCAGGAGGATTCTGAGTTTGAAGCTAACCTGAGCTACATAGTAAGGCTCTGTCTCAAAAAAAAAAAAAAGTGAAAGTTTTTTTTTTTTTTTTCCTATGACCCAAGTTCAGAAATCCAGCTTTGGTTGGAATTCTCAAAGAATGGGTATAGATGAAAAGACTGCATAATCAAGAACTCAGGAGTGGATGGGGAGGGAGGAGGCTGGAGGGACTGGGCGGGGACGAGGGAGGGGAAACTTTGGCCTGGATGTAAAAGAAATAAATAAATATTTTTTTAAAAAAAGAACACAGAACAAGAAGAAGCTTATGGGAACTGCACACAGCAAAGACATCTTCAAGCTGTGTTCAGAGAAAGAAAGTGCACACTGCTGTGGTAGAAGTTATGAGGCCTCACTGAGAAACTAAGCCCACGAAAGCACTCAGCTGTACTTATCATTTCAAGTTAAGTAAGCGTCCACCTTAAGCAACAGAGGAACTTCACAAACAAGAAAACTCTAACAATGCCAGTAACCATACTGTAGCTTTGGGAGCTGACAGACCCTGCGATCTGAGTTTTCTTTCACCAGCCTCTCCCGCTCACTTTGGGTCCATTTTTCCCTCTGTTGAGCCCCCAGCTTGTTTCCTGTAGTACTAGGCTGAAATACAAACAATAAACAATACTTGGTAAATTTGTGCCTACAAAAAATACAATCTAATATGGTTCACCTAGTTCTTAACACGTGTACATGGTTATGATAGTAATACCATAAATCAGCTTCAAGTGTATGTTTGATTTCATTCACCTATGTTAGAAGATTTACAGAAAACCAAACGGGAGGAAGTTCCAGAGAGTGCCCTAATTTTGTGAGTAGAACATTGATACTTGTTACGGTTTGGATCTTAAATGTTCCTCAAGGGCCATATGCAAAAGGCTTGGTTAATGATTTGTGGTGCTATTAGAAAGGGGTAGAGGTAGAGCCAGGTCACTTGGAACATGCTCTTCAAAGAGATATTGGACCTCTAGTCTTTTCTTCTGATCTTTGCTTTCCACTACCATGAGATGAAGACTTCTCTGCCACCGTTCCGATGTTACTGTGTACATAACCGGCACTAACACAGACCCAACGCGACTGAAACCATAAGCCACAAACAGTCTCCCTCCTCCAGCATTTCCCCAAATATCTATTTCCAAGGCCCTGATGTCCAATGGCAGACTCAGGCCATGCTCTAAAAATTAGAGCACTCTGCTGAGAAAGATGACTGGGAAGGAGGGCTTTACGGAGTTGGGTAGAACCTGATGCAAGAGAGACTTCATGAGTCTACAAGAATGCCCCAGCTAAGACTCCTGGCAGTGGTGGATGCATAACCTGAACTGGCAATCTCCTGTAATTGGATTGGTGACAACCCTAGTTGTCATTGGAGAGCCTTCACCCAGGGACTGATGGAGGCAGGTTCAGAGACCCAAGGCCAAACATTGGGCGGAGCTGGGGGAATCCTGCTGAGGAGGAGGAGGAGGGATTGTAGGAGCCGGGGGTGTGGGGTGTGGGGGGTGTCAGGGGCATCAGAAGAAAACCCACAGAAATGGCTAGCCTGGCTCAGGGGAACTCACAGAGTCTGAACTAACAACCGAGGAGCCTGCATGGGACGGAGCTAGGCGCTAGCTTTGTTTGTAGGACTCTTGGTAATGGGAGCAGGAAAGTCCTTGGTGATTTGGTTGGCTCTTGGGAACCTGTTCCTCATGTTGGATTGCCTTTCCTAGCCTGAACACAGGGGGAGGTGCTTGCTATTATGGCAGCTTGATATGCCATGCTTTGCTGATGCCCATAGGAGGCCTGCCCATTTCTGAGTGAATTTGGAAGAGGGGTATATTGAGAGGTGGCAGAGGAGAGGGGGTGGAGTGAGAAGAGAGAAGGGTGGGGAGGCTGCAGTCAGGATGTAAAATTAATTAATTAATTTTAAAAAATGAAAGCACTACAAATGAGGCACCCAAATCACCCCTCCCCTGCTATTAATGCATTATGCATCCTAATGCCGGGAACACATACAGTAATTTAACAACATCTGAGGTATATGACTGTAATGGTTTTCTTCTCACATTCCAAAAGAGCAAGGGATGGTTTGGCCTACCAGTAAACAAACGGTGGAAGAGGGACTCCTAGCAAAGGCTTCTGACTGCACCAGGGCTCTCTCCATCCCACAGCATCACCATGCAGACTGACAGGCAGAAACCCACGGGGATAAGTGCTCAGATCACACACTATCGAGCACAGGGTGCTCTCAGTGAATAGAGGCCAGCTTCCTTGCAAACTGGAGGGGAAGGGGGCGATTCTCATTCCTTGCTCAAGTTGGTGGTAAGTACCAAATACTTTTTGCTTGGAAGAAGGTTTCTAACTCCAGGGGATTCTTACCGTTAACTTGTCTAACTTGCTATTAATAGAGAGGAGCACCCTGCGTCATTATCTGGTGCAGGGAATCAGGATTTGGGTTTCAGGCTGGAGCTTCTTAGAATTAATTTCCTATTTTCAACCAAAGGTTACCTTCCCCATTTTGTTCTTTTCATCATACATGGTTGCACATGTTGACCTTTCTAAACTGGGAGCAAGAAGGGGAAAGCCATATACTTAAGCACTAACCACCACTGTGCATGGGTATAAATTTAGTTAGTGTCAAAGTCAGCATGTATGTCCCACCTTGCTGTTTGTCTGGACTCATCCTATCATCAAATGTAGAAGAATGTCTGCCTTAGGACACCAGCTTCTTGCATCCTTGTTTTGAAATGTATGTGGCTATCAGCCTGGATGCTGCAGGTGTTCTGGAGTCATTTTGCAAGTGCCTTTGACTTTTATGGAGGACTTAAGAGTTCTTCATCACTCATCTGCCCAAGACATGAGGGAAGGTTAGCCTGTATACCACTCAACACAGCAATTTTTTTGACAATGGTAGAATGTTGACAATTTCTTCACCTTATTTATTTCAAATAAGAAAGTATCAATACACACACACACACACACACACACACACACACACACACACACACCAATAACCCAAATCTTCCACACCCTTTTTTTTTCTCCAGCAAGGACCTACAATTTTTTGATGTGTTTTAGTTGTAGAGAAGTTTACCTTCGTGTATCTTGTTAAATCCTTAAAATCCTACCAAAATTATTCTTTTTAGGTTAAAAAGCAAAACAAATACCCCCATTTAGAAGTGTCCCCCTTTCGCTAGATCTTCAGTAGTATCTTGGGATTTAAAGAAAGCCAGTCCTGCTCGAAAATGTAAATATAGATCTCCCACTGGCTCCAGACAGAGATTTACTTTGTGGCTACATTTTACAGATGATCAAAGGCAAGACAGTCATTCTGCATTACTCAAGATCTCAAATTACTCTGTTATACATCCAATCACTCATGTTCAAAATCAAGACAAGACTTATGAGGAAGGAAATGTATTCTATTTTCTTCATTCCTGGATGCCATCGATTATTAAACTATCATAGGTTTAAAAACATTTGTAAATGAGCCACTGAGATGGCTCTAGGTCAAAATGCTTGCCACTCAAGCCCAGTGATCTGAGTTCAATCCCCAGAACCCACAGTTAAAGAGGCGAAGCATTGAAAGCTGTCCTATAACCTCCACATGTACATTGTGGCATGTGATCACTCACACTTACACATATCTTACATACAATGGCTGGCAGGTATAGTGTCACACAACTTTAAGCTCAGCAATTAGGAACCAGTGGCAGGATGATCACTTTGAGTTGGAGGACAATAGCAAGTTCCAGGCCAGGGGAGCATAATAAGATCTTTTTTACAAATATATATATGTGTGTGTGTGTGTGCAAAATATATGTATGTGTGTGTGTCACATACGCAGTGCAATCCATGTAGTATTAATAGTGAGCATCTAAGAAAACCTGCATCTTCCCTTTAAGAAAGCCAGTTATTTGTTTTTCATCTCCACAGTATGTTATTGGCTGAATTATGGGCACCACACCTTCTCCTCTTGGTAAAGCTGCCAAATGAACATTAAACTCTGCAATATGGGCTGGTCATTCCAGGAGATGTTCATTTGTTAAAGGGCACAGAAACAAGGAAGAGTGGTAGGACAGAGAGCACACAATTCAAGAAAACTTATTAGCGGGGACTAATATTCCCTGATATAAAACTGTAGTGTGCAGTCTGGCAGGAGTTAGTTTTATCTGGCTTTGTTTTATAGGGAATATGGTATGTACTCACTCATAGGAGGATACTAGAGGTGGAACAAGGATGACTGGACTGCTACTCACATCACCAGGAAGGCTACCTGGAAAACAGGACCCCAAGAAAGACACGAGGATCATCCAATGACGGAGAAATGGCTGAGATCTACACGAACAACCTGGACATGAATGGGAGTAATGAAGGGCGAGGGTCGAGGGAAAGAGAGCCTGTGGGAGCAGGAGATCCCAGCTGGATCAAGAACAGAGAGGGAGAACAAGGAATAGGAGACCATGGTAAATGAAGACCACATGAGAAAAGGAAGAAACAAAGTGCTAGAGAGGCCTACAGAAATCCACAAAGATACCCCCACAATAGACAGCTGGCAATGGTCGAGAGACAGCCGGGACTGACCTACTCTGGTGATGGGATGGCCAAACACCCTAATAGTCATGCCAGAAACCCCATCCAAGGACTGAGGAATCTGGATGGAGAGATCCATGGCTAGGCCCCAGGTGGAGCTCCAGGAGTCCAATTGGTGAGAAAGAGGAGGGTTTGTATGAGCGAGAATTGTTGAGACCAAGGTTGGAAAAAGCACAGGAACAAATATACAAACCAAAGGAAACACATGAACTATGAACCAATAGCTGAGGAGCCCCCAACTGGATCAGGCCGTCCAGATAAATAAGACAGTTGATTAGCTTGATCTGCTTGGGAGGCATCCAGACAGTGGGACTGGGTCCTGTCCTCAGTGCATGAACTCGCAGTTTGGAACCTGGGGCTTATACAGGGACACTTGGCTCAGCCTGGGAGGAGGGGACTGGACCTGCCTGGACTGAATCTACCAGGTTGAACTCAATCCTCGGGGGAGTCTTTGGAGGAGATGGGAATGTGGGATGGGGTCGGGGGGAGGCGGGGGGGGGGGTTGGGGTGAAAGGGGGAGAACAAGGGAATATGTGCCTGATATGTAAAATTAAATTTAATAAATAAATTTAAAAAATGAAAAAAAAAAGAGTCAGAAGTCATCTCTGTGGAAAAGTTTTTCTACACAAAAGAAGACTGGCATAGAGACTCTTTGGGAAGAAGTCAATCACCGCAGATTTTGTGCTGAAAGTAGGAGGGCACCATTGGATCCTAACAACTAAGAACCCAGAAGAAAAAAAGAATGAAGAACAAAACCGGTCAACTAGTAGGGCGGATATCAGAAGATACCACAGGTTGAGTCTCTGCTCAGAGAAGTATCTGTGCCATAACAACGATCTGCTGGGACCATCTTACTTAGTGCGGACCCTTTCTTACCTTAGCCTCCTGGAGTTCCTTACTATTCTTAGATCAGAAGCTTGAGTAGCACCATTTTCTCTTCCGCCCGCCCATATATTCAGTCATTAACCCCTGCTAACCTAGTGTCTACCTATCGCACATCACTGATTGCATCTTCCAGTTCTACAGTGAGAAAGTCTTGTGTGACGCTATCATTGTTTGTTATTTCCTACTGGTGCTATTCTGATCATTTTCTAACATGCTGTCCTTTCTCCAAAATCTTTATCTTTTTAAGAAACTCTCACTTCAAGAAGATGATTGGCTATTTCAGCGAACCAGTTATTCAACAAAGCCCCCAAACAGCACTCTTCTACTAAAACAAAATCAGATACCCATTAAGATGAAGGGTGCGCCTAATCTTGACACATCATTGAAAGGAAGAATTCAGGAACCAAGTTTACCTTGAAGTTAGTTCTCATCAGAGTTGAACCTGCAATTCTGGTAAGCTACTGCCGGCCGGCATGAGTGCTAACCCATTCCCTGTCAGTGGTTCTGGTGAAGAAATCCAGGTTGTGTATGGAATAGCAGTTGGGAGATTTATCAGTATAGACAATTCAATGTTTGGAATAACCTATAGTTTTTTAAAAGTTTCTTGAGGTATTTCCCATATAGAAAATAACCCATGTTCCTTATAAGAATTTGAAATGAAACAATAGGAAATATATTCAAATCACTTATATTATCACCTTCCAGAAACCTGTCATATAATCTTTATCCACTGGAGATGTATTTCCATAATTATAATATGTATGTATATTGTATTAGTCAGGGTACTCTAAAGAAGCAGAACTGATATAAATGGGATTCATTATAGTGGCTTACAGGTCATTATCCAACTATTCCAACATTGACTGTCTCCCAATAGAAAGTCCAAGAATCCAACAGTTGTTCAGGTCATGAAGCTAGATGTCTCACCTGTTCTTTGATATACACAGAAATCCTGAAGAAGTAGGCTCTAATACCAGCAAAGGAATGAACTTGCCAATGAGAGCAAGGGCAAACAGACAAAGAGCAAAAGCTTCCTTCTTCCATGTCCTTTATATAGGCTGCCACTAGAAGGTGTGGCCCATATTTAAGGTATATCCATCCATTTGGGTTTTTAGTTAATTCCAGTGTAGTCAAGTTGACAACCAAGAAGAGCTATCACATGTATACATACAGTATTGAGAATGGTTGATTCTAAAGACTTCTTTGGGGTCTCAAAACCAACATTCATGTGCCTTATATAATGTAGCATACATAGTATTTGCATATAATCAACTCCTATATGCATTAAGTCAGCTTGATAGTACTTAAAATACCTAAAGCAAGGTCTGTACTTCACTATCTTGGCATGAATTCACCATGGTAAGGAGCATATGACAAGTGCAAATTTTGATTTTTAAAACTTTCTACATTACTTAACCCAGATAGGACTGATCCAGAGTTGTTTAATCTGATGATGTAGAACCTGCAGGTGTAAAGGGCTGGCTATGTTCATAGTCATCATTTTATTCCTGAATTTAACACAGTGTTTAAAAATAACTTGATGCAAATATTAGTTTAATAGATAGTAACAGAATGTATTTAAAATTAAAGACAGAGAGTTTATTAAAAAAAAAAAAAGAAGAGGAAGAGGGAGACTGGAGAGATGGCTCAACAGTTAATATCACTTGCTGTTCTTGCAGAGGACCAGGGTTTGGTTCCCAGCACCCACATCAGGCAGGTCACAACCACCTGTAGCTCCATTTCCAGAATATTTGTCATCCTTTCCTGGCCTCTGTGTGTGCCAAGTATGCACATAGTGCAAATACATATATGCAGGGATTCACACATACACTTAATATAATAAAAGCAATTAAATAAATATTTTAAAAGAGAAGTAGAAATTTTGGTCAAGGCTAAAAACTAGTCAACAAAATGTTTTTGTCTTTTGAGGTCAGACTTGCGGTATTGTCTCATAAGCCTTTCCATTCATTGTCCCTTCTAAATTGAGATAGGTTCAAAGAAAAATATGTGCCTATGGGCTCAGGGGGTTCTCATAGGTTTTTGAAGCTGTGAATTCAGTGTTGTATCTTTCCTACATGAGAAACACCTACTCTTAAGTGACAAAGCAAGATTGCCCCATTCTACCAATGACAGCTAGATCACAGGATGTGACTAGGAGCAGAACCTCGTACCAGCCACCTGTCCCATCGTTTGTGATCTCAAGGAATATCAGGTAACTGAGAAATCTTGCTGCTGACTGAAGTTCAGATCATAAGGTTCACACCTTCCAAAGATCATTCTGCTTTTTTTTTCTGAATTTAAAAATGTACAGAGTCACAGAATCAACTAACCTGAGCACATAGGGCCTCACAGAGACTGAACTGACAACCAGGGAGCCTGCATGGGACTGACCTAGGACCTCTGTATATGTTACAGTTGTGTAGCTTGGTCCTCTTGTGGGACCCCGAACAGTGGGAGCAGAGGCTGTCTCTAACTCTTTTGGGACCTGACTCCTCATATTGGGTTGCCTTGTCCAACCTTAATATGATGGGAGATGCCAGTTTTACTGAACTGATATGCCATGTTTGGTTGATATCCATGGGAGGACTCCCTTTTTCTGAATGGAAATGGAGGAGGAATGGATGATGAGAACAGAGGGGAGGTGGAGGAAGGGACTGGGAAGAGAGGAGGGAGGGGAAACTGTAGTCAGGATGTAAATAATAATAATAGTAGTAGTAGTAGTAGTAGTAGTAGTAGTAGTAGTAGTAGTAGTAGTAGTAATTTTAAAATGTACAGGGTCAAAGTAGAGACAATAGCCTCTCTTTGGAGAAGATTCCAGAGAAGAGAATGACGAGTGGGTTTGTCACTCTGAAGACCAACCTTAGAGGCTAAAGAAAAGCAAAGGGCCCAGTAGATCTCCAGTGCCTCTGGTAAGCCCATCAAGAGATTCTAATGAACTGAGATCTGGACATTTAAAATCCTCTCCAGATACCCATCAAAGACTTCCCTTTTCCCCTATATTTGACAGTTGTGTTCTTTTAGATAGGGCCTCTGCAGCAGTACCCCAAAACTACCACTATTGACACCCCAAAATCAGCCTTAAGAAGCCAGGTATTTCATTACCCCACTCCCATAATGGCAGTTAAGGTTACTCCTTCAGAGGCAGGGGAATGATAAAAACAGGAGGTAGAAATTGGGTAGGCAGTTTAGGATGAAATGACCACCCAAAAGAAACCAATTTCTTTTTTGACTAAAGGCCAGAAATATCATGAGACTCTTGGCAGCTTTATCTTTGCCAGAAGCCAAAGATGCCCAAATGTGTTTGGAGAGCTGACTTCTGATCTGGATCCTAAAAGATTCTTTGGGGAGGCAGAATGTTAAAGTAGTTATGAAAGCCTGTTAAGATACAATGCCTCCTTCCTCCTTGGCAAGAGAATAATTTCTGGCTTGGGTGCAGACTTACATTCCAATAGGACAAGGTCAATCTCCTTGCTGAAGGGACCACCTGTTGTTTCTTTGTCAGCCTAGCAATTGCCCCTGAATCTACTGATATCTTAACAACCATCTGTAGCTCTGTGGCCCCACAGTCAGCACCCCACCACTCAGACCATGGCCTGGCAGGATTTCTGGTTCTGACAGCACCAGCTTGGCCAAGCCCCCAAATGTAGTTTCTAAGTCTCTATCGTTCTATTTATTTGAAGACTTGAGTCAGATGTTGGGGTGAAAACCTGCTAGCTCAGAGAGGCTGAGAAGCAACCACCTCACCTTCCTTTCTGGTGAGAGTCCTGGCAAGAAAGCATCTCTCCAGCCCTCCCAAACCAAAGAGAACACAAAACTCCAAGTCCCTCCCTTCCTGTGTATCTCTATCTCCATCTTTTCCATGGCTAATTCCTGTCAACTAGTTGCTGGATCTGGCCCCGATCCAAGGTTGATTTTATTAACACAGTCTCAATTTCACAGTGCAATCAAATACCTCTCAACAACCACCCCTAGAAATGAGGGTTTACTATAAATCACTGTAATGAAATAGATGGAATAATTAATTCCTTGTACTAGAGATCTAACTCAGGCTTACTGGGTCAATTATTACTAAATAGGTACTTCCTCCCTATTGCGGCTTCTAACTCCACGATAAGACAGAAAAAGAGAGCCAACCTTTCGGTAAGTTTGAAGAGGATAGTGTATAAAAAGAAAAGGAAGGATTTGTAAGAAACGATAAATATGGGTCTTTTCTATCAAATACTATAAAGTATACTATTTCTATCAAATAGTTTAAAACTTGTGCTTAGAACAGGCAATTTAAATCTTTCTATGGCCCACACATAAACCTTGTAAGACATTTATGCAAATGTTTTAAAACCCACCCACCCCCCATACCCAGAAAAACCTTTGTTTACAAAAAGGTCTACTACTGTATTCCAGGAATCTGATGGCCTGGGGGTGTGACCCCTTTCACTTCCTTCATTTCCTGTGTGCCAATTCTTTTCAGACTGGCCAATTAAATTAACACTGTGAGGTCAGACTCCAGCCAATTGGGAAAAGACAGAGCCACCACTTAGTCAGAATAAAAACCAAATGCACTTCCTGCTGTAGCAGGAATCTTAAAGAGTCTTATTAATAAAATCAAACCTGGGGCCAGTTATTGGGGTGAAATGCTGGATGGTCTGAGAGACAGAACAAGCCACAGCTAACCTCACCTGGCCAACTTCTCAGCTGATCTTGTTTCCTCAGAATGGAAGCCTCTGTGTCCTCATATCTGAATGGTTCTCAGCTGAACTGTGCTGCTCAAAACCTAAAAGCTTAACCAGCCAAATGCTTATAGTTTCTGGTCCTCACGCCTTATATACCTTTCTGCTTTCAGCCATCACTCCCTGGAACTAAAGGCTTGCTTTCTGGGATTAAAAGCGTGAGTCACCATGCTTGGCTGTATCCTTGAACAGATGGATTTCTGCCTCTGGAATGCTAGGATTAAAGGACTGTGATACCACTGCCTATCCTAAGTATCTAGTGGCTTTTCTTTTCCCTGACCCTAGATAAGTTCATTAGGGTACACAATATTTTGGGGAACACAATACCACCACATCCTGCCTCTGTGTTTGTTCTTCCAAGTACTCCCTCTTGATCAAGAGTAAAGTTTGCCTTGTCTACACATTTTGAAGAAATATATGGCCATATCAATAGATGAAGAAAAGGCCTTTGAGAAAATCTAACATGCCTTCATGGTAAAAGTCCTAAAGAGAATAGGACTGAAGGGAGCCGACTTCAAAAGAATAAAGACTATTTATGAGAAACCCACAGCTAATATCATCCTAAATGGTGGAAAAAATTTTGAAGCAATCCCATTAAATTAGGAACAAGGCAGGGCCATCCACTACTCCCACACCTTTTTAATGTAGTAAAGGAAAATTTTTAAGATATCTTAGTTGGAATTTCTATTGCTGTGATGAAACACCATGACCAAACACAGCTTGGGAAGAAAAGAATTGATTTGAGTTATGTATCCTGAGTCACAGTTCATTGAGGGAAGCTCAGTAAGGAACTCAAACAGGACAAGTACTTAAAGGCAGAAACTGATGCAAAGGCCATGGAGGAGTGCTGCTTACTGACTTGTTACCAGTGGCTTACTCAGTCTGCTTGCTTGTAACACTCAGTACCACCAGCTCAGGAGTGGCACCATCCACAGTGATCTGGGCCTTCCCATATCAATCATTGATCAAGAAGATGTACTATAGCCTTGCCCACAGACCAATCTAGTGGGGGCATTTTTTAAATTGAGATTCCCTCTTCCAAAATGGTTCTAGCTTATGTCAAGTTGACATGAAACTAGCCAGGACATAAGACATTTCCGATGCTCAGCCAACACAGGCAAAAACATAAGATTATTAAATTTAATTTCTTCTATTCCTTTTAATATTTTCACATACTATTGGTGACTCATATAATTTGCATGTGTATATTGCAAAATATATAGGGAAAAATTTTAGTGGATATATTCTTGACACCTTTCTTAGAAGTATAAAACTCTTGGAAGACAGAGAAAAATATCTTCAATGTTTATACTATTGTAGAATGAAACAATGGGGAAATACCTAATTTTTCACAACATACCCATAATTTCTTAGAAAGAAACATAAAAAAATTCAATTCTAAGAAATTTCATTTTCAACCCATTTTTCAAATAATTCCCACAAATGAGCTTTAGGAGACTATCATAATGCAAAATAAAGTATAGTAAGTAAAAACTAAGGAAAGGAAAATATTATCAGAAATATTCAGAAAAGAAACATGTAATACATCTAACATATTTTTAAGGATTTATTTTCATTTTTGTCTATATGTTTGTGTCTGCATGTAGGAACATATATATGAGTGAGTGTGGATGTCTGAGGAGGCCAGAGGTGTTGAATCCCCCTCTAGCTGGAAATACAGGCGGTTGTTGGCAGACATGAGTATTGGCAAATGAACTTGGGTCCTCTACATGAACAGTAAGTGTTCTTAACCACTGAAGCATCTTCCAACCCTCTAAAATATTTTTAAAGTATTAAAATTTGAAGTGTAATACCAAACAGATTAGCTACAAGTGAGGAATACTGAACAGATTGTACAACTGAAGAAATAATTTAAATTTCACAGGAAGAAATGACATGCAAGGTCATTGCACTCACAAACTGACAGATGCTAAGACGACATGCTCAAGACTGACACAAGATCAATCCAGTCGTCATTCCAACATGGATGGGGAAAGAACTCATGAGTTGAGAGAGGGCAATCACATTTCTTTGAAGGTTTGGCCACTGGTAGGTTGTCATGCTCTGGTGGAGGACACGGTACCCATGCACATACAAGAAGCATAATTGAACCCAATGACTTATTTAAAAAAGAAGAGGAAGATGATCATGACATGAAATGGGGGAGAGGAAGCATTGCAGGGTGAAGGCCCAGGGAAAATGGAAGAGTGTATTTGGGTGGAAATAATCAAGATACATCTATGATATTGTAAATAAATAAATAAATAAACATTCTTAAAAAAGAAGACATGCTAAATATAAATATTAGCAGACACAAAAGATAGATTATGGTTGTCTCATAATTATTCAGATTCTATGAGTAAAGAAGCAGACTATCTTAAATAAAAATAGTTGGTATTATTCCAGAATTCATAATATAACACATCTTTTGAGATGCATTTAGCCCAGAAAATTTCAAAAACATAAATAAAATAATCCATAACTAAACCCACACAAAACAATGGGTTTCACAAAACAGAAGAGAAATTAACAATCTAAAAGTTAATGTAAATTCCACTGACACCTGACTTTAGAAGAGCAACTCTGAAAACCCAAAGAGAAAGGAACAAACTAATTAAGGTGATAGAAGGAAGAGTATCAATTTAGATACAATTGATGTCTAATAAAACTCTGAAAAATAAGAACAAATATGAAATTTTTCCTAAATAGAATACATCCACATATACTAATAAATTTATTTTTTACAAAATAAGAAATATGAAGGCAGTTGAACAATAGTTAGCAAGTATATCAATAAATATGATAAGTAAAAATAATCATTGACATTGTAATATTATTTAATTTTGGTTTAAATAAAGAGGAATTAATTTAAAGCAGTGGTTTAATGAAAGCACAGAGACTCAGCACTTGATGGCCAAGCTTGGTCACCAGGAAAATTAAACAGCTTAAATCCAAATGAATTTTATCTCATAGAATTAGAAGATATATAATGTTACTGTCTAAGTTAGGGTCTCTGTTCCTCTGAAGAGACACCATGACCATGGCAACTCTTAAAAAAGAAAACATTTAACTGGGGTGGCTCACTTACAGTTTGAGAGGGTCAGCCCATTATCATTGTGATGGGGAGCATGATGGTGTGCAGGCAGACATGGAGCTGGAGCTGAGAGCACTACATCTTGCAGGCAACAGGAAGTTGACTTATTGTCATACTGAAGGACACTTGAGCAAAAGAGACCTCAAAGCCCATCCCCACAGTGACACACTTTCTCTAACAAGGCCACACCTCCTAATAGTGTCACTCCCTTTGGGGACTATTTTCTTTCAAACCACCACATTCCATATAATCCATAACTAATCCATAACTTTGGGGGCCCCCCAGCCCCCAAAGGCTTATAGCCATATCATAATGCAAAAAAAAAAATGCATTCAGTCCAACTTCAAAAGTCCCCATAGTCTATAACAGTCTCAAACTTGTTTCAAAGTCCAAAGTCTCTTCTGAGACACATGGCAATCTCTTAACTGTAATCACCTGTAAAAAAAAAAAAATCAAAATCCAAAAGTAGATCACATACTTCTAACCTATAATGGCACAGGTAATACATTACCATTCAAAATTGCTGGAAGTTTTCCTGTGTCCCACCCGGTCCACAGACACTAAGACCTCAAATAAACACACAGAAGCTTATATTAATTAGGAACTGTATGGCCATTAGCTCAGGCTTATTACTGACTAGCTCTTACACTTAAATTAACCCATAATTCTTATCTATGTTTAGCCACGTGGCTTGTTACTTTTTCTCAGTTCTGCCTTTACATCTAGCTTCCTCTGTGTCTGGCTGGTGACTCCTGACTTAGCCTTCCTCTTCCCAGAATTCTCCTTGTTTGCTTATCCTGCCTATACTTCTGACCTGAAATACTGGACCAAAGCAAGACCTAAAGCCAGCTGGGCAAACTCCAAACTCTGCATCTCTATGTCTGATGTCAAAACACTCTCCACATCTCCAACTCCATTCAGCTTTGCTGACTGCAACACACTTATCTCTCTTGGGCTAGGGATACTCCCTGTTAGCAACTCTCCTCAGCAGGTATCCTACAACTCTGGCATCTCTAGCATCTTGACTTCTCCAAGGCAACCCAGGCTGCAACTTCACAGCTTCATGAGATGGCCTTTCTACTAGGCCTCCATTCAGGGATACACCTGACACATGCCTGGCCCCAGAGGCTTTCTTTAGGCATGGAGGCAAATTTCAGAACCCATTTCTTCTATCCTTAACTCTAAAGTCAGAACCACATGACACATGACAAAAACTGCCAAGTTCTGCTGCTTGCTGGGGCTGGAACTTCCCTGCTCATTCAATTACATCTTCACCAGCTTTCTGTTCTTCACTTCCTAGGCTTAGCTGTTCTGAGACTTGCTCTGTAGATCAGGCTGGCTTCAAACTTAGAGGTTACCAAGCCTCTGCCTTTTCAGTGTTGGGATTAAAAGTGTGCCCCACCACACCCAGCTCTAAGTTTTTCTTTAGTTCCTAATCACAAATTGGAAACTTAGCTGGGTGGGATCTTGCCCTGAGGTCACCACTCCCTTTATTCCATTTCTTAATATGTTTATCTCCTTGGACATAGGATTTGGCTCCATTCAACTTCCAGGTACTCTTTTTCTCCTCAAAATTGACATTTTGTAATTTATCCTGCTCAGCTTGCTCCTTTTCGTTATATCTTCATTAGAGTTACCACTAAAAACTACATGAAGAGTCTCTACTAGGCTGTTTGGAGATTTCTTTTGCAAATGGAATGAGTCAAAAACTCTTCACTTTAGTCTCAGGCAGACTCTTTGAACAAGGGCAAAAGGTAGCCACTTTTTTCACCAAAATATCATAAGAATGATTTCTAGGTAACATACTAAAATTCTCTTCCTCTGAAACTTCTTGAGATGTTTCTTTCTGAATCCCAGCCATCTTTCCCAAATAACTGACATGAAGACTCAATATTAATTACAAATACTCAGCTGATAGCTCAAGCTTGTTACTAGCTAACTCTTACACTTAAATTAGCCCATATTTCTTATCTATGGTTTGCCATGTGGTTCCTGTCTTGTTACCTCATTTTTTACATGTCCTGATTCCTCAGTGGCTGGCTATCATCTCCTCTGACTCCACCCTTTTTCCCATCATTCTCTTGGTTTAGCTGTCCTGCCTGTAATTCCTGCCTGTCTAGTGGCTAATCAGCTTTTTATTAAACCAATATGAGTGACAAATCTTCACAGTGTACAAAAGGATTATTCTACCCAACAGTTCAAATAATTCTTAGCACCTCTCTCTGTCTTCTATGCTCCTCTAGTATGGCTTATTGAGCAATTCTTAAAGCATTCCACTGCTTTCATAAGCCAAAGTGCCAAAGTCCAAATTCCTCCAAACAAACACATGGTCTGACTTATTGCAGCAATACCCTACTCCTGATAACAACTTCTGTCTTACTTAGGGTTTTTATTGCTCTGAAGAGACACCATGGCCACAGTAACTCTTATAAAGAAAACATTTAATTAGAGTGGCTCTCTTACAGTTTCAGAGGTTCAGTATATTATTGTCATGGTGGGGAACATGGTGGCATGCAGGCCGATGTAGTGCTAGAGGAACAACTGAGAGTCCTACATCTTGTAGGCAACAGGAAGTCTACTGACTGTTACATTGAGGGAAACATGAGCAAAAGAGGCCTCAAAGCTCACCCCCACAATGACACATTTCCTCCAACAAGGCCACATGTCCTACTACCTTTGGGGGCCATTTTCTTTCAAACCACCACAGTTACCCCTGAAATTAATACAAGAAAATGGTACATTAATCACCATGATGGCAGGAGAGCACCACTACAACTCTATTGATAGATTAAACCAAAGTACTCACGAAAATTTAGATTTGAGTAAACTAATCTAATTACCAACTTTATCCAGGGGTGCAAAATATTGTGCCAATCAATTACATTGGATATCCTTTTCAGACACAGGAAACCTTTACAAAAAGTACTATAGTTGGTGAGTGCTCAGCCATTGATGGGTCATCCGTTGTAGCTAGAGTTTTCCTGCCTGGCCCACAGTCAGGACAAATCTCTTTCATCCGCCAGTCCCACAGCTGCTCAGTCCCAACCAAGTAAACACAGAGACTTATATTGCTTACAAACTGTATGACTGTGGCAGGCTTCTTGCGAACTGTTCTTATAGTTTAAATTAATCCATTTATATAAATCTATACCTTGCCATGTGTCTTGTGGCTTACCGGCATCTTCACAAGCTGCTTGTCTTGGTGGCGGCTGGCAGTATCTCCCTCTGCCTTCCTGTTCTCTCAATTCTCCTCTCTGTTAGTCCCGCCTATACTTCCTGCCTGGCCACTGGCCAATCAGTATTTTATTTATTGACCAATCAAAGCAACAGATTTGACATACAGAGCATCCCACAGCAATCTGTATCAACCTCCCTCATCCAATGCTCATTGAGAATCTCAGAAGAGGGGGCAGAAAGCATGTAAGAGCCAGAAAGTGGGGGAAAGAACTGTGAACACTGTCTTCTGGACATGACATGGCTGATGCATATATCAACTCCCAGTAGCTATGGTTGCCTGCACAAGACCTGCACTGAGGCCTGCACATGCTCAAACCAGAAAAGGTTCAGGCATGGATGGGAAAGGAGTTCCTAAAACACTGCCCAAACAGAAAGCTATTGGCAGTTGGTGGCTGCTGAGAGAGGGATGTGGCTGCCAGAAGGTTACCAATGCACCAATGGATGACCTCACAGCCATGCACAAAGAGTCAACACTAATTGGATTTAGTGGGCTATTTGAAATTATAATAATTACAAAGGACATGAAGTTAAAAGCAAGATGGGTTGGTGGATTCCAGAGAGAGTTGGAAAGAAGCAGGAGGAAGTAGATGAAATTAAAATACATTGCACACATCTATGAAACTTTCAAAGAATAAATATTATTTTTAAGTACTTTAATCATAAAAATAAATCTTTAGGCACAAAATACTATGAATATAAAAATCTTACTAAATACTTAACATGAGAGCAATACATAATAAAAATAAATATAATGTATATAAACTATGTTTACTTCACACTTTCAAATAACTATTCATTTAAAGAATAAATAGTTTAGGACAATTTTGTAAATTTTAACTAAACATTATTAACAATGCTATATACAAGATACGGATACATTATACTCATTTAGATATCTCCATCAAAAATTTAAAATGAGGGGACAAGAAGATGGCTCAGTAGTCAAAGTTCTTCCAGTATAGGCATAAGAACCTAGATTTGGATTCTTAGCTTCCACACAATGGCTGGGTACAGTGGCATGCACATGTAATCTCAACACTGGGGAGGTGGAGGCAGGAAGCGCTCTCTGGCCTGTCTACCTGAAGTGGTGAGTTCCAAGTTTATTGTGCAATCCTGTCTCAATAATGAAGAGGATAATGACTGCGAAAGATATCAGGCATTGACCTCTGACTTCCATAAGCATGAGCGCATGCACACACACACACACACACACACACACACACACACACACACACACTCAAGGGTACACACATACATACACAGATAAGTACACACACACAAAATGAAGAAATAAATTAATAAGTACTGGTGATGAAATAAAGAAATTGGAAATGGTTCATTGTGTATGGAAGTATTAAATGTTATAATCACTAATGGAAAATAGTATAGTATTTCCTCAAAAAATAAAAATAAAATTACCATATGACACAGCAATTCTAATTTTGGACATATACTCCAAAGAATTGAAAGCCATCTCAGAAGGGTATTTGCATACCATGTTGAGAGCATCACTATTCACAGTAGTGGAAACGTAGAAGTGCCCCCAAGTGTCCATAGATGAATGGATACATGCACAAAATCTGTCTAGATATATTATGCAGCCTGAGTAAAAAAGGAAATTCTGAGACATATCAAAACATTGAGGAAACTATAGGAAATCATGCTAAGAAAAATCAGCCAACACTCTAAAGCAAATATTACATGATTCCATTTATATAAAATACCTAGAGTTGTCAAGATCATAAAGGGGAAAGGTGGCAAGGTGGCTGCTACAGGCTAGGGGAGAAGAGAATGGAGAGATATTATTCTAGAGGTGTGGAGTTTCCATCTTAGAAAGTGAAAATACTTCTGAATGTGGGTGGTGATGGGTACACAACATTAGTGTAGTTAATGTCACTGAACTGTGCTGTGGGACGGTCTGTATGTCAAATTGCTCTCATTGGTCAATAAATAAAACACTGGTTGGCCAGTGGCCAGGCAGGAAGTAGGTGGGACAAGGAGAGAGGAGAATTCTGGGAAGCGGAAGGCTGAGGAAGAGAGACACTGCAGCCGCCGCCATGACCACAGCATGTGAAGACACTGGTAAGCCACCAGCCACGTGGCAAGGTATAGATTTATAGAAATGGATTAATTTAAGCTATAAGAACAGTTAGCAAGAAGCCTGCCACGGCCATACAGTTTGTAAGCAATATAAGTCTCTGTGTTTACTTGGTTGGGTCTGAGCGGCTGTGGGACTGGCGGGTGACAAAGATTTGTCCTGACTGTGGGCAAAGCAGGAAAACTCTAGCTACAGAACTGTAACTCTAAAATAGTAGCAATAGTAAATTTTATGTTATGTTTATTTTCCCACATCTTTTAAAACCAAGAGAAACCTCACAGGGTATCATGTAAAGTAGCACTCTGTAAAATATTTGTAAAATTAAAAGCTAAACAAGTAAAATAATTACTCTATTTTAACTCTAGAAATGAGAAAGTAAACAAGAAAAATAGGGCAAAATGGTAAATAAAAACAGAAATTAATGAAATAGATTATTAATATAATGGATATGGACAAGAAACAATTCAAAATCTCATGAAATTAGAAACTTCCAATGAAATTCTTCATGTCAGAAATTGAAAATGCACATAGGAAACTTTTGAAAAGGAAAAATGAATTTAAAATAAATTTGCTTCAAAGACTACCAAGAGAGTAAGTACAACCTACAGATAGGGGGCAATCTCTAGAAAAACGTGACAATAAAATGACTCAAAAAGAGCTACCCCCAGAATTCAAACATTCATCACATTAACTGAACTACTAGGTTAGAATTTTGCTTTCAAGAAAAAGTATCATGTGTGATAACAGTTCTATAATAACCACTCCATTTAAGAGTACTTTTTAACTTAGCAAAATTTTGGAGCAGAGAAAGTAATGAATACTCAGTTGAAGCCAACTTTCCCAAAACACATGACAGGGCGAAGATGACAAACCAGGAGTATAATCTAATTTCAAGCTTCTCATAGGAAGGGAGGAAGGAGAGGGAGAGGAGAAAAGAGGAGGGGGCTAAACAGTGTGTAAAATATTACTTTGTAGGGACATAGGTTGAGCCTTTCAAATATATGGCTTAGCATCAGAACTCACTTAAAAGCATTAATATATAAATGAAGAAATAAGAAAAAGGAATGTTCTAGAATTTAACGGTCTTGATTACATTGCTTAGAATAGCTGCAAATTAAGAAAATTTAAACTGGTAACAATAATGGTCAAAAACTCTAGAAAAATATTATGTTTAACAATGGGCTATTTAAAAAAAATCTCCTTTAAAATAAGTAACAGTGTATGATTTCCAGTATCACACTGCCCTTCAATGTTATATCTGAGTTGGTGTTCAAGCATACAAGACCAGAAAAGGAAATCAAAGAAGTACTCTTGGTGGATAGAGCAAATCACTGTTATTTGCAGATGATAGAATGGTCTTTAGAGAATGTAAAACAACAGATGAATTATTAGAGCTAATAAAGTTTTTTTAAAAAAAAATGTTGAATGTAAAACAAATATGGGAAAGTCTGGTATACTTTGTATGCCCTATTCAAAATATTTATTTATCTTTCTATGGAAATGTTATGCTAGATAACATGCCATTTAAAAGAAAAAGAAAACCTATAAATAACAATATAAGAATAGTAACATGAGATGAACAAATTAAAATAAAATAAAATCTAGTAGCAGAGAACATGGGACAATTGTGTGGGGTGATAACACTGAGGTTTAGAGCAAACTGTGAAGCTGAAGAGAATGTATGAGTCAACCAGAAAAAAACAGAAAGGACTTTCCTAAAGATGCAAGATATACACCCCATTAAGGAAGTGATGGACCAATTGATCTTACAAGTAAGGTGCCCCAGAGTTTCAAAAGACAGTATCTGAAGAGTTATTAACAATTGATGGCTTCTGGGGGAGAGAGAGTATCAGTTTTTATTCATGGATGCAACCCATAATAGGCTTCCCATGTTCCAGTGGGTGATCCTATACCTATGTACATAGTGGCAGCACTATACAGGCATCCTATATCTATGCAGTCCATGAGTTTAACAGAGTACATGAGTTTGGAAGGGAAAGTTGCAGGACAGATATGGGAGGCATCAGAGGGGAAGAATTTAATCAAAATGTATTATAGCCATGTATGAAATCTTCAAGGGAAAACAAGACAGTATCAGTATATATAACATAGCACTTAGGCTCTGGAGAAATGGTTCATCTGTTTTAACAACAACCAAAAATAACATATCACTAGTATTTTTTGCCTAAAACATGGAAAATACTCCCAATTTGTAAACATTAACCGATAAGTGAGGAAATTATTTCATGGGCCCTTGCTACAAGAGAAAGTAAGGAAACATGATTAATCTCCTTAATAATCAAAAGAATTCCAATCAAAATTACAGCAACATTTACAGTTTTATTATGAGAATAATAACACATTTGAAGAGTGGTGAAATCAATTGTCAAGGTCATGGTAGTTTGGGGATATAGTGGTACTTTCTGCCCCTCAATTACAGGATGACTTTTGCCTAGTGATCTGGTTTATGGAACATGCCTAGGTCACAGGAGACAAGTCTAGCAAGGGCATGTGAAAGCCAAGTGGTTCTTAACCCAAGGCAAAGTCCCAAGAGGCAAGATAAAATAGTCACACTATGTTTTCAATTTCTTCATTTAGTGGTCATGAAATGCATGCAGTATCTGAAAGCACATTGACCAAATTAAACCAAATGCTGATAAAGGACAAGAACACACAACTTGCTGCCACATACTTTTATAGCCAGAAATCTATATTAAATAGTTATAACATAAATATGGTCACTAATATAATTTTACACCATTTATGATTATAAGTAACATCTGTGTTTATCAAATTCTTTATTATGATTCTGAAGTCACAAAAATATTCATAAAAAATTATTGTGTAGGGCTGGAGTGATTAAGAGAACTTTCTGCTCTTGCAGAGGACCAGGATTTGGTTCCCACTACCCACAAGGTAGCTCACAACCATAAGTAACTCCAGTTGCAAGGGAGTCAATGCCTTCTGACCTCTGCAGGTACCAGCCATGCATATGGCACACATACTAAAAGCAGGGAAAACACTCACACACATGAAATAATAAAATAAATAAATCCAAAAAGAACTAAAAAATATTTATAGTATATTATTGTGGGGACTATTTAAAAACAAAGTCCATGGCTCTTTTTTCTTTAGGTTTCTGTTGTGTCTTATTTTTACATTTTCTGTGAAATGATATGAAAGAGAGCTGCATAGATGGAGGTAATAATATGTTGTGGTTTTTTCAACAGGGTTCAAAGGCTCTTCATACCCCATGTTGTTTAATATCTGTGTCTTTTATGCCTCAATCCCATGGCTGTTTACAAAGTTGCTCCAATTTCTAAACAAGTTAGAGTAAAGTGATGAATTGACAACTACTTGGCTATTAGAGAACTCTTACATTTTCAGGATCCATCACTCACTGCTGGTAAGACTGCAAGGTGTTATGGTCAATTCTTACTATATTCTGAGAGAATAGTGTGGCCTGACATTTTCTCCTGACATCACTCTACGTGATTTCTCATCTTGGACTAGAAGTGTAGACAAAACTTCTACTGACACCATTGGATCTTTCACTGAATCAGGTTATGTTGTTTGTCATTGCCCCAGGTTTATTATCTAGAAATCATGTCTAAGTAAGATCCACCAGGCAGCGTGCTGTGAAGATGATGCAAGGCAGATAACATCTCTAAAATGGCCAGGCTGTTCTTGGATGGAAAAGCCCTTGGTGTATTCCTGCTCAGCCTGTCCCCATTCCTGCCTGTTACATTTGCTATCAAGAGGGCAGAGTGAACTCCAGAGGTATCCACAGAACAAGTTCTAGGAATCTCCCACGGGGCCCATTCACAGGTCATCCCACCTGTGGCTGCTCTGTGATTGGCCCACACTTGCTCTCGTTTCTTTCCCTAGCTCTACTCCCGTGGCTGGTTTGCTATTTTTATCCAACCCCAGTTCCACTCCCTGGGCCCTGATGCACATCTTTGCACTCTGGAACTACCTGGTAAGGTCACAATACCTCCCTCAAACGCCAAAATCACAATCAGACACCAGAGTCATCCTTTTCCTGACTTTCACAATCTTCCAAACACAGGCTTTCAGCTTCACTTCTGCCTGCCTGGTGATATGCTGGTTTGAGACAATACGATGGACTGATATATTTATGTATTTGTACACTTGAGTTTTTCTTATCTACATAACATAGAATGTTCAATATTTATTAAGATGTGAAAAATAAAATTTTAAGTCTCCTCTAATAACATCCTCTTCTAGCATCTAAGAACACACAAGCATATGTGTATTGATGTATATATAAACTCACACACATAAGTAAGTAAATAAATACACAAAAAGAAAATGGATCTTAATTGTTCTTTCATCCCAAAAAAAATGGCTTGTAGGATAAAAGACATTTTAGTTACTTCAGCTGAATTACTATACAATGTGTATGTGTTTAAACATCAATTGTACACAATAAATAGGCACAATTTTTATTTTTTAATTAAAGATTAAAATAATTTCTAACCTTAAAAACATTTCCAGTATGCCTGACTGTCAGAACATCCAGTTCTTTGTCTCTCATTTGCTCTTTATTCCTTTATACTTTAGCTTCTTGTCAACTTGTCGTTTCTGTTTTAGTGACTTTTCGCATTGCTAAGACAAATTCCCCACAAAAACAACTTAATAAAGGAAGAGCTCATTTTAGTTCGTGGTGAAAGGGTGAGGAAAGTATAACAGCGAGAGCAGCTCTGGTGGCTGGTTACAGTGAGTCATAGCCAGGAAGCAGAGAGAGATGGACGCTAGGGCTCCAGTTGCCTTATCCTTTTGCCCTTTTATTTCAGTCCTTGATGGCAGCATGCAGCTCATATTCAGGATGAGTCTTCCTTCCTTGTGAATATGTATTACTCTCACTGGTTAACAAATAACCAGACACGATGTTAGGCTGGAAAGCCAAACTGAGAATGGTGGGAAGAAGGAGGGTGGATTTGGGAGAGATGCCAGCCAGCTGCTGAGCAAGTAAGATATGTAAAAAAAAAAGAAGAAGAAGAAGTACCAAGCCACGAGCCATGTGGCAAAACATAAATAGAAATATGGGATAATTTAAGTGTGAGAATTAGCTTGTAACAAGCCTGAGCTATCAGCTGAGCATTTATAATTCATATTCAGCATCTAAGTTGGTTATTTGGACCTGGGTAGTCAGGACAGGAAATGCCCATTTATATGTGGTGTTCCAATGTGTGTATAGAATTTCTACATAAAACCTGACAAAGCTTAAAAAGGGATTCTAGACACCTAAGAATGAACTCAAGTACAGCTTCTTGGTAGCTACCTTTTCTCCAGTGGACTCTGTTTGCTGATGGCACAGCTTCTTTAAGAAACAGCTTCCTGTCTCAGCATTAGCAGCAACAACAGGTGGCTCTTTTAAGAGGTCCTACTACCAAATACTTATATGGTATTTTTGAGCAGCTTGTGGCATGCTACTCAGTGGCAGCATGGACTTAGAAACTTCCCAGAGTTGGGGTGGGAAACATGACTCTCAGAGCTGGCAGTAAAAATACCTCCACTGCCATGAGACTAGATTCTCAGGGAACTGAGAAGGAGGAGCTGGCCCCGGCATGCCATGATCTAAGTTGCAGAGCAGTTTTATTGTTCATGTAGACAGAAAAAGTTACAGATATGCAATTAGGACAGATTCAGACAAAAAGAGCCTCTAAATGGGTCATGGTGTGTATAAAAAATATGTATAGGCTTGGGAGAGAGAAGAAAAAGAATATATACAGTCTTAGATTAAAAATATAGTTTTAAAATAAAGTCCTTAAAAAAGAAATAGAGTAATAAAAAATATAATAAGCCACATAAAGACAGAAAATACACAGATTCTGGATACTATATGTTATTGTGCTTCCTTGGGTTTTTTTGACTGCTAATGAACAATTGATAATTGCCTTGAGATATTTGATTATGAAAGCTGCTAAATTAAACCAACCTATATATTTCACAAATATCTTGACTTCAAATTTTAAGTCAAAAGATTTGTTAATTTGGGACTGAGTTTCTGCTTTTATTTCCACAGGAAACTAGAGGCTATGGATTCATTCTCGGTTAAGAAAAATCAGGTTTGCTCAAGGAAGACCTCCTGAAAAATCTCTTATGGGAACAGATGGCCCAGATGATCCAACATTTCAGAGTGCCTCTGTTGCAGTTTCCTCTGAGTTCTGCATCCAGAGCAGCTTCCAGGCTGCTGATTGAGATGATCCAGCCTCACAAAATACTCTAGCCAGGACTTGACCATAATCCTAAATGTTCTCATGGTCTCCCAAAGATTACCAGTGTCCTCAATCAACAGGAAGTAGTCTAGAGAACTATGCTCACATTCCCAAAAGATGGATTGTGGATATTTATTATCTTTTAAGGGAGGTTGGTTACAAGTTGTTAAGGATAATGGTTAGGAAAAAAGGAAAACAAAGGAGATTAGGATTCAGGAATCTTGTTCTGAAAACAAAAAGGGGGATATAGAAATGATAGGATAAAAGGGTAGCTCATTGACTCTACTTTAATCCAAAAATACAACTATTAATCTTACATATTTTACATTGGTGTGGACTTTGGTATATTGATACAAATTTAAAATTAATTTTGTTATACTGTATGTATATTTCTACTCTTGTTTAGGGTATTACATTTATGTAGCTCATTTTAAAATGTAATATATAATTAAGAAATAGAGATTAATAGTCAGCTATAATAGCAAATGTATAGTCATGTTAGGTATGTCTTCGAGGTCCTTTAAAATTCCCTGCTTCACAAGAAAGTCTATCAGACATGCTAGGCCTATAGGTCAGAGCTGGGTGCCCCAACATTACAGAGGAACTTTGGGTGATTGTCCAGGAAGCTTGGAGTCCATGTCATTAGGTAATATTTCCCCCTCTGCAGTCTTTGATGGAGATGAAAATTAGATAGTTATAGTTATAGTTTTCTTTAGGTATGACAAAAGATAAATACAGAACTTTGGACTCCCAAAGATAAGATAAATAATAGAGTAATTTCTCTAATTTTGCCAAATACAAATAGACTAAATACTGTAACTGTAATTCTTACTTGATAACTGTTTTTGTTGCATATGATATTGCTATGTTAAAGTCAAAATATTTTTAACTAGACAAAAATGGGGAAATGCTGTGAAATAATCCTTCTGTATACTGTGAACATGTACTACTCTCATTGATTAACAAAAAGCTGACAGGCCGATAGTTGGCAGGAAGTTAGGCAAGAAAACCAAACTGAGAATGATGAAAAGAAGGAGAGCAGTATCAAGAGAGACACCAACCAGCCGCTGAGTAAGCAGGATGTGTAAAAAATGAGATAACAAGCCATAAGCCATGTGGCAAAGCATAAATAAAAATATGGGTTAAACCTTGAGGCACAGGGGCAGGGCTTGGTCCTGCCTCAACTGAATGTACCAGACTTTGCTGTCCCCCCATGGGAGAACTTACCCTTTTGGAGGAGGAGATGAGGGGTGGCCTGAGGGGGTTTAAGGAGGGGTGGGGAAGTAGGAGGAGGAATGAGAGGGGGATCTGTGGTTGGTATGTAAAATGAATAAAAAAATTAAATAAAAAAAATATGGGTTAATTTAAATATAAGAGTTAGCTAGTAACAAGTCTGAGCTATTGGTCAAGCATTTATAATTCATATTCAGCCTCTGAGTTGGTTATTTGGGACTGGGCAATCAGGACAGGAAACGTCCATTTACAGAAGATAAATTTCTTTTGCTAAGTTTCAAATACACTCTTCAGTGAACAGGTGAGAGTGTCTTTTTCCCAGGCCTCTGATCCCATAACTTCAAACTAGAGGTTATTATCTCTAGTTTGCTACATGATCACGCTCTTTAGGGTGTCTTCACCCTCTTCATTATGTCTTCTGTTAAGAGGCAGGAATCTTTTCTGAAATATAGTATGAATATACACTTATTTCCACAAAATCCTAAAATATCAAACATACCGATCACTGAGTTCTTTGTAATGACTCTGGTCTAGTTTCACTTCCCACTATTTCTTCAGTATCTTTTAAGAACCTCACACTTCTTTATTCATGCACCTTATATTCCAGACATACTAACCCACAAGAAAATCTTCAAATTAGTCATTACTGTGGCATGATTGTGTCCCTCAAATGGTTGTATACTTTAACCTCCAGTATGGTAATGTGGGAGACAGTAATACCTTCAAGAGATAGATCCTAGTGGGAGTTCTCAAGATGGACTGAGAGTGTTCAGGACTGTGCCCATGTGCACTCCTACTGTGTGTGGTCTCTGCTCATGAATTCATTGCCACAGCCAACCCAAATTTAGTGCCTTTCCTTTGAACTTCTAGAACTCTGAGCTAAATAAACCAATTCCCTATGTAAATATTCTGTCATGGGTGCTTAATTCAATTAAGGCACAGTTGGCTGAAACACCTATGCTCTTTGCTTTTACAATAATTATTTTTGGAAATTGTAGTAAATTTAGAGAAATATTTCCAGAGTACTTTAGTCCTTCTTGCCATTGAATCATTTGATTTTATATTGTCAGCATGATGTTCCACCAATCATAAATCAGAATATACTAAACACACACACACACACACACACACACACACACACACACACACACACATAAGCTCATCAAAACTGAAAATTAGTATGAGTGAATTATAATCATGCAATCCTATTTAAATAAGATAGAATGGGCAGACACAAAAATACCCCTTATAGCAAAGGGATCACATAGTACTTTGTGGTAGAATTCCTGTTCCATCTTCTACATAAAAATTATTTGGTATTTTCTTTATTTTCAAGTTCTAGACACATTTGAAGAGTATGGATCAGCAATTTGAGAAATTTCTCACAATTTGGGTTTGCTTTGTACTTTATCTAGCTTTCTGTTGTTGCAGCAACCAAATCTGTGGCAAGACATAACTTAAGGCATGGAGAGTTTAGTTTACTTTAGAGTTCGAAGGGATGTAGTCCATCGAGGCAGTGAAGGCATGACAGCAAAATCAGGGAGCATCTGGGCAGCTTCTGTCTACAGTCAGAAAGCAGGGAACATATAGAAGTAGGACTAGACTATCAAATTTCAAGACCCATCCTCAGTGATTCACTTCTTTCAGCAAGCCTCTAAGTCCTAAAGTTCCCACAGCCTCCGAAACAGTGGCACTAGCGAGAGACCAAGTTCTCAACCACGTGAGTCTATGTGGGTGGGAAGGGCATTTCACATTCAAACCACAGATTGCTCCTGTCCCAGACAGTCTCATGAAAGAATACTTTATAAGAAACAACTTAAGGAAGGGTGGTCCTATAGTTTGAGAGCATACTGTCCATCCTGGCAAAGATGGCGTAGCATCAGGAGTGTGAGGTGGCTGCTCACACTGCATCCACATCCAGGGAGCAGAGACTGGGCAGGAAGTGGAGACAGGCTATCAAACCTCAATACCCCCCACTTCCCAGTGACTTACTTCCTCCGAGGTCTCCACAACCTTCCAAAATAGCATCTCTAGCTGAAGACAGTATTCAATGTACAAATGCAGGATCCTATGAGGACATTTCAAATGAAACCTCAGCACCTGGCAGTTTCTCTCATCAATTTCTCTTCCCGTGTCCTTAGGAAATCTCATCAAGTAGAACTTAATTTGATTTCTCCCATTATTGGTGATGTTGACATTAATTGTGTTTTACTAGACTTCTCTACTATTAAATATTTGTTATTATTACTATTGTTATCATTATTCAAGTCTTATGAGTAACTACCTTGAAATTATATAAACATTCCAAGAGTGTGTAAAGTTATAATCTATTCATGAATTTGATAGTCCTGTTGTAAATGTATAAACTCATGGTTTTCTATGTTATTCAAAGGATTGTGGTTTATTATTCTCCTCTATTTTGAAGATCAAGATCTTTTGTGTCATTAAGAATATCCAAACTTAGCAACTTCATTGCTTTCTGATGCAACAAATATTCCAGGCTTTTGTCATGTTTTCTCTAACCAAGCCCCAGAATTAACAATTGCTTCAAGGAGCCTCACTTCCTTTCCATGGAGAAGGATGTTCCACATGCAAGAAGCGAAGATCAGTCTGCTCTTGGACACTGAGACTTGATGGTTCTACTCCTTCTTGGGGACAGAACTGGGACACATCTGTATTTACACTCATTTTCATGAGTAATGTTCATCTTTACAGGTAGTTCCAATTATTACTAGAATTACAGGTTTATTTACTTTGTTCTCTGGACAGATGATTAGCATTCTTCCCCAATAAGAAGAACCTGACCCCCATCATTTTTGATATTTGCTTGATTTGTGTAAGCAGTCTCCCATCATTCTGCCTACCCTTCCCTTCTTTGGTACCTCTCTGGTCCCAGCTTAGCTAACCCACACCAAACTGCAGGGCACAAGTGAAGATTTTATTATAAGATGAAAAGTGATTCAAGCAAAGGAACCTCACTTAACATTTCCTTCTTTCCCTAAACACCAACTCAACAAAGAGATCCGCCTAAATTTGCTCTCCATACAGGATCTCAAGGCATATTTATGAGCTTTATGCAGAGTTTTTACTTAATCTCCATGTTAACTCAACCAACATGGAGACTGACAAAGACTGGATTTTCTTCTTTTATTTTGCTTTGTATTTTGGATACTTCTTATAAAAATAAAAAGGATTCTGCAGACTTGTTGCTATCTCGAACAGATATTTAACTTTATCACATAATTTTCCTTCAGTTAGAAAAATAGTATGTTTTTCTTTAATCTGAAAACGTGGCAAATCATAGTGGTTAATGTTCAAATGTTAAGCAAAACTTGACTTCCCAGAGTGAAACAATTTAAGTACGATGTCCTGTTCTTTGTGTTGGTGGTGTATTTAGTTGATTAATATTTCAATTCAGAGTTTTACACCCCTGTTCATAAGAAAGCTTAAGTTGCTTGTTTGGTTTTTAAATTTGTCATTGACTTTGGCTAGGGATTCAGTTCCAGTACTTCATCTTTCAAGTCTGGTATTCTGTCATCCATGTGATCTATTCTATTGATAAGGCTTTCCTCTGAGCTTTACATTTGACTGATTCGATACTTTCATTTCCAACATCATTTCAGTTTGATTTTTCTTCATTATTTCTATCTCTTTTTTTTTTAGTTCTAGTTTCATATCCTGAATTGACTTTTGTATTTCGTTCAGATGTTTATGTTTTCTTGGCCACATCTACTTGTTCTTTGTACTCTCTGAACGTGTATATAATCATTTGTTTGAATTGTTTGCTCTTCTGATGGAAATGGCATGTTTTGGAGGAGAGATATGCTGTCTCATTTCCTTATTTTACTTTTGCTTCTTCGTTGGAACTTGTACATATGGAGTTCGTTTGTTGGTTAATTGTTTGAATTCTTGTCTGTTTGTTTATAAAAGTCACCTTTTCTTTTCAGTGTAAGTTGGTACAGCTTTTGCCCTCAGTAGGGTGATGTGACTTCTCCTACGCTTGGGATTGTTCTTTATATCAGTTTGCATGAGAATAAGAGAAAACTGGTATATTTATTAAGTCAGTCAAATTAAGCCAATCTTGGTGTACAGATAGAATTCTGAGCTCCAGAGCCCTACCCTCCTTATAATTTGTCCTAGTTTATTGGTCTTTGGTGATTGTTTTTCCACTTGACAAAAACTAGAGTTACCTGAGAAGAATGAAACACAATTGAAGAAAGCTCCTCTTAAGATTGGCCCGTAAGGGAGTTAGAAGGAGCAAGCCACTAAGCAGTGTTCTCCCATCAGTTCAGTGACTGCCTGCAGGTCCCTGCCTTGAGTTTCTGAGCTGAATGCCTTCAGCGATGAACTGTGATGTGGAAGTGTAAGATAAAATAAACCCTTTCTTTCCCAAGTTGCTTTTGGTCATGGTGTTTTGTCACAGCAATATAAGCCCTAAGACACAAATTGACTTTGCTCTTGTATGTGTTTTACCACTCAGGATTTGGTGTCACCAGCTTGTCCACCACTTAGGAAGTTTGAGGTCCCAATGCCACATGGTACCTGGAGCTCCCTGGACCTGTGTGCACCCAAACCATGTCTCACCACTGGTATGCAGGACTGCTCACCCTCTGGTATTTGGTGCCTGAGACTCTGTAGGCCTGTGATCACCCAAACGTATATCCCAAGCCACATGGCACCTAGAGCTGAACAGGTCTGTGCATGTCTAAGCACACAACTACATGGTAACTCTACCTCTACTACTCAATATTCATTCACCCATCTCACCCCAAGCTACTGTGATGCACATCCTGTGATTAGTTTCTTAAAGAGATAATTTCAAGAAACGGTTTTTATTTTCTTCCTGAACTATTTTTATCTAGCTGATAATTCTAGTCTTTTTTATTTTGAATATTTTTAGTTTACTTTTATGTTTAGATTTAAATCTAACATTTTGTCATCTATTTCTATTTGCTGCTCCATCTCTGTTCTTAAACTGCACCCCCCCCCATTTTTCTTATTTTGTCCTAAATCAACTTTTAAAATATTCTGTTTCTCTTTTATTTAATGATTATAGGTTCCTATTTTTTCTCTTATTTGTTACCTTAGGTATTGCAACACTCTCCTTTGAATTTTTTCACTGTTGTAGATTGAATTTAGGTCTTCATGAATATTAGGTAAGTGTCTGTCACCAAACTACATTCTCAGCATCCCTTTTACTTTTTATTTTTGAAACAGAGTCTCATTAAGTTGCCAAAGTTTACCTTAATCTAAGTTGGTAGCTGAAGTTGGCCATGAAGTGTGATCCTCCTGCCTCACCTCTTGAATCTCTGGGATCACAGGCCTTCCACCACTACATCTAGTTCTTTTCCTTATTATTATTTTATTACTTAATAAGCATGTTGAATTTTCTGCCATATTTTTTGGTCAATTGGTTTCATATTTGGGAAAGTCTTTTTAATGAAACTTTTACAATTTTTAAACAATTGCATTCATTTGGAATCATAACAACTAATAGAGATCACACCTTCTGACTGTTGTTTATGAACTGTAGGCAAGCCTGTAGAGCATTTTTGTAGTTAGTAATTGATGGGGGAGGGCCCAGCCCATTGTAGATGGGGCTGTCCCTGGGCTGGCAGTCCTGGGTTCTATAAAAGAGCAAGCTGAGCAAGCCTTGGGAAGCAATCCTGTAAGTAGCACCTTTCTATCACCTCTTCATCAGATTCTGCCTTCAGGTTCCTGTGCTGCTTGAATTCCTGTCCTGACTTCCTTCGAATGATGAGCAGTGATATGGAAGTGTAAGACAAATAAATCCTTTCCTCTCTAAGATGCTTTTGGTCATGGTGTTTCATCACAGCAAAAATAATCCCAACTAAGACATCCATCAAGTTTATGAATATTCCCCATTTTTACTTATGAGTATGTATTTTTTAATCAATTTTATAATGTGTAAGTTTCTGCATCTACTGCATAAGCAAGCTCTCTTGCAACCATGACACCCCATGTGAGCTTTGATAACCCTTTATGCCCTGTATTATTGAACAGCAACAACCCCTTCCTAATGCCTCATCACCAGTCTCCTGTTGTTTAACTTTTTCATCTTATTTTTATGGCATTTAGGTATGCTTCTTTGTATTGTTTTCTTGGTTGTGACTCGAGGCATTACAACACACACAAGTGTTGTATTTTAGTGTTTACTGGCAGTATCCAGGCTGCTGGCTCAGCACAGCCCTTCCAAAACTTATTTAGTTTGGAGAACCTTTTACATATATTCACAGAACGCATATTATTCAGATACCATTCCAAAAATATTTCAGCAGACCTTTTCATTTGAAAACTGTATAGCACCAGTTTTAACCATCAACAAATAAAATCTCTATCTTGAAAATCCCTAACACAATAAAATTTGTAATTTTTCTGGGGCTATGTATATGTATGGTATATTATTTACATTGTTGCCTATTTCTTCTGTTGCTTCATATAACTGTAAAAGTGATACTAGTTTTCAAATAGTTTGTGAACTATTTTTACTGTTCTAGACTACGGAAATGTACAGGTGTCATGAAAGTGACACGTGAACCTTCCCACTTGCTCGTGCACCCGGAGAAGCCATAGTAGATGAATCCGGGGATTTGCCACTGCCAATCACAACGTTCTTTCTCTGAGACAGGCATAGCCTCAGAGTCCTTCATCATGCTTCTTTCTAGGCAGATCAAAATTCACATAAGAATTCAAGACAAAAATTGGTTTTTCTTTCTCTGCTATAATGGTAATTACTTAGATGAGTTATTAAGTTATTTTACTTGTTTCAGAAGTAAAATTAACATCTACATTCAATGTGAAGCCAATTTTAAATAAATTAAATTGAGTGTTCGCCATTAGTCTTTTAACACCTGTTTATTGTGGAGCTAGAGTCATGGCTATGTATCTTACACTATCCTCTAATGTGTGCTCTCCTGCCTAGTATCCCAAGTGATACTAGTATCACACCCACTTTCCATTCTTGACTGGTTGCCTTTTACTCACTTCTTGGTCAACTGAAACAAATTTGCAACATCGTTAACAGTTTAGGTAAGTGACATCATCCTCTATGACTCTTCAGGAAATGTCTCTTCATCAACTACTGATTGCCAGCAGATCACAGTCTGGGTATATTTTGCACTGAATGTTCATTTCTACTATTTTTTTTCACATGCTCTTTTACAAGGCATGGCTGTGAAGTATTAATAGTTATACATTTGTGAGTAATCAATTTATTCATATTTTCCCTTTAAAATGTTTGTTGTTACTACTGTCATAGTGATAAAAATGCTTCTATCAAATATTTGAGGCTCGACACTCTACGCAGAAAAGTTTAATTCACAGTTAAAAAATGCTTGAGGGCATGGTAAGCGCTTCAGCTTGGCTCTAGAAGTCTTATATCAGGAAGCATTCTCTTCAAAGGATCAGTTAATAAAACATGAAGGGTTTTGAGCCACAGGATCTAAGAGCAATTAGTAAACTGCCAGGGAGGACAGGATGTATGCTTAAAGAAATTTTAAATTTATTCGCTCTGTGTGTCTGTCTGTCAGTCTGTCTGTGTGTGTGTGCCCACGTGCCACAGCACATGTGGTTCAAGGGCAATTTGAAGAAATTGGATTTTTCCTTCTACCGTATAGGTTTCCGCAATAACTCAGGTCATCAGGCTTAGTGACAGGTTCCCTTACCTATTTTACCACCTCCCTAACCTCAAAGCTTTTCTTTATGCACACTGAACTTTAAATCACCTGTGCCTTCTCTGAACTACAAAATAGTATCAGCCAAACTGGTCCATGAACTGTAATTTGTTCACAGTCATATACATAATAGAGACGAAGATGGAAACAAACTATAAGCATGGAACTCCAGTGCAGAAGATATTGAGTTGTTTCAGCTCTTCACCCCCCAACCAGTTCATACGTAAGGTAACATGAATGTGGGCATCCCACAGGAGCTTAGAAAGGAATGGGAAAGCAGACGCTTTATCAGGAGGAAACTGTATAGACCTGCAAGTAACTCCCAGCTAGAAGAAACTCGAGATGGAATATGACATGGTAAGATTCCATCTATAGTTACCTAATCCACGTCTTTGTTCAACCCTCATAGAGCCTTCCAACTTAGGCAAAGACTTGGGGAAATTAAGTAACAGACCAAGATCCAAGAAATCCCAAGTGACAAAAGTAGAGATGTAGGAAATGTGTGTCTCCGAGCTCAGTGCTTTCTCATGAAGTAAAAACACTCTCATATTGGACATGACGGCATTCTCTGCTGCCCTAGCCACTGACCTTGGAACTCTCAGTGTTAGCCAATAGAAAGCACAATCACCTCTCAGGGAGTCTTGGTTCCGGCACTTCCTACGGCACTTCCTAATGTGTATGCAGGTGCATGTGGAGAAGAGGGTGTTGGATCCCGTGGAGCTGAAGGTATGGGTGATTGTGAGCCCTGTGACATGGGTGCTGAGAACTGAACTCCAGTCTTCTGTAAGAGTAGCAAGTGCTCTTAACTATTGAGTCCTCTCTCCAGCCCCCACAAGCCTTTGTATATGTCTTTCATTATATTCGAATCTTAATTTTCCCTGAAAAGAAACAGCAACCATGACACACACCATTATTTATTTTGCAAGTAAGAAAATGAGAGTGAGGGTGTTTGGATGAGTACAAAACATTTTACATCTTGGCGGTGGGGAGCTGGAGAGATGGCTCCGCAGTGAAGATGCATGCCGCTCAATCATGAAGACTGGAGTTCAGATTCCAGCCCTGGTGTCAGGAAGCTCACAAACACCTGTCACTCAAGCTCCAAGGGATCCAACTCTTCCTCTGGCTTCCGAGGACACATGCCACACACACACACACACACACACACACACACACACACACACACACACACACACACACACACACACATAAACACATGCATGTGCACACAGAGATAAATAAAATAAAATAAATCTTTTTGAAAATTGAACACAGGGCCCACACACTTTACCATTGAGCTACGTCCCAGGCCCAGTGTTTGGAATTTATGCTTTCTTAATTGGCTCTGACCTTACTCTTGCCATTCTGAGAAATGGGCGTACAGCTATGAATCAGTCCTAGTGCTCTCAAACCCTGTGGAACTTTGTTGACATGTGGTGCGTGCCTGGATGCACCTCTGGTAACTATGCCGCCTCAGTGTGGGAGAGATCTGTATCTGTGGGTATTCAGATAACTAGAACACCCTGTTCTGGGTGAAGACAACCTTTCGCTGATTGGATTTTGATCCCTCCACACCCACACATACACGGTGGCTCCTGCAAGACAGTATTTGTTCCTGGAACTGAATGGGAAGTCAGAGTCCTGACTCTTTTCTCTTAAATCATAACAATAGAGGTGGAAGTTGTTCATTCTCGATCCTTTAAGAAAGGAGTTGTCACATCACTTTCTTTGGTTTGGAATCTAGTGAGCCTCAGAACATTTCATCTTTCAGGTTACTGTCAGGATAAACATCAGGAAAGCTGGTGCTTCCTGGAATCTTCAAGCTTTCTGTACCCATTTAGGTAGGAAATATGTGATTAGATTCCGATGCTTGATTGCCAAACCTTCCTGACTTTAATGGGAATGACAGATTTGGTGGAGGGGGTGGGGGGACTCACACCAAAGAAAAGTCACTGGGGTTGCCTTGTTGTGGTGGCAAATGGAGAGAACCAGACAGAGGCGTTCGTGAACAATGTCATCCTTCTGCTTCTTGACAAAGCCTGCCTCGCAGACACCATCATCCTTCAGATCCCAGCAGTCGTGGGCTGAGGGTACCCAGAAGGTTCCAAACCACACTGAACCTTCTTTGGAGGTGAGTAGTAGTAAAGCAGCCAGCTCAGATCTTCTCCTCTCTCCTCAAAGGCCACATCAGAACATGTATGCAGAGACTCCATTTCACAGGGGGCCCCACAAGTTAGCACATACTTCCTGGTACATTTTAAGCATTTGGGATACAAGCTCCTACCCCTTCCTACTCACTTTCCACCTGGGAGACTTGTTCTGGTGATGAAATATAATATTGGTTATCTGTATTAGCAGACACCTGGAGAAGAACTGAGGAACTATCAGTAAAGTTCCTTCCCTGACCATGGTATGCCACATTGGTACTGATGACTGGGAGATGAGCATGCAGACAAGGGAGGCTGTGGTTCTCTATGGAAGAGAGCTTCTGCATGAAAACAGGTCTCTAGAACGTGTTGGAAGAAATTTGCTTTTCTGTCAGTTGACTGGTATTTTCTTCTGGATATTTCCAATAAAGTGATTATTCCTAAAACTCAGTGACTCAAAACCAAGTCAGGGGGTCAGAGATAGGGTCCCTCACCTTGCCTGGAGTTGGGGAGCCAGTGTGTCATCACTGAATTCCATTCTCATTTAGTAGCATCATTCTCACTCAGCACTGGACAAATGGAAGCCGTACTTAGTTAGAAGCCTACACCTCCTAACATAGTGCGGCAGAGTGCTGCTGGCCAGGTGAGCTTGGAGTCCAACTGTGAAAGTTCACTAAGTCGTTGGCACTCTTAGATATCTCAGCATAGCCAGCCTGATCACTTTCAATCCGAAAATTGGGTACGAAACTTTATTTTACCGTTGAATTCTGCATCTGAATCTTAATCTTTATCATCTCTCCTTATTTTAAAAACCTGTGAAATCATAAACCCTCTTTAGTTTATCCACCTGATCTGTAGGACACAGGACATGACATGAATGGTACAGGACTTAGTTCCCAGCAAAGAGGAGGAACAAAATCATGATTCAATGTGGAGTTTGCTGAGGGTTAAAGATATCCTGAGGATCCCAAGATAAACCCTTACCTCTTTTTCATAAACCCCTTTCTGCAAAGCTTAGCATCTTGCCATCAATATATCAAGACTTGAGTAAATACCTGTCAAGTGAAAGAAATCACAAAATGTCAAATATGTATTGAATACATACAAGATGTCAAACTGAAAAAAAATAATCCATATAAGTCAAGTTCACCAGAGGTTCTTTGAGGATAAAATGTAATTGAGAAGAAGTTATATACATAGAGCTAAACAGGGCTGAATAAGCTTGAGTTGGATATGCAGTACATAGGTATTCAATGCAGAAGAACAGGTAATAAATGACCACAGAGGAGTAGGCAAGCCTTTAGGGACTCATATGCTGCAGCTGGTCTCACAGGAAGGGCTGTAAAGAACGAAAGATGTGGGGAAGGAAACTGGCCCATCCCCCTGTGTGCTCTGCACATCTTACCTCACCTTTTCCAGTCATGTTCTACTATCGAGGAGGAAAATGCCAACATTGCAAACAACACAGTCAGAATTTGAGTCAAGCATTGACTCCCCAAAGAATGTGTTTCCATTCTCCGTGGGAATCCCTCCCACCTGAAAACACGAGGAAGGCGTAAAACGAAGGGTGACTACTGTGACTCATGACCAACATTCCAGATGAACTGCTACTTGAAGCAGAAGTTCAAATGCTAGAATGGAGTGGTTTGCCCAGGAAAGCAGTGCTAGAAACACAGCTGGCCCAAGGGCCATGTCCAGAATCAGCTCTGTGTGAAGAAAGAATTGGCTCTGCACTTAGAAAGGGGAACTTTTAATGACATTAAAGGAGAATCAGTTTTCTAGGAGAGTTAGATAGGCTCTCATGTAAGAGAATTAGGGAGGAATCAGATAAGGGAATGAAAGTCCTTGGGAGGGCTCAGAGGAAGAATGCTGAGGCCCTGGCTACCAGAGTGTTGTCTTATTCATTGACTCTCCTACTTACTCTCCTACTTAGCACTTAAGAAACACATCAAAGGAGCTAGATAGCTATGATCATTTTTCTCCTAGAATCTAAATTCTAGGGGGATGGACAATTAAGAAAGAAATAGTACCAAAGTTGTAGTTGACCAATATAGTCCACATGAGAGAATCCTGGATAACAGGGCCAGGAAGGTCAGGTGGAGTGGCTGGTGACAAGGGATGAGGTGTCTTCAGTGACATTTATTAATGAATGGATGGCAAGTACTGGCTATTTGGGATGAAGGCCTATGGGACAGGCAAAGCAATTCCCAGGCCCAGAAGCACTGGTGTACAGCAGAAGGAGGAGCTAGCTCCACTTGGGAGATGCCACAAAGAGCAGCCTGTGAAACTACAGGAAGTAGAACAATGGCAACAGAGCTTATACCGGTGACTTCTGCCTCTGGACCTGGTCAGCCCTTGAACATGGGGAGTAAGGGAGAGATCCAGGTAACTCCAGGTTTGACAGCCTCTAGGAATAACAGGAAGTGAGTGTGTGTATATGTGTGTGTGTAAACATGTGCCTGAGTGTGTGTGTGTGAATGTGTGTGTATGTGTGTGTGTGTGTAGATGAGTGTGTGTATGCATGTGTGAGTGTGTATGTGTATGTAGGTGGGGGGGTGAGGAAGGCAAAAGGATACCGATGTAACTCATGACTCATTCATGGCTTGAAACCTGTTTAAGAGCAAAATTTATTTCCTTTTTCTCATACCTTGTGGAATTTCCACAGCTGGAATCGCTGACTGTACCACAGAACTGATTTATTAAGCTGAAAATGCTATCTGCATGTCTTGGGAAAAGCAGTCACACCCACTTCCACAGTGTGTGAGTGGGAAGCCAGCAGAAATGACTGAGGAACCCAACTGTTGACATCTTCTATGCTTAGTTGCCAATAATTCTCCCAACTCCAAAATCACTTACAATTTGGCTCACAATTTTAAAACCAGGCATATTAATAATAAATTCAGTAACCATAAAATATAAAGGATGGGGAGGATGGGAGGGAAAAAACACTTGGTTGAGGATTTCTGTGGGAAAGGTAAGGTGCCAAGAAACACGGAGTTACCTTAAATCCTTTGGCTCTGAGCATCCTTAGTTAAGTCACTGCAAAGAAGGACCATCTCCAGATTGCACTCGTCATATGATCTAGGAATAGTGAATTCTGTGCCTTCTGAGGAAAAATACGCTTCCCTGACCATGTGCTTTAGAATGATGCAAAGATGTTATCATTAATATCCCACTGTAATTAATTTAGTGTGTGGTGCTGAGGGTTGAACATAGGGCCTTGCACATGCTGGAAAAGAGCCCTATCGCTGAACTACATCTCCAGCCTTATTTTTACCGATTATGTCAAAACATACTATCACTAAATTGCTCCAAGTGGCCTTGACCTCACTCTGTAGCCCCAGATCTTGAACTTTCCCATCCTCCTTACTCATCCTGAAGAGTCCCAGCATTATAATCCTTCTCTACATGCTTGACCATGTGGTTCTTTCTTCAACACTCCTGATGAGAAAAGAAAAAAAAAAAAAAACAGCTAAATCTGGCTCTAATGTCTTGGTAGGCAAGGCAATGAAATATAGACGTTTGGTGTGACCTATTCGATCACTACAAGTGTATGCATGTAACAAAACATCACATAACATCCAAAAAACATGAACGATTTTTCTATGTCAGTAAAAAAAAAAAAATTACAGTCTTCTGGGAGCATAGAATTGGGACCCAGTACACACACACGTTGGTTATTTGGATCATCTAAAAGAACCAGTCCTTCCACTCTCTGGTCTCCGAGGCTACCTCTGCCTCAAGAGATGGCAAATTTCATCACACTAACCGGGACCCTAACTGCCCCCCAGAAAGACAGGTGGAGGACGTGAGGAGAGCAAGGGCAGGACATTTGGTTGCACAGCTACCATACAGCTCGACTCAGGCGGAGCCACAGGCTTCCTGTGGGAAGGCAAAGCGGGCAGGTGGGGCCTTCACAGCCGTGCAGGCTCCTTCAGCCCGCTCCTAGCATGTTTGCTGCCGGCCCTTGTTACTGCACTCTGCTGCTGCCGCCCACACATGTGGCTCTCTGGCAAACTTTTGTCACATTGTGCTCATCTTCCTAGACACATATTTCACACCGATTTCCTGGAATTTCTGTTTAGATACATGATTCTGACTAGGTGGGTATCACTTTGTGCCTTGAAACCCAGAGTGTCCATTGCCCTCCAGAGACTCCACCTCCCCCCCTCCTTCTCCCAGTGAGGCCTCACAGTGGCTTCTTCCTCAGACAACATCTGTCCTGCCCCTCGGTTCTCATCATCTTGTCTTGTCCTATTTAAATCTTGTAGTTTAAAAAAAAAAAACTGATAATTGCAAGCTTTCCTTTAAACACACACACACCCCACAGCCTGTTTCCATCATCTGGATCATCCACAATCTGAGCTGCTACAGCCCTGACACATACATTTCCAGACCATTAGGAATTAGGAGTTGCATTTACATAACATTAAAGTCACTGTCTACAGGCACAAGCTGAAGTGAATGGCTTCAGATCTCTGCCCCAGAAGCTGGTCTGAGACACTTTTCTATGGGCTTCTGCACTTCTGGCCATGTGGACCAGCATCTATTACTAGTTTTGCCCATAGCTGGTCAGCTCCCTTGCTCTAACTGCATAGGAGCAGCAGACCAGACCAGACTGCAGGGGCTAAACTACCAGAACCTGGGTAGAGAAGGTGGTGAGGTGGAGCCTGTCCTATCTCATCTCCCCAGCATGCCTTGCAGCTACAGGAAGCCACCCACCAGTATTTCAGAAACCACAGGCTCCTGCGGTTCTGAGAGCCCCTGTCCTGTGTGTCCTTAAAACATGTACTCCATTTAGTGTCTCATTAGTCACCCTTCTTTTACATGACTCAACTGGAACCAGGAAAGAGCACTATTTACCCTGACCCAAGCACGGTTTGGCCTCCTGTCTTCCCATTCAATCATAAGCAACTGTTTCGATAGAAATGTCCAAGGGCTGTGTGCTAGAATTTTGTGTCCTATGATGTGTAGGAAATAACCTGTTTCTTGTCATGGATAGAGGCTCTGGAAGACAAAGCCACACCAGCAGTGTCTGTTCTCCACCCCTAGTGCTGAGCAGAGTCTGGTCATTAAAGGGACGCAGGCCCTACTTGTCAGTTTGAGGTCAGAAAGGCCCTGGTTTACCTCAGCCACCTAATTGTAGAACAATTAGAAGAAGAAGATTCCAGATCAGAGGCAGTCAGCTGGGCCCAGTGACAGACTCTACAGCTGCCACCTTCAGATCTGCCTGTGGGTCCTCACTGACCATACCCAGGCCACCTAATCACAGGCCTCAGAGCCTGGAGTCATGTCCGCTGCAATTCCAGAAACCTCCACTTTCTCTGACCAGTCATCACCTTTCCCAAGGAAGCCCTACATACTTCCCAAGGACTCTGTGCTCATGGATTCCCCATCACTTAGTGCTACACGGGTGGTGTAGATGAGAAAACCAAGGGTCCGAACACTATAACTCACAAAGACCAGAGGTTTTGCATGTTGGGAAACTCGAGACACTCTACTTTTCCTTTCCTCTAGCCATCTACTAAACCTGCCAGCATGGCAGGCTTCCTGGACCTGCCCATGTGTCCCAGGCTCTATCGTGTTCTGTGTTACAGTCTTGAACTCATTTTTGTGTTAAATCTGAGCTTTGTCAGGGAAGTCGAGTGGATCAATGAAGCTTGCATTGAGCTCAGACATGACCACCTTTCCTGGCTGAGTTTTTCTTTCAGCACCCTACCCAGCAGATAGGGGACCTAGGACATGGGAATGGCTTGAACCTATATAGGGTTGGGGCAGGGTTAAATGCTTGTATGTGTATGTACTATCTCCTACGAGATGCAGCATGAAGTAGCCAGTAAAAATGCTTTGACAAGGGAAGAAGGAACCTAAAAAGAAAGAGAAACGTGCTTCCTACGTGCTTTTTGAAGGAAGAGTTAGTTCTACATTTTCCACGGGGCCCTGAAAGTTATGAAGCCAACTTTGCCAAGCAGATGTAGCCAAGTAATGCATGAACCCCACGATATGATATTGTTGATGGAGCAATGACTCCCTAAATCCTTGGCGCAGTGGTATGTTTGGGACTAGTTCTTCTTCATAAGGCACAGAATATCAGGAGGAAAGGTAAAACACAAGTTGCCCGCAACACCGAAACCTCACCTCCCACCTGTCACCTCTTTGACATGTGTGGCTTGCTAAATCCAGAGCCTTGACCAGCAAGTTGTTCAGGCTACCTCATACTCATAAAAAAAAAAAAAAAAAAAACAGGATTAAAAATATTGTTGAATGTTTGAGTCACATTCTCAACGCCTGTATCTAAAATAAGGCCCCGATTTTGCATCTGCGATTATTTATGCCCGGAAATAAGGAAGTGAAATTCCCACCTACTGGAAGGACAGTTAGCAGGGCCACTCAGCCAGGCAAGTGTGGCTTAGAGCGGTGCAAACTGCACTGCACGTGCAGCAGACGCTCAGGAGACTGAGCCGGCAGCTGCACAAGCAAGCACTACTCCCCAGAGCAAGATAGGGATCAGCCTGGGACCTTCACTAGAAATTCGGGAACGAGCAGGGGTACTAGCTTCAGGGGCTTGGCGAGGTGGGAAGGAGGGAAGCTTCCAGCCAGACTGGCCTGTGTGAGATGGTGGCCCATGGTGGACAGAGTTCCCACGGCCTGTTAGGATGCTGCCTTCTTCCCCATCAGAACCCTCTCTGTAAATCTCAGAGCTTAAGCAGGTTCCGAGTAACTTGACGTATTTCTCCTTTTGACATGCTTAGTTTCCTATACAGGACATTGCTGCTACGGAGCATCCGTCTCTGTGAGAGTTTCTTTCACAAACCTCCTCTGAGCCGAGCTAACTCCACTGTCAGATGTCGCAATGTCCCACAGGCTGATACTCATTGTGGACTCATGGTACTCCAACCATAGTAATGGGTGAGAGCACAGGACAGGACCCAAGCAGAGCCAAGAACAGTTCATGAAAGCCTTTGGAGCTGGAGTTTCAAGGGAAATATTCTCCCTCCTCTGGTGGCAGGACACTAGCGCCTAAAAGAGGGACAGGAGGGCTAAACCTGTCTAAAAGCCCGAGCCCTTTCTGACCCGATCTTCTTAACGAATCTAGACCAGGCTCCGGACTGATTTGCAAAGCTGGGCAGCCTCTTGGAGACCCTGCCTTCTCTCTGGAATGACTGGGTCACCAGCTGCAACTGGGCCGCTAGGGTCCCCTGGGCTCCTGTGGGTTCTTTATACCCTGCTGACCGTTGTAAATAAGGTTTGGAAAAGAACTGTCATCTTACAAGGAATCCAAGACCTACTAGTTATTTTAAGAAGGAAGTTTTGGTCCCCGAATCTGGACTCTAATGGGTATTTTTTTTTTTAAGGACCAAATCCAAAATCTTTTAACTTAATTTTTTAACAGGCTTTTCCCTGTTATTTTTTAAAAGAATAAAGAGGCCAGAAAGCAGCATTTTTTTTTTTACAAATCATTGCACGAATACCACTGTCTGCTTTTGAAACTCCACAGCCAGTTGATGAATCCTGCAGAGACCCCCTTCTCTCCTCCGTCAGTTTCTGCAGGAATTGACTCCTCACATGATGGCCCATTGTAATACCTTATGATAACTGTCGAGACACGTTCTTCTATGGGAGCAAATGTTTCTCCGCTGTTTCAAACGCTTCTGTTTTCCCAGTGTTGGTTAATTCTGTTTGTGTCACTTAGAGCTTTAATTTTAGTCCGCATTATTAATAATTTACTCTTTAACTTAATGGGACTGCAGAGGGGATGAGGCAGGGTCTGGTTCAAGCAGTGTGAGCTCCCCGTTATGGACAGCTATGGGAATCTTGTGTGTGTTGCCAAGTGCATTACAGAGTAATAAATGTATAACGAACTGGGCTGTCTGTGCGTGTGCTAAAAATGAACATAGAATTAAGTAAAGGAAGTATTGCCACTGTCCAGCCTCTGCTATTAAGAAGGCCAACCTGAAACCATTGCAGAATTGACTCCTAGGAGTATGCCTTGTGTGTAAACAGCCCACATCCACACTTGGAATCCTGAAATTATCTTCAAAGTGCTTGCTTCTAGAATAAATTCATCAGTAGAGGTCCTGAGCTGGGTTCTTTACATTTCGTTCACTTAGTAAGACATGGTCTAAGTCGTACCGTCTGTGGATGTGAAGGAGTTAAACAGCAAAACCTCAGAGGTCTGCAGTTACTGAGGGTGGGGGTGGACCCAGCCAATGTGGGATGGAGAACCATATTCACAATGGGGCAGAATGTGCCATGGTGAGAACCCTGTTTCCCCTCACACTAAATCCAGCGGTACTGATGTCTTCAGGAAGAAGGGAGAAAATCATAGTCTCAAGAAAGCTGCCAGAATGTTCTAAAAAGGCTACCTTGTGGGAAAACAGTTCCCTTGAATTTAGCAGCCACCAAAGCTATATAGATATAGGAGTGGGTGACACTATTAAATACACCTGCATATAGCAACAGATGCTGGGATTCCTTTTAAGTTGGGATGAAAATTTCCACAAAAGAAGAATGCCCCTTGTGATGCAGGAGAGCTGGATAGGATAGAGCACTCCAAGGACACGGAAAACCCTGGTAATCAAGATATTAGCAAAAATAAATAAATAAATAAATAAATAAAACATAAAAAAAGACCACAAACCACCACCACTCCCATGTCATCTCTTCAGCTGCACACCCTTTTGAGCATTAGCAGGGTTCCCACCAAAGGCCAGTGTCAGGCATACCCTGCAGATTCGGCAGTCGTTTTCTTATGTGTGAGCAGAAGAGTCCCCTCAGTTTTTGTCATCAGCAGTAATGCAAATTGGGTACAGCACAGCACGAGATGCAGCCTACATGGACCACACATTCTGATGCTTAATGAAAACTGTTCAGACTCACGTTTGTATCAAGCTTTTCTCTACTTTTGTAACAAGAATCAGGAAAACAAGAGAGCAGCATTCTCTACCTAATTTCACCTAAGCGCCACCTCCTACGCTATATACTGTCTACACAGATACATTGTAGGATTTCCATTTTCTAATGTGGAGGGAAATAGTAAGTGTTGGGTTAAATTATTTGCTACTTGGTTATACTTCTGTGATTGTCTTGTGCCCAATACAACCTTTCCCCTTAATTGGGAAAAGGGCCATTACACCAGGCCTTCTCTTTTGTCTGCCTGTCTGCAAAGTTGCTGTGGAATGGTTCCTGTGTGGTGCCTTGTTCCATGGTATGCTTGCATTGAAGTGGATGGGAATATTCACCCCTCTCTGGCAATCCCCTTGGCTGCAAACTGGGAGTGTTCATGCAGCCACAAACTGTTGCACACTGAAGAAAGGCAGGCAGCCCTCCAAAAGTGCAGAGCCAGGCAGTGATGGTCCTGGTGATTCCTCCCGCCCACAAGCAGCCCTGTGGCAGCCTCTTAGTCTTCAGTTCAGAACTGGCTACTATTTTGGAATAGGGACCAAGACTTTACTTATTTATCCAGTAAATGTTTATTAGAGACCTGCTATGGAATAAACACATGTGCACATATGTATACAGCTTTAGGATACAGTCCTTGAAAATGCATCAAATGAAGAGTCCTAAAAGTCACAGGGGTCCAAATAGTTCCACTCTAAAGAACTATGGCCTTCCCAAGAGACTTTCAAAAACTTACTCTTCTTGTCATGCCAAGAAATTCAAAGACACTGCAATCAGAAAAAAAACACACACACACAAGAATAACTAACTGTGCAGGATGAACATATTAAGTTCTTAGAGAATAGCATGCTCAGTTGAGAGTGTGACATAAGCCAGGTGCCATTCTAGTACCTTTACATGCCCATTGTACCATCACAATTCCACTGACTTAGGTTTGAGTGACATGCATGCATTTAAATGCCTTGCAAATTTTAGTTCATTTAGTACTCTCAGCAATCATATGGTGAGATACTATTACTCCATTTTACATATGATAAATACTAAAAATCAGAGAGGCTTTAAAAAAATCTGTCCAGGAAGTACAGTAAGAGGACGAGGCAGGATTCTAATGCAAACATGACTCCGAGTTCTTAACCCCTGTCACTTAGTCTCCTAGGAGCAGCAAGACCAAGAGTCAGTTACGAGAGCAAGAGTCAGGAGGGCCTGCTCGTTAAGTATCCTTCCTATTAACAGCCAGCTAGGAAGGCAATAGTATTGTCTTCTGCTGGGCTGAGTGGGCAAAGGGAGACAGGCCATGGAAGAATGGAAAGTAAGTATGCCATGATTTAAAGTTCTGACTTTGCAAATGACCAGCATTAGAGGCTTCGGTTTTACCCATTTACACAGAGGAAGTGCTTTTGCAGAAGGTGTTAAAAAAAAATTCAGAGATGCATAAATAGCTACTCATACTGTGTCTTCTACGTAGTTGGTAAACAGAAAATACTAACCATTTGAATCCTGGGCTATGCCTTCATGGAGGCAGGACTAGGCAACATCCATCCTGTGAGTACTCCAGGCACATCCACAGACACAGGGAAGATGTTACCAGGTTCTGATGAAAATGCAGTGGTTGTCCTGGTGATGTGACCGTGTAGCTCCTGGAGTTCCTCCTGGCTTAGCCTATGTTCCATCAGTCCAGTTATCCTAATGATGGTCATCAAAAAACTGAGGCAAACTTTCTTTGCTTTGTTCATAGTATATGAAGCAGGAAATTGATATATTAGCTGTACCAAACTTGTATAAGTGACAAGTGGCAATGGGTGTTCACTCAATTCCTGCAAAATGCAGAAATAACAACTTTCTAGAAAGTAGTACTGATGTTGGGGGAAAGTACACATCTATCTGTTGATTGTCAGATTGACATTTTCAGGAAGTGACTGTGAGGCTTTTGTGCATCTCCAGAATGTCTAAATGGGACACAACTGTTTTAACCGGAAGGAAACCATTATCCACATATTGCTGCTGTCCAGATAGTGACAAACTGTGGCAAATGTTAATATATGGCAGCTATTGGTCATTGTGCATTAAAAAAAACAGATTTAATAGTCAATATAGAGGAATATATAAATGAAATAAATGGCTAGGAGGTGAGGGAAGACAGAGAGAGGTAAGCCAAGAGGTGATGCGTTTCTCTAATCTGATCTTACGATGGCTCAATTACTCTCTTTACACTTCATTTACTCCCTCACTAAATTTATACAGCTCATGAATGGGTCCACAGGCTCTGGAACCCAGCCTATCAGGCTCCATATCTGCAAAGCCCACACCACTGGCAGACCTCCCTGGCTCTCTTTAGTGGTCGGACTGATTGATCTCATTAATTGGTAAGAGCTATTTATTTCTTCTTTAATAAATACTTCTTAATTCAATTAATCTCCTTGTTCAAGCATGTGCTAAATTTAGACATTGTGCTTCAGCTGCACAGGCATCATGAGGCAGGGAGACTTTTATAACAGCAAATTCATTCTTTCCAGAACATTAGCCCAGAATTTTTAATAACCCAGCAATCAGGTTTGCACACCACTACTACAATGGCTACGTCTCTGGTCCAATTTATTCTCTTACACCAATACCCACTCTAACTAATTCATGTGCTTAAATGTATCAGCTTTAAATTGGGAATTTAAGTCTTCTTGTTGGAAAGCAGTAAGGCAGTATACTATAATTCCAGGCATGTCTAATAGAGATCTTATTCCTAAACTAAAGTGTCATGAAATCACTTGAATATTGTGCTCTTGGCTTCTGTGATCCATTACGTATTACATCTGTATTTAAATGGCAGCTTTGGCCATCTTTACAATAATATATTTTTTTTAAGAATAGAGTTATCCCTAGTAAAAGAACTCATTTATAACCTGTGCAAAATTGAACAAATTATTTCCTTATTAGATGGTCAGCAAATTTAATAATCAACAAACATTCATTAGCCATCAGAAGAGTGATAGTAGCCATCTGCCTGAGATTCACTGGTGCCTCACCCTGACTTGCTGGCAGAGAAGGATTGAGAAAGAACATCATTCATCCCTTGCTTTTCTTTCTCATCCCTTTATATATCCAACTCCTCAGTCTCATATTTTATAGTTGTCCTCATCATTAATTTGTGAATTTTGTAGAGAAAAAAGTCATACCAAATTTGCATAAAAGAGAATTTCATATATAAGGGGGGAAATGCATTAGGGTAAGGAGTGAGAGGTAAATTTAGCCAAACTAAAAATTTCACTACTAAAGGCAGACAAGTCCTCTGTACCTTCAAATAGGCCAGCACTTGAGAATATGAGTCAGCCTCACAGTGACTCGCTGCTCTCTCTCCCTTCTAGCCCTCCGTCTTCCCTCTTGCATGTCTCCATAGAAAAGGAAGTCCTCTCTTTTTCTCACACACATGGGGTTAGCTACCTGCTTTCTGAGCCAGTCTTCAACCAAACTAATGAACTTAGCATCTAATCCTTTCTTTCACAGGGCAAGTAAAAAGCAGGGAGGCACTTGTTTTTGATAAATACGGACACTTCGTTTCTCTGAAAAAAAAATCACCCACTAAGGTGAACTTTAAAATTATTTAACATGAGGATGTTCCATATTGGGAAACAATATTCTTAATCTTATATCAGTAGGAAAATGATTAGGTGGGGGGGGGGGAATTATGTATTTGTATTAGGAAGATTTTTAAATGATATTTCAAACTACAAATGTTTGGAATTGAAAACCTGACCATAAAATTATATTTTCTTAAATACTGAGTAATGCAATAATATAAAACATTGACAAAACATAACATCCAATCTTTCAACAGCTGTGAATTGACTTACATCTTAGGAAAACTAAGATAGTCAGGTCCCTAACCTCATCATTCTGTCCCTGCTCAGATTAATAACCATCCTGAATCTGGGGTCATTGCTCTGTTTTCTTAGATAAGTTATTGCTTCCCATTTTCCAGTAACTTGTCGATAATATATTTTGAAGGGTTTTATGTCTTTTGATATGATCCCACAAAAAAAGAAAAACAATTTTTTTATTCTTTGTAGTTTGCTTCTTCCATTCAAGAATTAATTGATGCATTCCTCTACACTGATGTGTAGCATATAGTTAGACCTTTTTACCTGCTATGTGGCATCCCTTTGTAAGCACACATCACACTGCATAAAATACTCACTTCCCCATGGACCTCCTGGTTTCTTAAAGCTTTTGTTATTACAAAGAGTGCTCCTATGAATAGTCTTGAATATTCTAATTCTTACCAATCTGGTGATAGGATAATGTGGTTTTAATTTTGCATTTCCCTAGTCACTGAGATTGGGGATCTTTTCATATGTTTATAAGTCATTTTTCTCTTTTATAAGTCATATTCTCTTTTATAGGTGCCTGCTCAAGCTTTTGGTTATTTTGTTATTTGCTTTATTATTAATTTAAACAATCTCACTTGCAGGATATATTTTCTTCTAAAACAAAAGTTTAGTAGTGCACAATTTTACCTTTAATGATTTGATTGTAGAGGAAATGATTAAAGAGAGGGTTAATTTTCATTTCTTTCCTTATGTGGATAATAAATTAGTCTCCAATTATGACAAAGTGAATTTTTTCCTTTCTTCTCAGTTACAATTCTAGCTCAATTATGAAGTAATTTTCACAGATTTGTGAGTTGGCTTGGGGCACCTGCTTTTCTATTCCAGTGGTCAATTTCTTTGCTTAGCTATTCTTAACCCTTGGAGCTATTTCACAAAACAATAAAAACCACATCTTCAATTTTTGTGAAAAGGTGAATTTTTATTTGAGATTAAGTTGCATTCCCAAAAGTTGGGTTTTTTTTTAACTTGGCATCTTTAAACCAGCCTAGCCGTCTATCCATGAACATAGTGCATCTTCCCCTTGCGGTGGATGCTGGCGGTTTGGTTTACTCTTCTTTCTAGGCCTTCATCGTGAGGTTTAAAGGTTTGGAAATAACATATTTTCCTGACTATTTTAGCCACATTGTTCTCCCACAATCTCTTTTACCTTAGTCTTCTTTGCTAGTAAGAATGTGGCTGCCCTTGTCTGCCTGTCTCTGTTTTATTCTCTATTTAGCTGCCATATATTTTCAGCTCTGTTCTTAATTTCTTGGAAATTGCTTGTGCTGGAAATCCAATTCAGTCTCAATCGGAAAAATGAATTGTTGGAATTGATTTCAGATCCTGATATATTCTGATGTATTTCTAGTATCTGGTCTTGTGTTTTCTATTTGTCCTTTCAATTTTCTTTTTTTTTTTTTTTTTTTTTTTTTTTTGCTCTTTTTTCTTACCTCCTTTGGGATTCAGTTTTTCTTTGCTACAGAATTCAAAGATATACATACATATATACGTGCACACACCTTATTCCTATTATTTTACTGGCTTCCACATGTGCAATTGACACACAAACCTAATAAATACCCTTAGATTTTATCTTGGTGACATTTTCCCAGAGCCAACTTTTACTTCTAATGTGAGTGTAGCCCAGAGCCTTGCTCTCCAGGATCTTTCTTTGCTAGCTTTGGATGGAAGCAGCTGCTCACCCACAGACTTCACTGAGGTCAGAGACGCCATGCAGAGAAGCCTGCCACGCTTAGCCACATCTTTGCCAGAAGAAAATGAAGAGGGAATATTCTACTTGAACTTTATTGACCCTGACTAAGTCAGTTCTATGGAGGTTCTGCATATGGCAATCAAGATCTGCGTCTGTTATATATGCTGGGTTCTTAGACTAGATTTCTGGTTGGAAGAATATTTTAAAGTTCTTTTCGGAGAGAGGAACCCTGAACACTCTAAGAGAGGAAGTGACTGAGGTCACCCAGGAGTCAGTTGGCAGAACCAGAAATAGACCCCAGGTCCTACTCTCAGTTCAGACAAAGAAGCATGTTCTGAGAAAGAGGAGGAGGGGGGCATACAGGAGAAATATTTCCCCCAAAAAATTGCTTTTCTCTTCCACTCAAATGCCTCTGTTAACTACACAATGACTTGAAATGGTGTAGAAACTCAGACTGGCAAAAAAAACAGCAGTTGCTCTTCCTACTGCTATGACCCCCTTCTTGTGATTTCCATGATGCTCAGGCCCTTCCATCTTGGGTTCTCCTCGCCCCATATGCTGATTGTGGGAAATACTGTGTGGGAGATGTTTTTCCCTCAACACTTTGGGAGCCTGTAATGGGCCTACTCAGATGACATCAGAAGGTATAGACTGTATGAAAGTCTGATGCAGTTTCGAGACCATTTCTGGAACTGCAGTGAGAAGGCACAATTCACAACCCACTTTTCACTCAGCTTTCACGTCCCCAAAGTTAAGCCCCCCAAAAAGAAAACAGACAAGAAAAGAAAGTATATATGCCGTGCCCCCAGAGACCTAGGAAGAAATGATGTGTCTTTCCTTGGTTTTTCAAAATTGTCACAGGTTTCTCCCCTGGTGAGGCTGCTTGAGGCCCCACATAGAGCCCCCCTAAAAGAGGTGAAGCCCCTCCATGTGAAGGAGACAAATGAGAACAGGCTAAATGCAGTTCTTTGTGGTGGGCTCCTTTTCCCAGAAATAAGAGATTATAGAGAAAACACAAATGGAGTCTAATTCTGGTAAGATTTGCAGAACCTCAAGGTTTCGCTGGGTCAGGAACAGGGTAAAAATAGCCTCTCAGGATGAATCCTGGCCAGGGAGACAGAGACAAAGGAAGGATGGGGAAACAAGATGCAATTTCACTTTTTCCAACTTCCTGCTTGATGTGAGTCCTTCTCTCCAAGTCATTCACTCTCCAAGAGCAGTACAGAGGAGCTCCCTGGAGTGTAGGGACTCTGGGGACTGTGGAGGGGTGCTTTTCAAAGGTCCAATCACAAAAGGTATAGTAAAAATAGATCCCGGAAGTAGGCAGTACACCCACAGGGCTGGCCAGACTGTGGTGCAGGAACTGACCCCTTCCAATTCAATACGGCGCAGCAAGGGACACCAAAGAAGAACAAAGGTCCCCTCACCTTGTTTCCACCTGTCCATGAAAAGCAAATGCTGTTTTCTTAAGAAAATCTCCATGATTGGCACAAAGGAAGTCAAGAACACGGGTCAGCCGTAGAAAGAATGACTCACTTAAAAGTTCTACGTCATCGTTTGTGAAAAACCAACTCACACTGCTTCACATCGGCGGAACTTTTGTTTTCTAATAGGGAATGAGAGGCATCCTGCGGTACTGAGGCTCAGGAAGTACCCAGTGCCTTCTTAGACTTTAGAGCTAGAGTCAAGAAAGTACATGTTCACTGAGTCAGGCACCTCAGCTTCTCTTCCATCTCCATTCCCTCCCCCCTCTCTGAGGAGGAGGAGGAGGAGGAGGAGGAGGAGGAGGAGGAGGAGGAGGAGGAGGAAGAGAGATTGGGCACCACATTTTTCCCTGGCATTCTTTACTTTTGTTAGGACTATGCTTCACTGGGTAGGAAAGCTCTGAGTAATCCTGACCTTCCAACAGTGTGGTCAACACAGCCTAACATCCTGTTGGTGAACAAATGACTGCACTCATAGTCCATGGCTGAGATTACAAGTGGGTCCCACTAATCCCACACACTGGCAACTATGCATTAGCTCACTAGCGGATCCACGGTTCCCTTCACTGGTTTGCTACTAATAAACCAATGTCCAGTGTGTGTTGCTGATCACTAGGTAATCACAAGTCAGCCAGGACAGCCAACCTCCATCAATCACTTGTAGAAAGGAAATCTGAAAGTCATGAAAGCATGCACTACCTATCAGCTTTGTAAATATGAAATGCAGAGATACATTAATGCTGGGGGACAGGTGACAGGCAGAATGCCAAGCTATCCTGATGTCCAGATTTCAATATCTTAATCATAAATGAGTCTTAAAGAAATCTCTGACTTCCTTGGGGCTTTCAATACAATCATTACACAACATTATCACCTGAATGGCATCAATCCATGTCTGTTCTGTCTTCATCACTAAACTTGGGTGTTCTTGAGTGAAGGTATCATCACTTAGCATTTCATATGCTCACAACCTGGTCCCAGGCCTGGCATGTAATAATAAACAATTGGCATCCCATGGATAAATAAATGATAGGAAGTGGAAAATGTTTAGGAATGAACATTGAAAGGAGTGAAGGAGGGGATGAACAGAAGGAGGAAAGGAAGAAGGGGAAGGAAAGAGTGTCCTCAGCAGCAGCAGCAGATGTGGTACTCCCAGTCAGCAGGACTGGTGTGCAGCTACGTTGCCGCACTGTCCACAGATATATGCAGCCTCCCAGACCAAACACAGCATGAACAGGAAGTTGTCGTCTGGCTTCACTAAAAAAGCTAGTGAGCTTCATTCAAAGTCAAATGTACCAAGTACCATGGTAGTTTTTCTTGGAGTCTTTTCATGGGAGTCTTTCCTCCCTCTGTGGGGCTCCTTGATTCCCCTCAAGCATCAGCCACTTCTGACATTGTTCACTGGCCCCCAAGGGTGCTTTACATTGTACTGTGACTACTTCATCAGCATTAACCCAGTGGTTCCTAACATTCATAGGGACAAGAGAGGGTAGTTGACTGGCTTTGTCATGGACCTGTCCTGACAGTCCCCTAAAAGTAGCATATGGCTCTTCTCAGGAAAATGCACCCTCCACTGGGCCTCTATGCAAAACCTCAGGCGTTGATGAAAGTGGTCTCAGGAGCTCATAGACCTAGAGTGGTTATCAGGGACTACTCAGGTTTGATAAATATTTTCATTGCATTTTCTAAGTTTTCATCCCTAATTGGGGAAATGTCCAGCTTAGGGGATTTCCAGACACCAATAACCAGATTGAGAGGAAGACAGTTCTCTGTCAGAATCAGACCTCAAAGCATGCACTTTTTGTTTATGTGAAAATATTGTTAGTCTTCTTGAGGTAAATTCAGTAGCAGGATAATGTGTGGGTTCTCCTCCTGTTCTTAGACCAGCAATGAGCCTTTGCATGAAAACACACACACACACACACACACACACACACACACACACACACACACACACACACACTATGCAAGAGGAATGCAGTACTATTAACACTCCCTGAAAAGCATTGAGAAGCATAGACACGAGTCAGTAGCTAGTTTTCTTTCTCACTCACAGTGGAGGGAAGGGCAAAACAATATAACAATATGCTGTGTAGTCTCTTAACGATCCTTGGATTCCCACAGTTGGTTACCTGTGCATTACAGTTCCATCTACAGTTTCTTATCCTTCCCCCATCTCCCTCCCAAGTCCACAGTAGTACTGTGGGATATCCTTCAGAGAAACCAACAGCTTTCAGACCCCCTTAGGTTTTGTGGTGATGATTAATATTAATCATCGATGATTAGGTTTAAAAACACCAAAGGAGTGGGTTGGTGGTGGCACATACATTTAACCCCAGCACGCAGGAAGCAGAGGCAAGCCGATCTCTATGAGTTTGAGGCCAGTCTAGTCTATAGAATGAGTTCCGGGCCACCCAAGGTTATATGGAGAAAACCTCTCTTAAAAAACAAAAACAAAAAACAACCAACAAACAAACAGAAAAACACCACCTAAGGAGTTAGTAAAGCACGTCTCTGGATACACCTTTATGGTAAAGGGTTTCCAATGAGGATTAACTATGTAAGAAGGCCTGCTCTGAGTGTGGCCAACACCATGCCAAAAGCTTGGGCCTGTCTTGGAATACAGAAGAAAAAGGCTGCTCACACACAACCTGTCTTTTCTCCCTGGTTACCATGAGGTCAGCTACTCTGCTCCTCAAGGCCCTCGCCACTGTAATGATCTGAAAACAGGAGAGAGACTACATCACCCCTTCTTTTAAGCATTTGTTCAGTATTTAGCTGATGAAAGGCTCCCTGGAATGCAGTATGTTGTGCAATAGATAAAACACTGAAAGGGCCCATGAAATACTTAAACAAGATGAATCTTCATGCCATATGCAGTGTCTAGTTCCTGAGGAAAGTGAGCAGGAAGAGCTCATCTTAGAATTTCCTGAGGAGGAGATGCCCAGAGCTCACTTTATGCTAGGAAAGGAGGTGTGCTATTGGGTTTTTTCTTTTTTTTTTGCAACTTTTTATTAGTATTCAATTTTTAAGGTGGTATTTGCAGTCCAGTTGTTGTGGTTTTTATTTTTGAAGTAGTTGTAGTTCTCAGATCTCTATGGGAGAAGCTCATTTTTCTGAACTTAGCAGTTACACTAGTTGTGTGTGGTCAATAAGGGCAGATTCATCGCCCCTAGATAATTTTAAGTGGGGAGGAAGAGTCCCATACAACCTCACCAAACTCCTATTGACAGATGCTTTGATTAGGGTTTCCCACTAATTCTTTCTGAGTAGTTTCCCAAAAGACTGGATCCCTCAAAATGGGTATTGCATCATCAACCTAGGAGAACTGGTAGAGTGAATAATGTTAAGCCATATCCCAGACCACCTGCCAGAGAAATGTGCTAGGGATCAACAATTTCTTTCAACAAACCTCACAGGTGTGCAAGATACATGCCCAAATTAGAAGTGTTTCTTTTTTTTAATTTAAAATTTTTTTAAATTCATTTTACATACCAACCTCAGATCTCCCTCTCATCCCTCCGCCAGTCCCTCCCATACTTCTCCCCCCACCATCTAGCTCCCATACCCTCCTCCAAAAGGGTAAGGCCTCCCATGGGGAGTCAGCAAAGCCTGGTACATTCAGTTGAGGCAGGACCAAGCCCCTCCCCCTGCATCAAGGCTGAGCAAGGTGTCCCATCATAGGTAATGGGTTCCAAAAAGCAAGCTCATGCACCAGGGATGAATCCTGATCCCATTGCCAGGGGCCCCTTAAACAGACCAAGCTACACAACTGTCTCCTGTATGCAGAGCACCTAGTCTGGCCCCATCCAGGTTTCACAGCTGTCAGTCTATAGTTTGTGAGTTCCTATAAGCTTGGTCCAGTTGTCTCTGTAGATTTCCCCATCATGATCTTGACCCGCCCTCCTTGCTCATATAATCCCTCTTCCCTCTCTTGACTGGACTCTTGCTTCTTAAGGTAGCACTTAAAGTATGTAGCAGTACTTCACAGTCATCCTTGGAGGTACAATCTTCTAGCTAAGGGATTTAGAGTTGTTGGGATGGAGGAGTCAAATGTCTGAGCATTGATCATTGTGTATAGGTAGGTTCTCAACAACTTACAATAACTGGTCTCTTTCTCTAGTCTACTAACATCCAACATATGCAGACTTCACTTTTCTGACTCTGGCTGAGAATATGTAAAGAAAAGCTCATCCTTTTGTATACTAGAAGCCAAAATAAGCCCTTCTTCTCTTACAGAGCTTCTTGTCAGATATGTTATCACAATAAGAAGAGCAATTAATAAATATATTAGTGCAGACGTGTGTTGTTATCTCGCTGCTTTAATTTCTAGTCCCCCAATGACAGACAATGTTGAGCACCTGAGCACCAGCCTCAGGCCTCATGTCACATATTTAGAGCATTTAATTTGACGTGATTCAAAGTGTACCGCCACCTTTTCCTCTGGTTTCCCCACTTCATCTGCCCTTTGTGGGTGTTAGTTAAAGCTTGTAGGTAACTAATCAAGGTATGGGGTAGGCTTATCATAGATACTTTTGGAGCTATAGTGATGTTGTCTTTGTAAATGCTGTCTGTCAGGTTGTATTTACCATTTTCCAAGAAACATTATCTTTCCATTTCTTTGAAAATTAAACAACTTATTGAAATATGTGCATCTTATACCCTTGAATTCATTCATCTCTTCAATTTCAATAAATGTCTCTACAATCATTGTGTGGTATGTATCTTATTTCCCTTCGAAACATGAATCAATTATAATATAATAGTTTCCAACATAATCTTGACCTAATTTGAGTTGTTAAATTTTTATTTGTTTGTAGAAAATGAATTAAGTTATCTCAAGTACATTTTAAGGTGCATGACTTTGTTGAGAGCATTCTTACTGGGATGATTAATTCCCGGTGTCCACATGACTGAGTAGAGAAAACCTTGGTATGCCATATTTTCTAGGTATATACGTGGGGGTACTCTGGAGGAGATTAACTCTTGAGATCTAGACTCAAACTCTTTCACCAATGTGATGGGAGGGTCTAAAGAAAAAAGAAAGAGGAGGAAGGACAAATTTTCTTGTTCTCTCTGTGCTTGAGTTGAGACATCCATCTTTTCCTGACATTAGATTTTGGTACTCCAATTTGGGTGAGGTCTTTGTGTTTGGACTAGAAACACCCCACACAGTTTCTTGGGCCTCCAAGTTGCTGAGTGTAGTAGCACAAGACTTCTTAGCTTCTATAATCTCCTGAGCCAATTGTCCCATAGTGGATCTCTTGCTCTGTATGTATACATTTCTTCTTGGGTCTGTTTCTCCAAGAGCTTGAAAGGAATTACTGATAAATGATAATGTAGTACAGTCAAGAAACATTTAAAAAAAAACTATCAGAAGAGTATAAATCACTCGAGTTTCTTACCCACAAGAAATGTTTGTGTGTTAGTGAATGGACTTCAGATATAGATATGAGGTATTGCTTTTTCTTTAAAACTCTCTTACATCTTGTATTTTCACTCAATTAATAGACATACATCATTTATTTTGAAATCCTCATAATATTCATTATATACATCATTATATACATACCACTATCTTATCTATAGTGAGCATTTAGGGTTTTTTTCCATTTTTTCTGGGAACTTTATTCTAATGAACAGTATTAAACATACACATAAAAGGATTTCCTTATGCAATCACTTATCTCTTTGAGTATATTCCATCAAATGACAAATACAATACCTTGTACTTTCAACACTGACTTATACTGATGAGTAGTGCTGACTGCCCACTAAAGTCTCGTGTAAATGCTATCAGTAGAATCCAATAACTACCTTCAATGACAGTCTTTAGTATGTGACAGTTATAGCTCATAATTTTTTTCATATTTTAACCTCTACAAATGGTTAGATGTTTTCTTTGTATTCAGTTCTATATTGTATTTCTTTTTAAATTATGTTGTTTTTTGGTTACCTCTTTTTCATTAATTTTAAGAGATTTTGTGTATTAGGAAATATAGTATCCTTTCATATTTAAGGCAAATATAATATCAAAATAATATTTGCTTTTAAACAATATTTTTCTTCTGTTTATCTCAGAAAGCTTCTAACTGATACGCAAAAGTAGACATAATTATATAATAAAACCATGTATAGAAATACCCTATCATCAAAAATTATAAAGATTTTTGCAACTTGGCTCTATGTGTAAAACCTTCTTTACCACTGTTATTGTAAGCAAAGCTCATTTTACCTTTAGATCCATCAGTATGTACCCAGAACTATAACTATACCATGACAGCTACATATGCATCCTTTCCCCAACTTATCCACCTTTAATACCAAGAAAGTACCACCTACCCCTGTAAAGCCCTTGCATAACATCTGCCCCTTCAAAATCTCTTTCTACACTCTTTTCCCTAGGGACTATCATCTGAGACTTCATTCACTATTCATAGGTTCTTAGACACATTTCCACAATATTTGTTATCAAAGTTTTTTATTCCTTCATTTCTTTCTTTTCCACAAACTACAGTATCAGATGATTGGACAGTTCCTGAACCTGAAGTCAGTCATGATCCTTACCTCCATTGCCTTTCTTCAGAGCTCTGTATTTCCAATCTAAATGATAGCGCATGCTGAAATCAGAAGCCCTTCCTAATAATTTTCCATGTTGTGGGCATTTACATAGGCATTGGGGGGAAGTTATGGGTTTTCCCCAATGCATTTCCCACTTACCACAACAACCCAACTCACAGCCAACTTCAGGATTTCCCCCAGATCAATACACTTATTTTAGTGCCATATTAGCTCATTCTCATTAAATCTCCCTTTGCCTATGCAGCAAGCAGCTTTCCCAGAACGCTGCCTTCACCAGTTGTCTGTCTTCTTTTACTCGGGAGGACTTTCCCAGGAAAACCATGCTTCTAACAAGACACGTCTAACTTCTCTGTCATGGCACTGCACAGACAAAGGTCAGTTGGGTATTCATGTGTTTTACGAATGGTTCAGGTTAGGAGAATCTGTGACTTCCCCAAAATCACTCACACAGTACTGAACTGAAGCCATATTTTTGCAACACCATGATCACACTATCTGACAGAAATAACTTAAAAGGGTGAAGATTTCAGCCACCATAGTGAGGAAGGCAGAGTGGAACAGCTCAGTTTACATAGCCATAGCATGTAGCAGAAACTGTTCACATCACAGCAGCACAGGAAACAGGGAGTAGAGACTGGAACCAAGGACCCAGCTCTAACCTTTAAAGGTTCATCCCCAATGATCTACTTTCACCAGCTATGTTGTACGTCATAAGGCTTCAATGCCAACCCAGAATGGCACCATCATCTAGGGAGATAAGTAATCATCCAAAATATGAACCTGGAAGAGGAAAGCATTTCAGATTTAAGCAATAACAGTGTTTATTCATGATTAGTCCATAAATGATAGACTTACTGATTGGGACTATTTATTTTTGAGAGAACAGTAGATTTTGACTGATTGAGCATAGCTACCTCTCAGAGCTTTGAGCCTTTTAGGATGAAATAGCATAAAAACAAGCAAACAAACCAACAAAAACAGACAGACAGGATGCACTAAGTGACAGAATGGGAAATACCAGCAAGCTTTTCCCAGAAACTGTTCTCAGTTCCATACCATCTTCATGGAAACACATTGCCTAGGTCAAAACTAACACATGGAATATCAGTTGAGAGAATTTATACACAATATCTCTCATGGAGACACTACTGCTTAGTGAGGTGAACTGAATGATTTGCTCAAGGTTGAAGAAAAAATCATCACAAGCAGGTCTCCTGACTTGTCTATCAAACCAAGCCAGAACATACATGGTTGGCAGCATGTTGTAGTACCAAAGCTTTCACCCAAACGTGGAAGGCCAGTATTGCCTCTTCAAGGCATCTTATGTCATAGCAGAGCCTAAAATCAACTCAGTGATGTTGACTACAATTGTTACACTAATTCTCCAAGACTTCAACTATAAGTGGTTCAACATGAGGTCACATAAGCTGCAATTCCGGACTCCTGCACCAGGGACATCAATCGGACATGGCCCTGTTGAAAGGTAACATCTACTGAAACAAAGGGCAAATATGAGCATAAGGATCAGGTGAAAAATAGATTTCAAAGGAGACTAGACCCCTAGTCCTGATGTACTCAGAAGACCCTCAAACAAAGTGTCAGTCCCATCCCACCCTTGGCCTGCCTCAGCCTGTAAGAACTTGATCTTTTGTCTCTGGAAAGACAACAGGATTGGGTCTTTAAGTGAAGAAATAAATAGTAAGTAGTTTTCCAGGTTTTCCGCAGCTATGTCTCATATTTGACAATCTTACACTCCCCGACTTGACAGTCTGCTTTCACTAATCCATATGCATATAAGGTGTATATTACCCCCATGTCTACGAGATTCTCACTTAGCCAACGACATCTGTCTTTGAACTGTCACGAAATGCTAGAATGATTCTTTTTCTTTTGTGGTGTCAATTCCTCTTTCTGTCATTATTAACCTTGTTAAATACCCTCTTCCCTCCCCTTCTGAAAGGCATGAACTGAGTGCTAAGTTTCAAGCATACCCCCTTAACACATCCAGATGGTGGGGGGAAAGCATATCTAGCTATCTACTTAATCAAACATCTACTTTGCCTCCATCAACGGGGAGTAGGCCCTTTTGTACATTTAACAAATTCAAGCAATTTAGCAACTGGGTTAAAGTCTATGTAAAGTACTTCAACAACATGGGAAATGAAGACACTGGTCTTCTGTCTGAGAATTGGTTAATGGAAGGCACAAAGTCTCAAAACGCGCACAACAGTGGGTTCTTACAGTGCTGCCTAATGCACTGCTGGGAAAACCTTGAGAAGTTTCCCATCACGGGGGGAGGCGGGTTGACAGTTTTTGCCTTTGCTGTCAGTTCCACTGTGGGAGGCTCCTAAATTTATTATGCCTAGGAAAGAATTCTATCACACTCCTATCTCACAAGAAACGAAGAAGCGAGGCATGCATTGTATCCTTCAATGAAGACTGTTGCCCCCTACTATGAGTGTACAGAGGCCAATTTAGGCAAGCACGTGGGCAACGGCCAATGGGCTCTTCTCTGTCTACCTTGATCAAAGGGAAGCTGAGCAAGAGCTCAGTACCATTTGCCTTTGTACATCAGTTAGTTTAACTTAAAATAATATATATATATATACATATATATATATATATTCAGATTAAAACACAGAATTGTAAAAGTGGTGTGGCAGCATTTCCCACTGACCTGAGTGTCTCTACCCAATGCAATTTTCAATGAGTAAGCAAAATGCTCACTATTACCTATGAGACAGCCATCGGTGAAGCGTTAGTTTGGGGTCATTAAGAGGTAACTGTATTTCCTCTATTTTTTAAAAAAAAATCTGTCATCACTTGGGAGGCTCCTGCACCTCAGTTTCCTCATCCACAAAATAAGAATAGTAATGTGGTCCAACTTCCTGGGGAGGAGACTCATGAGTGCTTTTTGCTGATTAGCTCAGAAGCCCTGCAAATATCAATCTCTGAGTACTATGTAGGCTGCCGCATTCTACCTTAGGCGCCGGGAGCTTTCACTGACATCAACAGGAGCTCCAGGAATGGAGAAGAAATATGTAGCAGGGGAGATGGTCCAGAGCGTTTCCATGGCGATTATGAAGCACACTGCAGTGCTAGAGGGCGGCAGCTAAGTGTGTGATTATCGACCGCTGCATTTGGATTTGCTGTGAGAACTGCTGCATCAAATAGTCCACTCGGATGACATCAATCATTAGGTGCAACGTTGTGTCTTATGGGCTTAATGGCATTGGAATCTAAGGGGCCAAGAAAGCTGCCCTCTGAGGTGAGCAATGGGCTCTCCACAGGCTGAAGCACTTGGAAAGTTGGAGCTGCCTTTTGCTTTAGCTAACAGCAAACAGTCTAATAAAAAGGTAGGTAAAGCAGTATGTAGTTTCTGAGCACCACACGACTGATGTTGTACACCTCTGTCCTCCTCAGCTTAACCAATGGAGCCAAATTTCCAGTTCCACCCAAAAGTTACTCACTCGGCTTGCCACCTATTCACGGCCACAAAGGTATCTCCAACCACGGTGAACTCTCTTGTGAATATTTACATGTCCCTTATTTCAAATTGTGGCAAAATATGGGATCTTCACTCTGTAAATCTCTTTTCAATGGCAGCCTTTGCGGTCACCTATAAATGAGAACTATTCCTTCTCCTGGACTTCAGGGTCATTTGTTACAACTTACTGGAAACACTGTGCCTGGCAGAAAGTGTTTATAAGACATAATCACAGAAAATAAGGGATATTCAAATGAGAAGTCAACCCTTGGGCTTAATTGCAAACCAGTGAGAAAGCTCAAGAAAATTGTGAATTTGAGCTCTGAAGTGGAAATACAGTTGCTACTATCTGAGAAGCAGATCACAGAAAATGAGTTCTTTTTCTTCATTAGAACAACATATCTGCAAGTAATAAGGATATTATGAGGAACTATTAATGGAGCACATTACCATTGGGCTGTGTGTAGCCACAGAATGCATGATATCTGTAAGTAATTTTTAAATCAACAAGCTTAAACAAAGAAAACTTTACTTTTGGCCTTACTATAAGAATAAAGTATATTAATTCCTACAGAAATAAAAACCTATCAGTCTTCTTAAGAGACTTTCCTAATACAACCAAAACATAGGTAGGGAAAGTCATTATGATACCAAAGGTTGTGCTTAAAAAAAATCATCTTTTAAAACAAATAGAAAATGAAGAGAATAATGCACAGGTAAGAATAGTATAAATGAAGTTGTCAACCTTTCTGTGGATCAAAGAACGAAAGAAACTTGTAATATTCTGTGCTGAATCCTTACCCTCTAAGAGACTTAAAAAATCAAGAAGAAATCTCACTATGTACCTGAACTTGGAGACCAGAAAGGACATGAGGAGGAAAGAGAAAGGAGCCCCTTTTTCCTGCAATATTAAGAAAACACAGCAACCATGCACAAACACGCACATTACAAAACTAACATGCCCAGTCTGTCATGACGTGCAAACAAAATGTGTTTCCTAAGTTAGAGGAAACCTCTCTCTCTCTCTCTCTCTCTCTCTCTCTCTCTCTCTCTCTCTCTCTCTCTCTCTCTCCCTTTCTCTCCATTAAAGAAAACAAAGTAAATGTTAATTAATACACTAGGAAACACTAAGTGCCGTGGAAAAGAACAGAGAAAAGAGAAGGATCAGATGTGCTGTATTGTCAGAGAGAGCTAGTGATGTGCTCAGTGTGACAGTGGCAACTGAGGAAGACGAGCCAGGAGAGGGGGCAAGCAGGCAAGCATGTCCATGATAACATTCAAGAAGACAGAACAGTGAGTGCACGTGCAGCAACACATCTGGAGTGTTTGAGAACTAACCTGGACAAAGTGGCAGGAAGTGGAGACAGAGCCAAGAGCAGCTGGACAGGAGAGGCCAGGGGAGAGAAGCAAAGATGTGTCTAGGCTCTCCTAGGCCTGGGCTTTGACTCAGAGAGCTGGCACCCACTTCGGTAAAGAGGCTCTCCAACCTAGCACAGCTTCTTACCAGACACCTCTGACCTCTGTGAGGAGCAGCATAGAGGTGCACAGTGTGACCGCAGGGAGGCTGGAAGATCGCACTGCCTGTCCCTGACGCCGGGAGAGACTGGATGGTGTAGAAAAGAGAATAAATGAAGTGACTAAGCAATGTCTGGTGGACGAAGGCAAGGCTTGAAAAGAAGGTTAGGAAGGGATCCATTTGTGATACCGAAAACATGAGATGCCCATTAGAATTCCAGGGGAAGGTGTTAAGAGACAGTGAGGTATACCAGGCTAGATTTTAGAAGGAGGTCTGAAGCACAGGTGTGAATATTTAGTATCAACAGGACAGAGAAGACATTAAACTCTGACGCTGAAGCGGCCTTCAAGGCCCTGACAACTAAGAGACCTGAGCAAGGTCCCATCTGAGAAACGCCATCGTTTTGGGAAAGAGGCTGAGTCGCAGGTGACACAGGAGGAAAAAAAAGCAGATAAACACAAGAGTCCTGAGATACTTCACTCACTGAAATAATCTGAAAAGCTTGTATAAAATTGGGGTGAGTGGACTTTAAAATACAGCAAGAAATAAGTAGCCTCTCAGACAAACTACACTTGGCACCCACAACAGATTTTTCTAGCTCTGCTCAGGAAATAAAAATAGGAGGGAGGGAGGGAGGGAGGGAGGGAGGGAGGGAGGGAGGGAGGGAGGGAGGGAGGGAGGGAGGGAGGGAGGGAGGGAGGGAGGAAAAAATGGTATGCTTGCAGCTTAGTCTAGGCTAGTCCCAAGGGAGAACCTGGGAACATCTTCCAGACAGTCTGCTCCTTTCTTTACCTTCTGTCCGCTCGAGTGACATCTTAAGAACCTCCAGAGGCTTCTCCAAAGGGGGAAGTGTGAGGGCCACAGAGGAAGAGGCAGCTGGAGACAGAAACTTTGCACAGGGATGAGCAATCAGGAAGGAACCCGAGGAAGGGGCCTCCTGGATTGAAAGGTGACTGGAAAAAGAAGATGGCCTGATGGTTGAGAAAATAGACAAGATTTGCATCGCAACTCAACCACTTGGAAACTAAATTCCACAAAATATTAGACACGTATTCGTGCTTAGAAGCCACTGTAAGAAACCTATGACGTGTCGACTCATCTAGATGCCCAAACATTTCTGAGCACGGTTGTTATTGCTATTGTTACCATGATGACTATGTTTCCCATTTTACAAAAATGCAACTGAGGCATAGAGAAGCCCAACACTTTGGCTCAGGCTTCTGCCATTCAACTGCCAGTCTTTGCCTTTTCTCAACAACAGAGGAGCCACCCTCTTTGACCTTCAATGTTATGTAAAATTGGGACAGTGTGCGGCTTCTGCTATGGGCGTCAGGCCTGGGAACACCCATCAGAGAGCTGAGTCAGCTTCAGGGAAGGTATCACAAGCTACCGTCGATATTTGGGGAGGTGTTGTTTGTTTTTGTTTTTGTTTTTTGAGAGGAGACTTTTTAAGGGACCCTACCTAGCTGTGGAGGAGAAAGCATCTCCTGTTGCTCTGTGTCCTCTCCCCCTCTCCTCCCCTCATGAGTCCATGAAGGTCCCGTGGCTCTAGTAACCACCGAGTTCCACCCTTTGTGTCCTAAGAGGATTTTTATCAGCACCCATTTGGGGCTGAAATAAAATGATCTCATTGTCCTTCGGCTGCACTAGATTTTGAGCCCTGTAGGGAACAAGACCATATCTTCTGCTTTATTATGATGCTTGGTGTACCAAACAGCACCTGAAATCATAAATAAGTACTTTCTGAACACATAAAGTGTTACATATTGCCTGCGTATTTATATTTTCAAAAATAGTATTCCAAACCTTCCTTGTCTAGCAAAGTCAACAGAGTTTGCCACAAGCCTGGTATCTTCCTTCTGGCTTTTCTCAGATATATATGAGGAATATCTATTTATCTGTACCCACTCAAAACATTTTTCAGATTTTTCTTTCATCAGAAAGCTATTTATAAAATCTTGTCTCCAAACCACTGCTTCTGGCTTTAATTTTCAATCTAAGAAAATAATACTGATTTTAAAAATAAATTATTTTTTAACATCTGAGGACCAAATCTTACAAATCCAAAAGAAATGGAAGGTGATTGTGAGCTGTGGCACAGGCTTGATGAGATGTGGGTGTGAATGAGTCCTGGTTGCCAAGGGAGCTCACAGAGGGGCTTCTGGAGTTCCTGAGGAGGCTTGCCAGCCAGCCACAGCCAAAGGGACCCTCACCTGTCCCTTAGTCCTCTGTTCCTTCACTTCGGCAGGAGGTGGAAGCCTGTGGTCTGAGTAAAAGGAAGGAAACCAGTATGGGAACTGGACGTCATCCACCCCAGCAGCCACCACTGGTGTCCAAAGAAACAGAAGCAGAAGCTGGAAGTCATGAAAACTGGGAAAAAGAAACTGGAGGATTGGTCGTTGCTATAATAGTTTCATACAGTTCCAGGCTCACTTGTTCCTTATCAGATGGAATTAGCAAAGCTCTCTTGAGTTAACTTTATAGAAAAATGATAAACTAGAAAATTTTTCCCATCACTTGAAAAATGTGTTTGTTGTTTCCCGATGACTGGAAGAAAAGGAACATCTGTTAGATGATTGTTCAGCAGATTCTTTAAAACTGAAGAAAACTATACTTGTATTGACAGTGGCATAGAGGACATGGCAGCACATGACTGTGATCCTAGCACTTGGGAGGGAGGTCGAGGCAGGAGGATCAGGAGTTCAGTGTCTTCTTCTGTTACATAGTGAGTTTGAGGCCAACCTGGGATACATGTGACCCTGTCTCGAAGGAAGGAAGGAAGGAATGAGGGAGGGAGGGAGGGAGGGAGGGAGGGAGGGAGGGAGGGAGGGAGGGAGGGAGGAAAGAAGGAAGGAGGGAAGGAGGGAGGGAGGGAGGGAGGGGAGAGGGGAGGGGAGGGGAGGGGAGGGGAGGGGAGGGGAGGGGAGGGGAGGGGAGGGGAGGGGAAGGAGGACAATTTTTAAAAGAAGAGCTTGTCCTGTTTCATCTAGTCTCACCTAAGCATCAACACCCCCGCAGACGGAAGGGGTCCACTGCCGAAGAGAGCCTGAAGTTGGGGAGCTCAGGTGACTTCTGAAAACTGACAACTTGTTAGCTGACTCACAGTACCCAGGCACCCTTCCACTCTGTAGAATTCACTTTCCCGTAAAGTGTCTTCCAGCCCCTGTGACAAAGTCCCCAGCGGAGTCCTCACAGTCCTAAGCTGGGAACAAGGAGCCTCAGGTTGACTCCATGGGAGGTGTTCATTCTCTCGACGAAACCCTCTCAAACTGAAGAACCGGTAACTCAGAGATTTTTCCTGAACACATTAAGTGCTAATTCTCTAACATTTTGAAAATGGCAATGCACGTTATTAATTCATAAATAAAATGACAGGCATAAAAGTATCTTGGGTTTTTGTTTTGTTTTGTTTCTAAAGGCGTCAGTGTTTTAAGTGACCTCTGGTCTCTTCGTGTCAGTCCAGAGACCCCAAGTTACAACCAGTTACTTCAGCTCCACCTACCTGCTTGTGGGGGGAGGGGTGAACAGGAAGTAGATGTTAGAACCTGACTCGGTAGTATGCCCCCCCACACACACCACCACAGAGGGAATTGGTGGTTAATGGGCTGAATAATAAATAACAGTCACTGATACATCTGCTCCTCGGGCATTACAGCCGAGTCTTCCATATAGATCCTTCTTAACTCTCAAATGACTCCCTTGGGGAAGATTTTATCATTACCCCCAAGTTATAACAGGGAAACTGGCTTAGAGGACGGAAGGCCATAAGATAATATTGTAAAGCCCAGGGTGTCTGAACTTGTAGTTAGGAGAAGACACTTTGCCAGGACCACTGTGTCTGAGTCCATTCCCAAGGACCAGGCACACATTGAAAGAGACATACCTGAAGTCTAAGAGAGCCTGAGCATCTAAGAACTAGAGATGTCCAAGACCCACTCCTGATCAACCACCTAACTTCCCCTTGCACCTTACACTTCATGGTAATAATCTCCAGAGAATCCTGACAGGATTCCTCCAGAGTCGACACGCTCCTAGGCGTAAGGAAGACAGCCATAGCTTGGAACACTCACAAAAGATCACACAGGAAAATCAGGGAGCTAGCAATAGGACCCAACAGCAGTTTACAAGTTTGGCCTCCCCGGGGCTTCTACCAAATAGTTGACTGGCTCAGGATCTCTGCACAATGGATCATCTGTGGGAACAAACTGGCTAGTAGATGTTGTCTAAGTGGCCCAAGAAAACTTGGTGCGTACGTTGATTGGGCTCATGGTGGGTGGAAAGGACTCCTCACAAGGATAGCAGAGGCAAAGCCTGTCATTGAGGAGCATGAGTCCTGCCACGGCAGCCTTCTCAGCCAGACCACAATCGTCCTGGACAGCTGTGTCCCCAGCCACACTCAACTGCCCTGAAGTCACATTTTCTGCCTGTCCCTGTGGCTCACTCCTCTTGCCACTTGGGAAGCCTGTGTCTTACCCCTTCGAGGAGGCCCACAGTCTTCCTCCCAGCCACTGTAGCTCCCAAGGATGCTCCGGAGTTTTATTTTGTGCTTTACTAAGTGGCTTTGAAACGTGGTGAGGCAAGGACCCCCAGCAGGGACACTGCTGCGTCTATGGAATTCAAGTTCCTCCCTCTGTGCTCAGGGTTAAGGATTGCCTGGCCCCCTTCGGGTGTGGCCCAGCTAATCAGAACGAAGATGGGCTCTTTGTAGCGAGTGTGAAGGGTGCCGTGTGTGTCGGAGGCTGCAGTCCTGTTCATACGCAGGCACTCCGTGCCTGACACGCCAGGAAGAGGTCTGAGGCGCCCGCCTGCCGTGGAGCGCGGTGCAGGATAATCTCGCTCCAACCTCTGCCCGCTGGCGCGTGCACGCAGGCCAGGATGGAAGGCGCCATCCTAACTTCTGCTGTGAGCAGGTGGGAGGGAAGAGACGCGAGAGGTATTCCATTGGTTGTCTGGGAAAATGAACTGCACCTTCCCCTCACTCGCACAGGATCAACTTTTTCCCACCCCCTAGGGTGGGCATTAGTACTTTGGGGTCTGGGCCCGAACGTGGGAGCCCAGGGGTCCCAGTTCCAGGAACTTGGCTCTCTCTGCACAGGCAGCGGGTGCTCCTAGACACCAGGAAGGGAAAAAAAAAAAGTGCTTTACAGTGTCCCGTGTCCCTCGAGTCCCTCGACTGGGCGAGCGCGCCTGTGTCGCGACTGCCCGGCTGTCCCGCGCGTGGCGCTGCGGCCGCGAGGCCCCTCCCCCTCCCCGCGGGACCGCACGTGCCGCACCTCTGCGGGTTGAGCGCGGGTCCCGCAGTGGCGCGCCTGAGCCGGGCTAACCCGCGGGCAAAGCTCCGGCCGCGGCATCCCGCGCGGGGCAGCGGCGCGATGCTGCGCTGGAATGAGGAAGCTTGGCGGCGAGGGGAGGGCCCGGGCGCGCTGCGCGCGGGGGTGGCGGCGGCGCGCCGAGCGGGCCCGGCGCGGGCGAGCGGGCTGCAGCCGCCGGCGGCGCCAGCAGGTACGGCCGGTGCCCGCCGCGGCCCGGCGACCCTCGGCGGCCGGGCCCGAACCCCGCGCGGCTGCAAACTTTGTGCGCGCGGCCCGGCGGGTCGCGGAGTTGCGATCTGCTGCGGGACCCGGCGGCGGGCGCGGTGACGGGACGGCGCCTCTCTTTCTCTCTCTCTCTATCTGCCCGGCTCCTCGTCCCCGCCGGTGTCACGAAGCCGCGAGGTGTACGCGCGGGGCCGGGTGGGCTACGGGACAAGCAGAGCGGGAGGCGGGTCGCGTGTGCCACCCCAAAGTTTCCACCGTGCGGGACGAGGGGCGCGCGCTCCGGGCGGCCGCAGGTGGCGGCGCGGTGAGCCCCGGCCAGGTGCGCTGCCCGCGGGCGGCGCTGTAGCGCGGGACGGCCGGGCTGCCCGGGGCTCCAAGCCCGGTCGGAGCCGCGGGGGGCGGGGAGTGTGGCGAGAAATGGGGAACAATGCGAGTGAGCAACTTGAGGAAGTCATTGTGAAAGAAAGCTGGGAATTGCTCCGCGGCCAACTTAGGAGGGCACTCTAACAAGTGCTTGCGCGGCCGCGCCCCGGCCGGCGACAGCGGCAGCCCGGCGCAGTGCAGCCCATCCCGGGACACTCGGCCGTGGCAGGCGGAGACCCAGTAGGTCCCGCGGGGTGCAGGAGCCCCAGATCCCCGGCTGCTCTTCGCGCCCCAGGATCAGTGTTGGCCCCTCAAAGCGCGGCGCACAAATCCACGTGAGTGTTTTCAAATTGAATTTCAGTAGGAAAACTTGGGGTAACTGGTGGATTTTTTAAAAAAAATTAGAAGTAGAAAAGAAAGGAAAGTCATTCGAAATCCATAGTGTCGGTGTCGCTCATGCCTATCTCTTCCTTTCTGAGGACTGAGAGCTTTAACTAAAGCCTTCCTCCGCCTTTCTAGGCTGGGGCAAGCAGGTGAGAGATCAGGCCAGCCTGAGGCACTTCTGAGTAGTAGCCTGGAGTCCCACGAAGAGCATGCCCTGCTCATGTTTAGGCTTATGTGGACAGATCTAGCGAGATCACAGAAACAAGCATTTCCAACGTCGTGAGTAAAGACTTTCCTTATTTTTGGTGCGAGAACTATTTGCTCTACTGGTAAGATCCAGTCTGAGTTTGCTTTGTGCAAAACAAATGATCTGGGTATTGAAAACGTACTTTGCTCATCGCAGTGTGTGATCCCCAGGTCATGCAACTATCAAAGGGAGACCCTGTTATCAAATAGGCTTCAGGACGCTTGCAATTTATTTGAAGTGTGTTTTTTTTTTTTAAATTGCCAAGCATCACTAGTGATTCCCAAGGTTATGAGCCTTTGATTTCCTTCTAATTTGGAAACTCAGGATATGTCATCCCGTGACCCAAAGAGGTACCAATTCAAAAGGTCTGAGCCAGAAACAGTTTCCATTTTCTCTTGGGCTGGAGCCCACACAGAGTGAATTTTAACGTGCGGTTTGCTCAAGTTACCCACGGGTAATTTCTCTCCCTGCTGCAGACAACGTATTCCCATCTTTGAGCTGCCTTGTTTGAAACTTCCGGAACCAAAGTGGTGTTAGGGAAATAGCTCTTTACTGGTCCAACCTACCTGTAGAAGAAAATTTAAAACGTTAGAAATGCATAAAATTTATAATATTTTTCATAGACATTGAAATGCTTTTAACGATGGGTTCCTTTTGGTTATGAATGCAGAGGGGGATGAAATCTGTAAGAAAATCCCAGAGCCTGCCTGCGTTAGATTCTTTGTTTGACGATGTTTGTTCTAGGAGATTAATTGAATTCATTCAAATTTTTTCTATGAGATTTTTAAAGTAAAAATTTAAACATCATTCATATTATGGTAGCATGTGTCAAAATGGTTTCAGGGACAAATCAGATTATTTGGGATGTGACTCAAAATTTAAACGGGGACAAATATCCATGACAAAAGATTCATCTGCTTACATTGGATCGACACCCTGTAATACACAGAACATGTTGAGGATGTAAAGTGGGGACATCCATATAAACGACAGTGGAGTATTTTACAGACTATACAATTAGTTTTTATAAAAACATGTGTAATTTCATATATTTCCCCACAAACATACATGCTTGTTCCTCTTTATCGGAGAAAAAAAATGTGCTTCCCGGACTTACAATCCACCAGAGCTGATGATGGCCAAAATGTCTTAAGTCTAATAGCTTTGGGTTTTTTTTTTTTTTTTTGTTAATGGTGATAATTGAAACCCAGAGTTAAGAAAGTCCAGAGAACTTGTTTGTTTAATTTATTGGTGTTTTAACCAATGAATTGGGCCAAACTCCAAGTATCCACCCCCCCCCCCCAAATTTAGGAGCACCGTAACAATAATAGCCTCCCATGCAGACACTGGTTGCTAATAAAAGTGTGGGAGTGGGTTGTTTGACTCTCTTGAGAAGTTTGTGTGCTGTGTCCTAAAGAGAAAGCAAATGGTGGTTTTCTTGCAGCCTTTCCATTGCTGAAAAATGAAGATCACAGTGAATTTATTGACCAAAAAAAGCTCTAAAGCCCAGGAGAGCCACAGGCCCCTCTAGTTTTCTACTTCACTAGATGCTGAATGTAAGGATAATGTTTCTTTGGTTCGAGGAAGTTTTTCCCTTTTTTTCGAATTTGTGTGTTTCGTATTGAGTTAAGGTAACATCACATTGTTCATGAAAATGTCAGAACTTCTGAAATCCGAGGTGGATCGTGTGCGTGTGCACACGCGTGCGGGGCGCGCACGTGCGAGTGTGCGTACGTGTGTGGCATACCAGGATTGCTTATATTAATATATACAGGAAATAAGTTACACGTGTACATATGGACACCTGCCTGCACATGCACACATCACACACACTGTGTGGAGTGAGACAGGCTTGAGAGTGTCAATGAAAGAAGTTATAACACTTACACACGCCTGACATGAGAGGTAAATTTCCTTTCATCGTATTTATTTTTTACTTTTTTAATATAAAACAAAAATGGTTTCTTTGTAATGGCAAATGGATAATGTTAGTTTTATAATATTAGGTAATTTTGAGTGGTTGCCAAATTTTGCACATTCTTGGACTGCTGCTGCGGTTAGTTAAGATTCGTCAAGACTAGTGTGAGTAGCGGTCTGTCCTCTCTAATATTTGACATTTCAAAACAATCTCTCTATAAAATTGGTGGTATGTGCTGTGTTCTAAGGAGAGCAATGGAAGTGGATTCAGCCTCAGGAGGCAAACCAGGAGCCCCTGGGTTCCTTGGGAACAGTCAGCTTCCCATGCTGGTTTTTAAGACGGGCAAATATTTAGGAATACTGTGGTTCCTCCTTTTAGCCGAAGCTGGTGCTCTGACTAGAAACGTAGGAACAAGACTGTTCTCTTTTGCAGCTCTCTCAGGCTGCTTCGTTTCATAGGTTCACTGTGTGAGCATTGCATTTTACAGGAAAACACATGAAATGTAAATGCAACAAGTGATCCCCCCTGGGAATACAGGGAGAGAAACAGAAATCCATTTCACATCTTGAAAGAGATCCTGGTTTCTGCTCAAAAATGGCACATGCATTTTTTTAGAGGTTTTCGAGTCGTTGAGTGTCAAAGAATTAGCATTAAACATACACACACACACACACACACACACACACACACACACACAACGCAGATGAGGAGCTTTGGGGAAGTGGGGTTTTGTTAGAATCTTGGGTCTAAATAAAACCATACTAACAGTAACAAAACTATTCCACTGTGGTGCTAATCCGATGCTCACGCTGGTGTTCTTCAATATAACCCACTGCTTCTTCACATCCCTTTCAGTGCAAAACATGGCTTCATCCCTCAAGTTACTTTGTCCCACTGCTGGAATATATGTTCCTGTTCTTAGAATCTCGGTGCCATCTCTCTGATACAGCCTTTAGCTGCTGGATGATAATATAACAGTTATTCTTAAGACATGTGTAAGCATGTTTGCATGCAGTACTACATGTTATAAGTGCACTATACCAGCCAGCAAAACACAATTTGCCAATACTTTCTAAGGGAAGAAATGGATGTTTGCCCTGGTTTGGGGCTAGCCTACTGATGCTTCATGAGAGTCCCCAAGGGACACAGGTGGCTGAGGCACAATCTAAAGACAACTGGCAAATTATTTTCATTGGCATTTTCCCATTTTCATATTTGGCTGTGGTAAATAAGTGGATGCCAGTGTGTCTTCAGCCAATGGTGATCAACTGTTTAAAAAAAAAAAAAATGTCGGAAAGTCCAAGTCTCAGGCATGTAGGCCATTGATCTTCTTTTGCAACCCTGTCCCGGCTGCTTTTCTCCTGTGGCCATGTCTTGCTGGGGGAAGTCACAATTCCTGTTGACTAAAAGAACACCCCCTTTCCACCCTATGGCTGACAAATCAGACATCCGAATGATTTCTGAACTCATTTTGGTTAGGACAGGAAGCATAGGTCCCTTCCTGTGTGTGCTTCCCTGAGAGAAAACCAGCTTCCCTCCTCCTTTGCATACTTGGCAGCTGGTTCCACCTTTCTCTGAGCCCCAGTGGTGTGTGAAGGCAGCAGGGGGACCTTGGAAGAAGAGGAAGAGGGATCTGAGGCCCAGCCAGGGACCAGGGTCCTTCCCAAGTGGCTACTCAGAGGGCACTCAGACCAAGTCTGGATTTGTGTGGGAGAGAGAGGCAGCTCTTACTTGGCCTTGGGGAGGCTCAAGCTTGTTGGTGAGTGTCACATGGTTTGGCTTCTCCTTGTGCTTGCTTGGCTTGAACTAGCCGGTGTTCTTTCCATCTCCCGCTGGGGTTTTTGGTGAGCCCCTCCCCGGCACCCCTGCCCAGCTCTCTGTCTCGGGGTGATGGAAGGCATCATTAGGCTCCATCTGTGTGTTCTGCTCTCAAGTTAGCCCTGTGCTCCACCTCCTGACGGCTTGTGGCATGGGGCCGCGGCTTAATGAATTGCTAAAAATGGGCCCTAATTAGAGCAAAAGAGCTTTCTTCATATTTCCTCAGTCGAGGGTGCAGTGATACGTTTTTCTTCGGAAAGCAGCTCACCTCTGCAGCAAACCTGACACTTGCCGCCATTTTCAAAACAGAAGTTTAAGATGATGGGTGGAGAGTTAGATGTAACGGACTACGGAGTCTGAAGAGAAACCCGGCACTGTCTCTCCAGCTGTCGTCTGTTTTCCTTTCCTTCCCACGTTCTCTTCCCCTTCTCGTTCTTTCTTTTTTTTTCCCCCCTGTGGTATGTGATATTTTGACTAAACTATTGAAACAATCAATTACCGAAGAGTGTTCTTCAAAGTCTTTATATGTATCGAGTAGATGTGTGTGTGTGTGTGTGTGTGTGTGTGTGTGTGTGTGTGTGTGTTGTGCTTTTTAGGCTAGACACTGATTCTGCGCTTTATGTCATTTTCTGTTGTGCTCAAACTGTTGGAAGATGAACAGTGCAGTTTGGAGCAAACTTTTGCCAAAGCTAGGCGTTCAGTGAAAACCCACTAAGCAGGTTTTGATTATTTTCTGTTGTATCGCGTTTTTCACTGGTAGATTTGGACCACATAGAATTCCCTAAGATAGTTCCTTCAACCTAATGGGGACAGTGTTGAATTTAGCAACTTTAAGAGATGTGAGTGTGAGGAGCTGACCTTTTCTAAGCTTACCTGAGGCACTCTGCAATGTGCCCCAGGGCTCTTAATGGAAACTAGAGAAAGCCATCGACCCCCTAGTGCCAGCCTCACTTTTAGGCTGAAAAAAAAAAAAAGTGACCTTTTCTCCCTTGTTTGTGCTGAGTTTTGTGTAGAGTAGAAAATTAAAGCGATATTCAGAGAGACCTGTTGTAAAAACAGGAAAACTGTGTATCTTACTTCATCAAATGAAAACCAGCTGCTAATTATCTCAGGTCCTTAAAGCAGAGGTTGTTCGTTACTTACTTTTTAAACCATGGTTTGGAAGGTTCTAGCTCTTTTCCACCAGGAGGTTGTATGTTTGTTTGACTGAATTTGAAGGATGTTCACTTTTATTAAAGGTGTATGGTATTTTTTTCAAAGTAATGAACTTTTCGGAAAAAGACTCAAACTATTGAAAACTCATTGTCCCTGTCTCTTGGGAGGGTGCAGAACAGTCCCAGCAGGCATTAAAACTCAGTTTCCCTATGTTTGGCTCTCCAAAGGGCCAGGGCTTTTTCTGCCCGGTTATAAATAGACACGCTGATTTTTCTAACTATACAAATGAGGAAGCTGTATGGTTCCATGGGGTTCAGCTGATGACCCTTCTGGGTTTGCATGAGGACCTTGTAGGCTGAAGGTGAAGGATTATAAAATCCATCCAAGCCGGGCAGTGGTGACGCACGCCTTTAATCCCAGCACTCAGGAGGCCTAGGCAGGTGGATCTCTGTGAGTTCAAGGCCAGCCTGGTCTACAGAACGAGATCCAGGACAGGCACCAAAACTACGCAGAGAAACTCTGTCTCGGGGGGAAAAAAAAATCCATCCACATAGCCTGGGTTGGGTGAGCACATTACACATGGGTCGCAATCTTGTTCCTGGTGTGTGGTGTTGGTGTGAATGTCTTGAGGATGCTCCCTGGTCTGGGTCAGGGGACACTGCTACTGAGACATATCGTACAATGAAATTAAAAAAAAAAAAATGTAGACATTCCCTAAGATCTCGCTAGGAAGCCAGTGCAGATAGTCAAGTGGTGGGTTTTTTTTTTTTTCTGTCATTGTTCAGTTTGTTGCCTATAGTTGTTACCAAATAACTGGTTTTCCCTCTGCTAACACGACAAGTGTCTTGCTTACCCCACCAGAAGCTGGATGAGCAAGGTAACTTTCCAAACCACCAAAGCCTTTAAAAGATCATGGTGTGATTGAGGGAACTCAGTTTTTGAATCTGAGTTACAATACTGTGGACATAGTTTTGAAATGAGAGTGAATTATTTATTAATATTTTAATAATTTTTATGAAAAAAGTTGCTTCACTTTAAGAGATGATGGCTGGTGGTTTTTGCAGGTGCTGTCAGTAAAACTATCATCCATTCCAGTACTTTGGGGAAAATGGCCGCAGAATCCATGTGGCCTACCCTAATTGAGTGACAGCAAGCAGGACATCAGTAATTTGTCCTCCTCTTTGGAGCAAAGACTAGATATTCCTTATTATGTCTGAGGTATGCCAAAATGGACTTTGGTGTTTCAAAGAGAAAGAGAATGTGTGTGTCACAATGAGTTCAGTGATAGTCCTGACCTGAAACAGGAACAGTGTCCCATTTTGTTGAGATAAGTAAAATGAAAAGCAATGTGTGCTAGCACCTAGGAAGTACATCACAGTATCATCAGTGAATGAGCCAGGGCTGAGTGCCTTTTCAGTTACGTTTGGTAAGTCTACATGTAAGGACTCCTGGACAATGGGATACTCCTACGAAGATCTTCATGGTTTGACTTTTTTTAGGCCTAGATAAAATGAAGCCAAATAAACTGACCCAGGCCCCTTTTAACCAAAGTAGAGTCGCGCTGTAGAAACACCAGCATCAGAGGTGCATCTTTCTTAATGTTAGGGGTATACAAGTGTTTCCCTCCATCAGACACAGTCTAAAGTTGGATAGTCAAGTGTCCATTGGATAGGATTTACTTGCATATCTATACAATTTCACTGCCAGTAGTCACGGTGAAATACTATATTTGTTGTAGCACCACATTCCCTTGCCAAATAAAAAAATACAAATGTTGTAAGTTTGTACTTACCTCTTTCAAAATAAACAAGTAGGAACTTGGGAGAACAGGGCTCTGCTGTCTCTTTATAGCAATTACAAGCTATCAGCACTTTGGGAATTATCTGTGTACGGAATCAGTCTTGTGGAAGCCGTTGCTGTATTTTGAAGATAGAAATCTCGTTGGTGCTGCGTTTCCCTTCTCTCACACTGCTCCTGGCCATGCACAGCAGTCTTCCACAGGAGGAGACGAAAATGTTTCTAAACTGACTCTCTTTTCCCTTAAGTGGTGAAGTGGGGGAAGCCGCTTACATCTGAGGGAGCTACTTAAGCAGGGGCCAGTGTTGATGGTCCAAATCAAAAAGCATCTTAATTGTGGCTGCATGTCTCCCCTCCGTTGCTGTGAGTAGGTGGCCCATGTTTCGGAGAGACAGGAAACCCAGTCTTGTCGTGTGAGCATGGCTTGCCTGAGCGGGGGAGAGCCAAGGGAACACTGACTGTCACGTCAGGACATTTGTGGACCTCTTGTCCCCAATTCCATTGTCTACATTTTTAAAGTAGTCTTTCTTGTGTAAGATCTACCACCTTTTCTCTTTCTTCCTCTAGCCTGGGGGTTCACCCTCACCGTTACCCAGGCTAACCTGAAACTCATAGATTCATATGTAGCCTAGACACTCTCAAACTCGTGTGCCTCTTTGAAAGTCCTGAGATTACACGTGTAATAGAAAATGGTGGGAAGTCACAGAACAGGTGCTCGGTCATGGCTTTTTACTAGGAAGCGTTTTTTATTTTCTATTCTCTCTCTCTCTCTCTCTCTCTCTCTCTCTCTCTCTCTCTCTCTCTCTCTCTCTCTCTCCTGTCTCTCAGAGGTGTATGTGTGTGTGCGCACATGTTCATATGTGTACACACAGCTGTGTGTGAAGGCCAGAGCTCAAAACGGAGACTCTCTCTCTCAGTCTCTCCCGCCATGTTTCCAGGCCAGAGTCTGTCCCTGACTGGCTCGATGGCTTGGCCACCTGGCCTCCCAGACCCTTTGTCCCCCACCTCCCAGCACTGGAATCGCAGTTGCCACGCTAGGCTTTCTCTGTGGGTTTCTGGGAATACACCCGGGACCCCATGCTTGCCTGGCAAGCACTTCCCTGCCTAAGGCATCCCCTTCGCCCCATGCTGTATCTGTGAAGGACTTCCTCATTTCCCTTCGACCCTTCTCCTTTTGCATATCAGTTTCTGCCCACGGAGGGAAAAATGCGCATCCAGGGCTGCACATCTGAGCGATGTGCCCTGGAGAAGAAGGTTCACAGAACACGCTACTGGAGCCTTCCGCAGCTGAGCTGGCTGTGGGAGGAGGGGCGTGGTGAACGCTAAATTGGATTCCTATGCTCCTGTTTAAATCTTGTTTTTCATTGTTATTTGCACCAGCAAAGCTCTGGGAAGTAATCACGAAAAAAAAAAAAATGTGTAGATTGGCAGCTAATTTTTGATAAGATGAAAAGAGTCAGAGATGAAATAGGAGTGCTCGGAAGTTTTTATGTTCTCCCAACCTGCTTTGTCAAAATCGTTACGCAAACCTGGAAGGTCTCTGACTAGATACAAAGATTTGCATATTGCTGGCCTTTCTTTTGGAGCATTCCTTTTGAAAAACACAGCATAATTCACAGTGATACGACAAATTTGCAAAAAATTAAAACCTTCAGTGAACAGAAAATGAAAAAACATGCCTCTCACAAAATAATGTGTTTTATTAAAGAGGTCTGTGACCTAGGCATTTTTGATAGGTTATAGTCTTAGACCCACCCCATCCCACCCCCACAGTCACACACACACACACACACACACACACACACACACACACACACACACACACACATTTACTTAACTGTCTTCAGAGCAAGTACTGCTGAGTTATTTAAGTAGCTAGTCCCAAGTATCCCTGGAGCAGCTTCACCAGCAAGAAAGAAAACCACTGGGCACATGTGTGTAACTGCACAACCAGATTGTGCTGCAGAAGTTCTGTTCTGAAGAAGCTGTCTTGGTTTCAGGCTATTTCAAAGGGCAAGTTTATATAGTGGCCAAACATACGGGGCACCTTGCGTTGTCTGTCGGACATTTGGATCATGTTGCCACTGCGTTATGTTTACGGAGTTCTTAGAGCAGGAAGAGCAGGAAGTAGATATTGTCATCAGTGACCTCAGAGCTCAGCTCTGCTGTTAGTTGGATGTAGCCTTGGGCAGGCTACTCATGCTTTGTGACTCTGCTCTCGGCCTCAGTCTTCTCTTCTGTGAAATGGAGATGATAAAGCAGGTCTCCCTGACAAATAGGCATTGGATGCTTGCTAGCTCTGTGCTGGACTCTGAGCCAGGCTGCCCAGTAAAATGCTGGGCAAGGCAAGGAGGGTCTCACAGTCTCAGGAAGCTTAACAGTTCACCTCTCAAATGCCTCCCCTGTAATGAGCTGCGTAAAAGGTAACCTGTGCTCTTCCATTTCCTGCTGTAGACCAGGTCCTCAAGGATCTTTGTGGTGCCGTATCACTGCACAGAGAGATAGCAAGGCAGTTTCAGGAGCGGGGAGGGCATTTGCCTTGAAAACAAACACAACAGTTAGTGTACAGTGTTTTTTTAATTTCAGGAGACATTTCTCAAAGCTTGTGGAAGAATAGCTCAGGCCGAGTGACAGGCTGATTTCTACTGACCGTCCCTGCAGGAGGCTTTGCATGCCATGTGCTTAGCAGTTCTCTGATAGCCAGACTGCTTGACTAACCTGAAAAGAAAGACACTTGTGGTTTCTGACTGGCATCTGGTTTTCCATTTTGATTTAATAGATCTAGGCTCACTCAGTGTGAGAAAATTCTGGAAAAGACACTTGGCTATGACGTCAGGCACCACGGGGAGAGTTGCTTGCTGAAGGAAGATCTGCCAGCGCCCGTTGGGGACACCTGTGCTCCTGGGCGCTAGTAAGCCCTCCTCTGGGCCTTGCAAGTTAGAAATGGGCCAGCACTAAGGAACACCTGGCCAGCCCGCTTACCTGGAGGCAGCAATTGCCCAGGGCTGTTGGATGCTTCTCCCGGGAGCCAGCCAGGTTCCAGCCTGGTGGCAGTGGCCTCTGTGGCAAGAGGAAAGGCTCCTGGTTTCCCAGGGAGACTCCCATGGGCTGCAGAAGCTCTGAGTCCATGCTTCCCGCCTAGTCTCCAGAGCACTGTGGTCCTTCCTATGCAGGCTGAAACCTGGCACCCGTTCTCCTGTCTTCCATGCCTTTTCTCTCACACTAGTGGTGCATTGACTCCTTCTGTCTGAATCAAGGAAACGAAACCTGTTTGTCCCTGTTCAATCAGAACAAAAAAGAGACAGACAGGAAGGGAGAGGGACAGAGGGAAGGGAGAGGGAGACACAGAAATAGAGATGGGAAGAGAGTTAACTGAAGAAGACAGGAAATGCAAAGAGATCTGGAGGGATGGTGGGTTATAAGGGAAGCTTCACTGCTCACTGTCCTAAAGGGCCAGCCTTGGGCAGCCTCTGTCACGCTGGCCTGCACTTATCTCTGCATCTATTTCCCCTTGTGCAAGTTTCAGAACTGCTTGCTCCAAAGAAACAATAAAAGCATTCATGTTTAGAACTGTGCAGGTGAGAGCTAGTTTACTGATAGTGTGGCGTTCTCCCCATTGGGTTGGCTCTTACCTGAGACTGCTTGCTTTTCCCATGCAAAGTGGACTATCACAGCACGTTGCTGTGACACGCTTATTCCTTCTGACACCCCTGCCCAGACCTGAGGATGCTAACTTTTCAGACGGGTCAAAGTTTAGGAACACATGCCATTCGTTTCCTTGGTGATTAACTCCTTTTAGTGAATGAAAGCTCTTTTTTATTTTATTTTTATTTTAGCTGAGACTATAACATAACCGAGCTTAAATTCTTTATGTTTTAAGTTGTTAAAATACGTTCATTTCTTTGTGTGTGCACATACATGTGGAGGTCAGAGGACAGCCTGTGAGAGCATTTCTCTTTTTCTACTGTGTGGCTCCTGGGGCTAGAGCTCAGATTGACAGGCGTGGCAGCATCACCTCTATCTGTTGCGACATCTCTCTGGCCCTTTAAATCCCACCTTTTCTCCTCAGATGCTCTGCATTGCTCCTTCCACATGGAGGAAGTAGCGGTTTCGTCAGCAGCCCCTGGTGGTCAGCATAGTACCCAGGGATGGGTTAGAGTTCTTCAGGACACTTTGTGATGTCCTTTGTAAACTTCGCCTTGAAAGAGGTCCAATGTATTTCCCTCTCAGTCTGCCATTGATAGATTACTTCTTTAGTCTTTCCCCCCAAATGTACAGATTTTTAGTTTGGGGAAGTTTGAGGGGCTTGTGAAGACCCTCCCGTGACGACAGACAAGTCAGGCTGAGAATTCATAGGACACAGTATAGGCAGACTCCAGCCCTTAGCTTAAAAATTATTACGTATCTGCCGGGAGGTGGTGGCGAATGCCTTTAATCCCAGCACTCAGGAGGCAGAGGCAGGTGGATCTCTGTGAGTTCGAGGCCAGCCTGGTCTCCAAAGCGAGTTCCAGGAAAGGTGCAAAGCTACACAGAGAAACCCTGTCTCGAAAAACCAAAAAAAAAAATTATTACGTATCAAAAATGTTATTGATGGTTGAATTTTTTTAAGGGATGCTGCTGGCAACTGTATAGTCACAAGTCCAGAGAGGGTGGAGTTGAAAATGTGCATAAAAATTGAAGTAGGGAAGGCTGTGTCACAAGGGTCCATGTGCCCTGGCTGGCAGTCGGTCTGTCATTAAGTGACCCAGCCAAGCAGCCATGAGCAGAGGTGTGTTGCTGGGTTCCTGACATGCACCACTAAGGCCACGGTGCCCATGGAGACTTGCTCCAATTACTTCCAATGGCCTCACTTCCCTGTCCCCCACTCCCTGAGAGCTGCTTGCTCTGTCTATGAGATACTGTTCAGAAGAGGGCAGGTATTCATAAAACATTTGTTTTCCTTTGAATTTGGAGTGACTTGGTATATTATACTAGGTTATCCTCTAGTGAATCAAGCCTCTAATGCATATCCAATAAAATATAATGATGGTGCTATATAGTAGTTAAATAAAAATACTTCTGAAATATGTTTAGTGTCCTGTTATGAAAAGTATAATAAACACACAGGAAAAAAAAGCTGAAGGTTAAAAATATTATGAGTCCTAAGTGGTGGAACTTACATGAGTTTCTTACCAAAAAACTCATTCATGTCACAAAAAGTTCAAAGTTCACATCTCAAACATTTTGTGTTGAAGTCAGTGGGTTCTGCTTTACCTGCCAACACTGGGGCATGGCAGAGCTTGTGATGAGCTTCAAGAAGCAGTGCAGGTATGGCCAGAAAGCCACAGGAATAAGGTCTCAGCTCTCACGAGTGCAGCCCAGCCCACCACACAGGCCTCTCCTCTGAGTTCTCAATTGTTTTGACAACTTTGGAAGAATTGAGTCCTTTTTATGCTGCAGGGGGTGGTACTGGGCCCAGAACTTCTGGCAGCTCCTGCACTGGTTGGTGATCGCTTCTAGGGCTGGTTTGTCTCCATTCAGTGATGACTGGATCTTTACTAAGGGTCTGAAACACATGTGTACTACGGGGCCTTTGTCTCCCTGTGGTCTTGGCTGCTCTCCGAAGCCATGTATCAGCCTTCAAAGTTCTCACAACCGAGACCAGTGAAATGCCTTTCAGATGAAACCCTTCTCCATCCAGAAAATGGGGGTGCTACTTTCCTTACAACTAATGGTATTCTTGAAAAAAAAAAAAAAAAATATATATATATATATATATATATATATATATATATATATATATCCCATCCATGTATACCATAAAATGTTAAAGTTAAAAAGATACATCAAGTTTTAAATAGATAGATAGATAGAAAACATCACATAAATTACATATATAGTGATCTATGACATGTGTATACATATATAATATATACAATACACAAATACATGCATATGCTGCATGTATCTATACCATATCTTACATATGATTCTGTGCTATATAAAAGTATTTACATGTGTGCCTCTGCCCACACACTTTCCCAAACGATTGGAATCCCCCACCAGTTTCCAGGTCTCTGTGGAAAGAGGGCCTCGGCTCATGTCCACATAGCTGAAGCAGAGAAACAGTGGTACCCAGGTAAAAACAAAGGGACTTGCCTTCAACCCAGCAGAGAGCCTGAGTCTGCTGGCAGGGACAGCTGTCCAGTAAAGCACGGTGAGCAGATTCAATGAAGTCACCACAGAATTCTGCTGGACGTAGATTTCTTATCAAGCTACTAGATGTTATATAATAACTATATATATATATATATATGTATATATATATATATATATATATTATAATAATGCAACATCCAAGGGCACCTGAGTGCTCTGAAGTCTGGCCTTCGAGCCAAGCCCTACAGCCTTCTTTTCTCTCCCTCTGGCTCTGGCTCCCTCCCTGGTATTTGTGGTAGTTGGTGGTATCATCCATGGGGCACTTGCCATGGCCGCTAAAGGGCAGCCTCTTCCTATGGGTGTTTTCAGTTCAAACCAAGATGAGGAGCCAGCCACAGGCCTGCAAAACAGGAGGAGTCTGGGCCCTCTCCTGGCTCGTTCTGTCACTTCTCTCTGTGAGAGAATGTCGGTGGAATCTGAAGCTAGAGCTGAGGAGTGGGAGACAGGGACAGAGCATGTATTGCCCATCTGCCAGGCTGGAGGTGTATTCATTATTGATGGAGGTAGTGCGTTGCTGTTCAGATATGCAGCCTGCCTGGGTAAATGAGACATTCTTCAGCAAATTGCTTCGTTTTTTGATTGCTGATTGTACGCGTGTCACCAAGCTGACTCAAGGTTCATCGATGCATGCTCAGTAAATTAGAAAGAACATAACTATGGATCAGCCAAGAGAATGAATTCTGTGCCTACAATGACCCAGGGCCATTTAATTTTCTGCTTAATTTTGTTGCAGTCGGTTTGCATTTTGGGTTATTATGCAGTAGGAAATTAACAATAAATAACAAATTTGGTCCTCCTGTGCTTGTAATGATATTTTTATAAATCTTTGTAATGCTGTTTTTTAAAGGATCAAGGTCTGTGCTAGTCTGATACTCCAGCAAGTATGTGAAGAGGAAAATGCATTATTCTTGCTAGATAGTGTTGTTGTTAAATAGCATAAATGCTTTCTCTCTCTCTCTCTCTCTCTCTCTCTCTCTCTCTCTCTCTCTCTCTCTCTCTCTAGTTTTGCTTTAAACTAAATCCATTTCTCTCTTCTCTTTCTCAGATAATCTGAACACAATGGATGCTGACGAGGGTCAAGACATGTCCCAAGTTTCAGGTGAGACCTTGGGTGATACATGTGTGTCCAGAAGTTGTGCACAGGGGAGCTAGCAAGGCTGCCATAAAGGGAAAAAAAAACCCAGATGGCATGTGTGTCAGTGTTTACTTCAACTTTCAAAGCATCCCAGTTTGAGAACCTGAAGATAAAAGCCTCCCAAATGAAATTAGTTACAGTGCTAACTCTGACAGCATCTCAAAAAGGATAGATAAATACTGTACTTCCCGAGAAAATCATGATGGATTCACCTACCAAACAGCTAAAGCGCATGCTAAAGATGGCATTTAGAAGATAAAAGACAGGAGAGGAAGAGGAGAAGACTGTGGCATGAAGAGAAAACCTAACTAACGTCAGGGCCCAGTTCAGAGTCTGAGCACCTGCCCAGTGAAGAAGGCAAAAACATGGCTGCCTAGTCTTCTCACCTTCTGAGACCTAGAAGATGAAATGCTATGGCTAGGAGAAAGTCAAGTCAGGTCCCAGGCTGTCCGTTGGGGTAGCACTGAAGATGGGCCGTCCCGCAGATCCCGCCCTGTTCCTGTATGATGAGTATATGAGGTTCATTCCTGCCTGGCCCTGTAGCGGGACAGTACCTGGAAGCAGGCTTCCTGGACTTGGAGGTTTATTCAGTATTTCTGTTTCAGAGCCTCCAGGCAATTCCCCGGTCCCAGATGCCTGGCCTCCATGTGTCACTGGTCAGTCTGCCATCTGTGCCTTGGCTGAGCTGCCCACCCCCTCATTTTGAAGGGGTGCTTATTTGTAAATGTGCATTTTGATCCAAGCGGGTGCTCCTAGGGGACCTGCCCTGCGTGTGTGGTGCTATGCTGCTCACTAGAGAACCTGCATGTCCTGAGTTCCACCCCTTACCAAGTGCACGTAACATTTAAGCGCATGCTCACTGTGGCATTGTTATTAATACTTCAAATCTATAGTATGTGCACAAACCTGTACCCTTAGCTCCTCAAATCAGAGAGAATATGAATATTCAGGTATGGAAAGAAATCTGAAAGGTATATGAAAATGGAGAAGATGCAAAGTATGATTCCATGTGAAAAAAGAAAATAAATTACACACACGTGTGCACATATACCTTCTGCATGCTTGTGTGAACAGTTTCAGTGATTCTGGAGTGTGTATATTAACCTGGACTTCCCCCAGAAGCTGCTTGTTAAAAGAAAGATTGGTGTGTTGAGGGGGAGAAGACATTGCTTTTATCTTGTGCTTTTCAGAGTTGTTTTGCTTTATTTTCTTTTATGCCTCTTAAGCAAAACAGTTAAATGGAAAAAAGTTGTTAAGCTTGTCACAGCTTTGTATTTAGCATCCCTATCTGTCCCCCAAAGCCCAGGAAAAGTCTGTGCTAAACATAAATTAAAGGAGGATGGTGGGTTCAACTGATGGAAGACCCCACCCACTGTACTCACCCCTTACTGCTGGATTGCTCTGAATGTCACAAAAACAGGGATGGTGAGAAGCTCCAAGGGCAGGAAGAGCCCCTTTTGTTGGCTCTGTTCTTCTGCTTATCTTAGTTTCTTTGACCTCAGATGACTTCTGAATTTATATTTTACAAAATGTACTTGGTGGGAGTGAGACCACATGGCACCTTCATTCTGATGTTCTAGTGTCAAAAAAAATAGGCTAAAGATTAAGTCAACCCAACTGTCCACCAGTGCGTAAATAGATAAAGTTGGTATGTGTGCATGATGGAATACTATTTAGTTATAAAGGTTGGAATCCTGTCATTTAGAACAGCATGGATAGACCAGAAGAGCACCGAGTTAAGTGAAATAGTCCAGGCACTAAAAATCCATGGCATGCACACATGTGCATGTCTGTGCTCATGTATATGCACACAGAGCAGTGTAATAAAAAAATTAGTTGATAAGGTAAGAACTTGACCTGATTGCTAAAAGGTGAGCAAAAAATCAAAGTGAAGAGGAAAAAAACCTTTCAGACAGAAAACACCATGATATTTTCAGTGTCTCACAGAAAATAGGACAATTTATTGAGGTAACATGGCCATTGCATGTTTGTAAATACAAAAAAAAAGGAATACACCACAAAGGAAACAGATTCCCTCACCTAAGGCTCCACACCTTTATATAAGTCTTCAGCCCGTGTTATAGTTGCATTTTTATACTTACTTGTATGATCTTTTCCATGTTTCATCCCATAAAAGACATGCCATTGTTTGTTCAACACTGTACAGTGAGTAAAGAGTGTGTGTATGTTAAGTGAATTGGGGACAGATTGTATAATATTTGAACATCTCTCTCAAAAAAAAAAAAAAGAAGTGGAGAGAATGATTTCTGCCAGAAGCTGGAGGGTAGAGGGGTATAGGAAGAGAGAGGCTGACCATTGGATTCAAAGCCATGGTTAGCTAGGAGGAATAAACTCCAGGTACTTTTGCACGGTATGATGACTGCTATTGACAGCAATGTGGTATACCTAGAAGACAGGATTCTGAATTTGCTCACTCTAGTGGAGAGTCTGGGGTGGTGGGTGTGCCACCCACACTAGGAAATCCGAGTGTTATGCACTGCATCCATGACTGAAATCTCAAACATCACACTGTACCACATAAACATGATCAATTATTGGGTATCAATAATAAGAAATTAAAAACAATAAAGACACAAATACACCTTAGCCTTGAAAACCACCTCTAAAATATTAACTAGGAGGAATAGTCAGTATCCTCACTTTTCCATTTTGATACCAAGGCTTTTAAATGCCTTATTTTCTTGAACTTCCTTTTCTTGCCCTTAACATGATGCTGAATACTTAGTGTATTGTGGGCTGCCCTAAAGGAGAGAGAAGCTGGGACAGGGATAACAAATGACTTGAAAAAAAGAAAACTCCTTTGCTCTCCTTTTTATTTGAAAATATTTGGTCTGAAATTTTCTCTGTATGCTCATAGCAAAGGAATGACTCTCTCTCCAACCCTGATGGAGCTGCTGAGCTCTGGTCAGCCTCGAGCATTCCAAACAATGGTTAGAGCATCCATAGAGTGTGTCATGTTTAGGAAGGAATGAAACACTCCTTTTATGCTTCTTTAAATCTGATACTTTCCCAATTCAAACCAATATTTACTTCTTTGTCTGCTAAGACTGGGGAGAAATTGGAAAGTTGGGCGATAAGATGCACATTTAGCTAAACAGGAGTTGACTTGTTTTCTTTGTTTTGTTTTGTTTTTCTAGCAGCCCTGTGGGCAATCCTGGATGGAAGCCAGGAGGTTGCTTGTGCTAGGCAGGCACTCTATCACTGAGCTATATCCCCAGCCTGGGGGTCAACTTTCTTCATAAGAAATTGAAGGATGTATTACTGAGTCATTCTCTTTTTCATAAGATGTTCAAAGATGAGCAGTTTCATAGGATTTCCCCAAACGTGTGCAATACTTTAAAAAGAGTCCCTGCAAAGCCCCTCTTTTCAAGCCCTTTGGATTCTTCTTCCCTGGCATTTATCCTAAACAGAATCTGCTCCAGCTGATGCCACCTCTGGGCTGGGGACAATCCTAGAGGCTGACAGGCATTACAGATCATGCTCACTGACTTGAGTCCACTAACTGGGAAAAGCTCACGCGCTGATAGGAATAGGCTGTCGCTTGCAGGTGTGTCCACCCCCATCACACTGTCATCTACAGAGTTCTCACTCAGGGACCTGCAATAAAGTTACAAAATAATCACCAAGAACCCCTCGATGTCTTCCGCATGTTTACAAATTGGGGCATCAAAGCTCTCCTGGCCTGGAGTCTTCAGACTTTTGAGTTGAACTCGTGTGGATCTAAAGAAAGCTGCCTTTTCCTTCGGGGGCCCTCCTCACTAACTTTTTGTCTCTTCTTCATCAGTCTTTTGAAATTACTCATGCATATGGATTAGGTTTTTGTTTGCCTTCTAAAGAAAGAGAGAGTTCATGGGGAGAAGCTTGAAGGAGTTGAAAGGCCATCTCCACACTTATTTCTGACTGCAGCTGTAGGACCCAAGCCAGTGTTCTTGCTTCCTAAACCAAGGTGTGTCTCCTACAGCAGCAGGGACTCTGGCCAGTGAATCTCTGAGGCTCCTCTGGTTCCCCATCACCTGAACTATGTATTTGATATTTTCTTAATGCTGTTTGTAATGTGTTTGTTGGAAACAAGGCGTACACCCTGTGGACATGCATAATCTGTGTAGGAAAAGGAGCCTCATATATATTAAATAACAATGGAAGTATCCTTCCCAGTTAATCATAGTAAATCACCTTGATTGAGCACTTTGAATTAGTTAATACTACCCTAAGCATTGTCTCATTTTCACCTTATAAAAACCCACTGAAGGAGGATGTAGTTACCTCCAAATTGTAGGAAGCTGAAACTCAGCTGATAAGAAATTGACAAGAAGTTCCATAAGAGCCAGACAGTATGAGCCTACTTCAGCCCTAGGCTCCAAACATCGTACTCTTCTATAGAGTGGTGGTTCTGTAGTGGGAACATCTATTTACCCCAGGTATTATGCCCCCTTGGGTCCCTTAGTATATTATAGGCACATGCCTTTGGGAGAGATTCCCAGAGCTTTGCCAGGTAGCTGGGTAAATTATAATCTACTTTAGAAATCATTTACTTGAGTTTTGGATTAAGGGCACAGTTTCTTTAATTTGACCACAGAAACTTCTCAAAGACATGCTTGACACATAGGCAACAGGCAAATTAGGTACGAACTGGTGTATTCATAATTTAGCCAGAAGTTTTGCTTTCTAAGTAAGTGAAATTGTATTTGCCTCTTTAGAGTCATGCCGTATGGCTTACTAAATATTTGCTGTCTTACTTTCTCCATCCCATTGCTTGTGCTGCAGGGTAAAGGGACAAGCCATAGCCTATACTTCTGCAGTGTACCACGAGTTACTCAATGACACCATGAGCTTAACAGGTTAGCGTTCACACTCATTATTCATTTTATTTTCACCACGACCCTCTGCACTATACCCAAATCATGAATTTTAGCCTCCCACTGTACCTGAGGAGAGAGTTCTAAAGTGATGGCCATCTATCCTTTCCATCAGCTCTCCAGTTGCTTTATTCAGACCTGTAACCCAGCTCCATCGTTGTATTCATCATGGGGCTGTGTTGGCTTTACCTAGCACTTCCTTTTTTAAAGAAATGATCCAAATGATTAGTGGGGCAGAAGGTAACATACACCACGATTTTGCCCGTCAGGAAGGCTTTCATGAAATGGTAGCTTTTCCTCAGGAAGACCTTCCATCAATAAAAGCATGCAAAGGTGCTTGGGCACAGAGCCCCTGGAGCGATGAATGTCTCTGCAACATAACTCACACTGGGGGCTCTTAGGCAAATCAGAGGAGCTCTTAAAAACCATCCATCAGTGAGCTGAGGGGAGGCAGGGTTGAATTAATGCCATGCTCTTGGCTGCCGTGTGAGTACGTCTGGTCTTGTTCCTTCTGGTCTGGTTGTGTACGCCATGCCCCCAAAACATGGGGACTGATCTGTAATTCTTCATCTCCCTGTGTGGTTTCTTCTACTCTGAGAGTTCCTATTGATCAGTCTGACTCTCAGTACTTTAGAATCATGATTCCTACTGTTTTCATTATTCCTTGTCCTCCATATAAGGAAGGAAAAGTACTGAGATATGAGAGAGGGAATGCTGTGGAGCTGGCCTTTTAGTGTAAAAATTGGAGCCATTTGTAATTCTTAAGAAGCACAGCTGTTACTATGAACATCAACCTTAAGATGTAGTTGATACTGTTCATTCAAAGGTGGATCAGCCACTCTTTTAAAAATGGGTAAATAAGAGGGGTGTTTTTGTTGGGTTTGGGGTGGGGGTTATATACAATTCAGCATGAATTGGGCTGAAAGTGTGGCGTGCTTTTATTGGCTAATACCTGATCTTTATCACACACGCCCTCCCCCCAGCTCTGGTGTGGCATCTCCATGGGCCCAGAAGCATCATGGATGACACCAAAGTTATCATAGGAAAGATTATCATAACAAAATAAGTCAAAGCAATTCTCTTTGTCTTTCTCCTACTCAGTATTAATAGCAGCTGGTTAATCACAGGGACCCAACGCTCCTGTTTCTGTGTGTGCCGACGCGTGCAACAGCTTCTTAAGCTGTGACTTTGCTGCCAGGGGCCCCACTATCAATCTGATGGAGGTTCTTTTTATGATTATTTCATTTATTTTTTTGAGGTTGTAATGTAATTACATCATTTCCCTCTTCCCTTCCCTCTTTGGAGGTTTTTCATTGGCCTTTCAGAAGGCAGGTGGTATAGGCCTTTGTTCACCCAACCTCCTCCTCTCTCCACAGCAATGTCTCTACATAAGAAAGATCTGTTTAATGAGAATCTTGTGTGGTTCTTATCTTTGAATATCTCCCTAAAGTCCTCAGACTTTGAAAACCTTTATTCTGGGCCATGATCCTGTATGGAAGTAAGAGTTGTCAAAAGGTTCATATGCGTTCGGCATCCTCCTGGTTAGAGTTTTTCCTCACTTATGGCAGAGATGAGAGTCAGTGCCACACATCCAGCCACTGTTACTTTAAAGGTCTGCTGTTTAGGGTGATGGAGACAGTACCGACTAATGCACCTGACTAATGCTCTAGCATAGCATGAGCATTTTCAGTCAGTCTCTTGGGTCTTCTGCTTTTCTTTGGGAAATTATTGTAATCTTACCCCATCTTTAACTATTTATCTTTTATCAGCCATCCAAATATACCCAATAATGCTCTTCCTGAAAATATGCCAATTACTCTAATCACAGCTAACCTGGGATATTACGTTGTGATGTCTCTTTCTTAGAGATTGTAACATAGCCCCAAAGCATGCCCTTGGTGCCTGTACAGATTCTATTTTAAAGATTCCAGGAATGCTTGTCTCGTGTACTGAGACTGTTTTACTGATTTTGCCCATCTCCTGAAATGTTGGTGCAATTCTTGTGAGTTGATCCAATCTTCACACCATGTCTGGTCATGGCCTCAGAAGATTTTACTGGTTGACGTGTTGGTTTGCATGTGCTCCAAAAAGCCTGGGTTAATGTCTGTGGGGAGGTCATTTTGCCTGTTGGGCCAAGTTGCCAACTCAGCAGGCACACATCTGGGGTATTGGTGCTCTGGTAGCCTACCTTCAGGTTCTTAGCAAGACTGTCTTTGTAGGTAGCCACAGTGGGTCAGCTAGCATGGGCTTAGGGTCTCACCAGCTGTGTCTCCAGTGTGGTTTGTGTCTATTAACCCCTTTAAATCAGCCCCAGAAAGGTGAAGCCTTAGCAATTCCAGCCTCAGTGAGAAAAGAGAATCTTCTCCCAATGACAGCTTCTCACTGTTGATCTCAGTTCCCCCATACCTAAAAGAGCTAGACAAACTTCACTTTAATCCAGCCAAAGACTGCAGGGGAGAAGGGAGTTTGTGGGATTAAGAGGGGGAATGAGAGCCGGGCAGTAGTGGCACACGCCTTTAATCCCAACACTTGGGAGGCAGAGCCAGGCAGATCTCTGTGAGTTTGAGGCCAGCCTGGTCTACAGAGCGAGATCCAGGACAGGCTCCAAAACTACACAGAAAAAACCCTGTTTCAAAAACACCAAAAAAAAAAAAAAAAAAGAGGGGGATGAGAGGGTAACAGGGGGTGAAAATGACGAAAATGCTGTATATACATGTATAGGATTGTCAAATAATAACAAAAAAGGAAGGAAGGAAGGAAGGAAGGAAGGGAGGGAGGGAGGGAGGGAGGGAGGGAGGGAGGGAGGGAGGGAGGGAGGGAGGGAGGGAGGAAGGCCCTACTTCATGAAGTGTAACAAACTTTTGTCTTTGTGTGGATTGTGAGTTTGTCAAAGCATCTGAAAAGCCTCAGATACACAGGTGCCATCAGTAACACTTCCAAAGAGTATATAATGATGTCTTTAAGGATATGCTCAAAAATTGACTGGTAGGCTGTTCAGCTTGATATTGTTAAAAAGTATAAAAATAAAAAAAAAATAGAGAGAGAGTTAAAATCAGCAAAATAATGGAATCCCTCATGTGTCCATTATAAATAAAATTGTAGGAATAGGTCTGTAGCACCAGAATGTATTGAGACTGTCTAAAAGCTGGTTTCCTTTGAAAACTAACATGGCCACATATTGTCTCTACTGTATCAATGCTTAGGTAGTAATTTAGCACCAGGAATAGATAAGGTTACAGGTGTTGTTTTCCTTTTGTAAATCTTTGTTCCCTGGTGTTTGTTTATTGCTTGGCAGTGATATTCATTCCTAGAAAGAGAAGTCCATGTTGGTCCTAACAGGGAAGCAGTAATGCAGAGCAGATGCCCCCCTTCATGCTGCCCTCTCCTGCCATCCAGGTGAAGCCCAGGCGCTGAGGCTCTCCCGGCAGCTGACAATGCCTGCCGGAAACTCAAACTCTGATTTGTGTCTGCAGGGAAGGAGAGCCCCCCTGTCAGTGACACTCCAGATGAAGGGGATGAACCCATGCCTGTCCCTGAAGACCTCTCCACCACCTCCGGGGCACAGCAGAACTCCAAGAGTGAGCGAGGCATGGGTAAGTGGGTCAACGTGGTGTCCCTCAGGCTGCGAGATACACGCAGTTAGGAAATGGCTGCTGTGTAGGGTAAGGTAGGTGTGGTCGCTCCCTCCTGTCCTCTGAGGTCAGTCACTTACGTACTTCAGGGTTTCCCGACTTGGGCAATCTGTTTCAATTAATGTGTTTTTAATGGGTGTGTTTTTAAAGTGGTTTTCTGCCTCTGCAAGCGGTCTTGGTGTTACTATGTGCTGAACTACTAGCATGGGTACCTTTTGAAACTCATTTACATAAATTTAAAGGTCAATTTAAATCAAGAGATTCAGCCAGTGTTGGAGCATATAGATCTCCTTTGTTTAGTCCCAGAACTACCCTAGGTGATAGGGGTTTGTTTTCCAAGGTAACCCAGGCATAAACAGATGCTCACAACACTTGCCTGTGGTTCTGGGAAACAGAAGAAATTGTCCTTGGGCCATGCTACACAGGGAGAGTCAGGCTGCTGACTTGGATCTCATGGAGAAAGAGGTGGGCTTGCCCTGAAATTCCACAGCTGCTGTGGAACCTCTGCAGAATCATCATACTGTAGGCATGCTTTAGGGAACTGAAAACAAGGCTGGTTCCTGGAGAGCAGGGAAGACATGTGTTCTCCACTTGTTATAGATGAGTAGGTCACGGGTGCCAGCAAAATGCTGTTGGCATCTTGTCCCTTTGACCATGGAGTGTGAGTGGGGATCAGCCTTGGCTGTCACTGCTGGCTGGCGCCATCACAGGCTGAGCCCCTTACGTCCTGAGTACAGTGCTCAGTACCAGGCGCTCTCAGTGTGGGAATTCCCTTAGACTTGTCGTTTCCAGGGCTTCCTCTCCCTGACTACCACCATTTGCAATTTTCGGTACAGTTTCCTTTCAGGGTGGAGTTTAGAAAATAGGAATTTCAAACTTGAGAAAATAAAAGGCCCTGGTAGATCTTTATGCCTGGTTCGGCAATAGCAATTAACTTGGCCCTGAAGACGGGGGTGCTCTTTGAAATAGGCCCCACAAACAAAGGGAGCAAGAGTTCTTGTGGGCAGCTAGAGGCCAAAGAGTTGATTATCAGGAAAGCAGAGAAAAAAAAGCCCAGAGGACAGATAGGATGTGGGAAAAGGATGAGAGGATCCACCCTAGAAATGCCCCCAGCCACATCCCATGGTAGCCACCTTGTCCTGTGCAACCCTTGAAGGAAAAACCCCAGTTGCACCTGTAAGCTGCAGGCTGTGAGTTTCATAACTTGTAGAATATAACATTAAACAGAATAGTGTGGAGATAACTTGGAGAGGAAATTCACAGATTAAAGGAAATAAAGTTGAAGCCATACCTCGCCACATTGTATCATGGGATGGCTCATGAGAACTAAAGAGTTAAAAAGGACAGGGAACCAGGAGCCACAACAGTCTGGGGCAGGAGCAAAGGGCGGCAGGAGGAAGCAAGAGTCACCATGGAGACAGGGAGTCAGTAAGAGGGATGTGGTGGTGCAGGAGGCCAAGTCTCAGAAGGACACATCCAAGACTCCTGGTCCCTGGTTGTGACCCTCAGAGCAGAGCTTCTCGTGGCAGAAGACATTAGTGGCAGACAAAAAGGAGAAGGTAGGCAAAGTGCATGTGCATGCCAAGATTTGCAGTCCTGGAGAAAGGGGCCCAGGGTCGCTTTGGGAGTAAGAGAGGGCCAGGCAACAGGACATCAGGAAGAGGCAACAAATTTATTAATTAAAGACAAATCCATAAGTCACGCCGTGGAGGTGCACACCCTTAATCCCAGCTCTTGAGAGGCAGAAGCAGGTGAATCTCTTGAGTTCGAGGCCAACCTGGTCAACAAAGTGAGTTCCAAGGCAGCCAGGATACACAGAGAAACCTTGTCTGGGGAGGTGGGGGGGGGGGAATGAATCCATAAAATAAACAAATTGAAAACAGCCAGAAAAAGGAGAAATGTGTTGAAATAAGACAGTATCAAAGGGAAGACTGACTTCAAATCCAGGTGTGAACCATCAGAGTGGACAGTCCAAGGAGGCACGGTCAGAGCTGACCAGCAGTGAGGGTGGAGGAGGTTGGGTCACTCAATGGGAGAGAGACAGGCCTGCTGTTGACAGCTGTGAGCTATTCCAGAGGAGACGAGAACAGACCAAGTAAGAAAATGAGCAGTAGGAAATGCTAGAAACCAACCCCCAGCTGGTTAATGGTCATTCCCAGGACTTGCAAGTCAGGATTTCACACACTGCTGCTTTTTCTAATAATGCTGTAAGAACACCCTAGATCTGTGTATACATATTAGGACAATGATAACCAGATGCAGAGCAAGACAAGCACCAGTATTGGGCCTCCATTTTCTTCAAAGTCTGAATAAGAAGAAACAAAGGGTTTGAAGTGCAGCTTGAAGAACTTAAGTCAGACCCAAAGGAGAACTTTCTGGCAAGCAGCAATTTAGTCATCAGAATGGTCTACTTAATGACACTGTGGCTTGTTCTTTCTGAAGTGGTCTCTTTAAAAATGAGAGAACTCTCAGCTCTCTGAAGTGGTTGTGTCTGAAACCATTTGAAGCTGAGGAAGCTCTCATTGACCTCTTCAGGCAACCCTGAGTTTACCGAGTCTCAGTTGTTTGCTGGAGGGAGTGCAGGGCCAGTGCATTGACACAGGACTGTGGGGCCTCGTAGAGGTCTTCCTGTGGGGCCGTGTCCAAGCTGATGTCTGGAGAGAGATGGGCGACTTTTAAAAGAAAAGTAACTGCCTTCCTTGGCTCGGTAATACTTCTTCCTTCTTTCTGGTGCGTTTTCTCCTGGTTTGGCTTTGCTCGTGCCCCTTGTGACCTAGAAGGGACCAGAGCTGTGCCACCCTTCCTACCTGGCAAGCCAAGGACTGTGGCCAAACTGAGAATGCAGAGTGCCCCTCTGTGTTGAATGCAACCACAGGGAAGCCGGAGCAGAGGGGAGGGGGATTCCAGGCTAAAAGCACAGACCCACGCCGTGAGAAGGCCGGGCCAGTGTGGAGCTTAGCCTGGAGTCCAGGAAAATGGCAGCAGAAGCACAGGCACACCCAAGGAAACGGGGTGTTTCCAAATCAACCTGAGTCGAGGTTTCAGGGGATGCTTTGGCCCCTGACATTGGAACCCAGACAGAAGGAAATGTGTGCAAACTCTGAGAGGGTCTGTTCTAGGCTGTGCAAAGCCCTTCGAGTGCATCTTAGCCTGATAATTCACCTGCCAGCTCTGAGAGAGGCTGACCCTGCACAGCTTCTCACTGAGTGCCTGCACCGAATTCTGGCTTTCCTTAGCTTGGATGGAAGGGGGAAAAAGGTACAAAAAAAATCTGCATTTTTCCGTTCCTCTAGGAAGCCTGAGAGAAATAATGGAGTGTATCAAAGTCTTGATCTTGGTTTTTATTTTGTTTGACTAGTTTTGTTCATTTTTTTGTGTGTTTGTTTGTTTGTTGTTTGTTTCTTCTCAATTCACTTCTGATTCAGCCATGACAGCAGGGCTGAAGCAGAAACTATAGGCAATCATTTCAAGTTTTCATTGCGTGTAGGCAGCGTAGATGGTACTGTGGTACATGAGGGCATTTAAAATATATTGTCACACATTTTGTCACTGATAGCCCTGGTGCCAGGGTCCTCTCCTGTGAGGGGGGTGGCGTTTAGCTTGGGCTTTGGTTGGCATACAAACTCTGGGTGTCACTGTGGCATTTCAAACATACTACCGCACCAGGCTCATTCACCCTGTCTGCCGCTACAGTCCTTGCCTTTCTCCTGTCTCCATGGTCAGCTTTCAGGCAGGCGAGGGTGGTCCTCGGGTGGGTGGCAGATATGAGGATTCTCTTAGGCCCAGGAGAGGGAAGAGGGGCTGGAGGGAGTTTTTCAGGACTGGAAGTGAGACACAGGCCTAGCTGGAGAGTGGGCAGCTGGCTTCAAGTACGGATGTGAGCCCCGTTATCTAATCAGCAGCTAGAGGAAGTTGTTTTTATCGGTGAAATGCATCTCTTCTGAAGCGATAGCCCCACTTCAGCTTGGAAGAAGCATTATCTTGCAGTATCTGAGCAGCTGCAGCAAGTGCAGGGGCTGAAGGTGTTAGCAGGCAGCGTCTCCAGCCTCTCCAGGGAGCTGCTGCCGGCCTTGGTTTCTCTTCTCTGGGGATGACTGGAGGATATAGGTTAGCATTTTGAGCACTTTGCTCTTTCTTTCTCCCGTCCTTGCTCCTCCTCTTCAGAGCTGAATGGTCTGGGCTGTGGTTTCAATGGGGCAGATCTGTGAAATTCTGTTCATAATGTAACTTACCATCTCTACCATGGAATGCTTGTAAGTGCCACTGGCATGCCCACCCCCATAGGCATCTCCCAACCAGCCGGGAAGGATCCCTTTTTCATGAATTTCTCAAAAACAAGATTCTAAGTAGTATTATAAAAACTACTTTCCCACCCTCTCTCTCTTTCCATGTTTGGCCCCGGGGGTGGTGGGTGGCTGCAGCCTTGCCTCCAGCAGAGGAATAAGAATTGCAGCCTGTCAACCAAGCCTTTTGTCTTCTGCATCTCCCTTCATCTATCAGCCAGTGGGAATCCCAGGGATCTTCCTGACAGGGGGTCATGCCTGAACTTCGAAGTGAGTCTGTGCAACACCTGCCATCTTGAGTTGGGCTTGGGTGCACACAGGCAGACCAAGCAGCAAGAATTCAAGAGTATCCCTTGGAGGAAATGCGAACTGATGTGTGTTTGTCAACACCTGTTCATGCATGCTTGCTTCTGTTAGGAGGAGATTATGTTATTGTATGTATGATGAATGGATGTGATTTATGTGTGGTAGATATGTGTGTGCTTGTTTATGTGTTCCTGTGTGTGGTATTTGCATATATATGTTTTGCATGTATATATGCATATATTTATACATAGGTACAGTATATGTGAATATGGACATGTGATATTCTATGCATGTGTGTTTGTAGGTGACACAAATATTTATGGTGTGTGTGGTATGTATGTGTGAGGTATGTGAGGAATATGTATATATATATGTACTGTGCGTATATATGTGTTTGTATATGCTATGTATACACACATATGGTGCATGTGTATATGTTATGTGTGGTATATATGTATATCTGTGTATATGTGTGTGGCATATGGGTGGTGTGTGTGTCGTATGTATATGATGACACAATATGTGTGGTGTGTATATAGTGTATATCTGAGATGTGTATAGTCTCATGTGTATTTGTATGATGTGTAGCAATGTGTGAGTAGTGTGTCTGGTATTTATGTGGTGTATATGTTTGTGGCATGTGTATGGTAAGTATATATGTGGTATGTATGTGTGTGGCTTGTGTGTGGCATGTGTGGTTTGTGTAGTTTATGTGTGATATGTATGTTTGTGTCTTGTGTGTAGTATTTATGTGTAGGGTATGTGTATGGCTTCTGTGTGGCATGTATATGTGTGGTATGTATTACTTGTGTGTGGTGTGCAGGGGGCTTGTGGGATATATGTGTGTGGTATTTATGGGTATGGCTTGTACAATTTGTATAGTATGTATGTTGTACACAATGTTTGTAGTGTAGGTGTGGCGTGGATGTTTGTGGCATGGATGGTGATATATATATATATATATTATATATATATATGCTGTGTGTTATAGATGAATGTATGACTGTTGCTTTTTTTTATATTTATTGCACTTATTTTGGGGTGTGTGGAGCTGCAATACGCATGTGGCATGAAGCATGTGTGAAGACCAGAAGACAGCTTGCAGGAGTCAGTTCTCTCCTTCCACCAAGTGGATCCCAGGGATTGAAGTCAGGCTTGGCTGCAAGCACCTTTACCTGCTGAGCCATCTCACTGGCCCAAACGTGTGGATCTTACCACTGCTATTTTCCTGGACATGCTGGCCCTCGGCTGGCTGCTTTCAAGCAGGTGGAGCCCCTGGGTCTGGTGTGTCCTAGCTCTTCAGCTCTGCAGTGACTACCATCTGTGCACCTAGCAGATGAGGAGTTCACCTGACCCAGGCAATGCCTGCAAGTTACACCCTGGCATGGAGTTCACCCCAGCCAACACTCAGGGTGTTGTTAATGTCTTCATGTTGTGCTAATGACAAAAATCACATATCTCAATTGGGAGACCCTGTGCCTGAGACCCTATAAGTAAATGACTTGGACAGAAGCCTTGACACTAAGCCTGACATAAAATTATACCCTGAATCCCAACAGAGGGCAACTCAAGGTCCCTGAAAGAACTTCACTAATTTCCTGTCTGAATTCCAGGGCACAAGAAGCCTAAGCCAGCTCTGTCAGGCCCTGGTAGAGAGAGTGTAGACAAATGTGTAGACAAATGGAGGGTCAGGGGAGAGAGCATGACCTCATACTTTGGGCTAGCCTCTTCCTGTATACAAAAAGCCACTCTATACCCCTTCACTTTCCTTGTATTTGTAGACTGGTGGCCACAGTGCCCTGAAATGTCTTTAATATCTGATCCAAAACAGAGCCCCTTAGGTGCAAAGCATAGCCCTGCCCCAACCTCTGCTTCATTCAGTTTAGTATTTGTGTGGATGTTGTTTGGGTCACCTCCCAGCTTCATTTGGGTTGTCTGGCCCTTCAGGGATGAGGGAAACCCATCAGATCCCAAAACTATTCCCTTTGACAGCTTAGAGAAAGACTGGAGAGGGATGCCTGTAGTACAGTGATACAATGATAAATTCACGAGAACATGGTTTTCTTAGAGAATATCTACAAGGAAGAGTTTTTCCTAACTGGACTGAGGTTCAGGTTCATGGAGCAGCTGGTGTGAGCAGGGGTGTGAGAGGGAGCCGGCCCTGTTTTCACTGGAGGAAGAGTTGAGGAAAGAGGAAAGGATGCTTAGAAGGGACGGAGTAGAGGCACAGGAGGACCTCTGCAGCTCGGTCTGGGTGGTCTGGGGGTGAGCAGTGGTGCTAGCGAGGGGCCCCTCCCAACATGGTGGCCCAGGTGAGAGACCCAGCTGATCTGCGTGTTGGAGTTTGTTCTCATGATAGTCTTTGGAAGTCTTCTGGTCTCCTGGAAGGGTGTTTGAACCCGTGCCAGGAGGCAATGTGGGGAAGAAAGCAGGTAGAGATGGTGTTTATCTACTGACTTGGTATAGGTCCTTGTGTCTAGTGACCAACTGAGGTGACTGGGACAACGGTGACTCTGCTGAGCCAAGTGAGGAATCCAAAGTTGATTAAGATAAAATCCAATGATGGTTCTGAGCCAAGGAATTAGCTGGAATGTGGGGATGGAAAAGGCAGAAGTTCCATCTTTGGGTAAAGTCTGCCGGGTAGGACAATGGAGGGAAACCTCGGGCACACACTGGAAACCTTGTAGGAACAGGAGCCTTTAATTGTATAGAAAAGAAAAAAGAGAGAGAGAAACAGAACACATCCAGTGGTTCAGGTGAAGTTTCTCAGAAGAAATACGGCATGGAAGCCACAGAGTAGATGTAGCAAAGGTGAGAAGTGTCGGAGTGTGCACAGGAAGTGCCCTTCAAGGAGAGTCTGGGCCCCTTGTGCATTTTCCAAAAGTAGCTCAACAAGACAGAAACCAGACAGAGTGCCAAGGAAATCAGGCAGATGAGCAGCAGGATTGGGGGTTGGAGTAGGGGGAGGCACAGGGAAGGATGGAAAGATCAGAAGAGGGGGAAAAGAGACTGAGAAAGTTGCTGGCTGAAAGGGAGGATTTCCAGGTTGGTGCTTTAGGGTGAAAATATTTAAATTCACTTTAGGAAGTAGCAAGGACTGGAGAAAAAGAAAAGACTGAGCTCAGAGTCCTGGGAGGCAAGCAGGGTGGTTCCCATGATGCCCTGAGCACTCCCTTTGGATCCCTTTGCAGAAAGTCTGACCCAAAAGAGCTTCCTGGACCCTTTATTTTCTTTCTAGCCTCACACCTCATCCCTACAGGTGGAGTTGGCCTAGATTTCCCCCCTGAGGGTTAGGGTTAGCACCTGTTCTTCCCTAGAGTAGGACAGTGTCCCGGCAGTGTGGATGGAATGATGGTGCTGCCCTATTAAGGGTGGAGAAAGGAGAGGAGAGGGAGGGCAGGAGGGTTTGAAGTTGAGAAGATCTGATGCTCACCATCTTCATTATTCATTCACAATGGCATAACTCCTGTTTGGGGCAGAGTGGCAGAGCCTTTGTGGGAGGCTGCCCTGCCACATCGCCAATGGTGCTACCCCACCCAGGTCACTGTGACAGCCGCACATCTCCATAAAGCTTCCAGGTGAGAAACTGACTTAAATGTCATCCACACTTCCCTCAGTGTCTTCCCCACACGAGAGCTTTCAAGTTCACACAGGCCATCTTCAGCTGGCTAAGACTTTTCATTGTGGTTAGTAATGTTCCAGAACCCAACATAGAAATTAAAAGTACACTGTAGAAAATCTGAACCACAAGAGCTAACAGAATCCCATCGTAGGATGAACAGCAGCCCTTCTTCCTGGTTTTATTTTCCCACATGTGTTTCCAAAGGTACAGGCTGACTGTGGAAAGTGGTTTGTTCCTATAACTAAAACCCAATATTCATCTTCTCTTCACCTTACTCTGACCACTTAAATTCAAAATTCGCATTGTGCTCCTCTAATTTACCGAGGGAGACGAAGAAGAGTCCAAGATTAAAGGGCTCTGGAGAAGATAAGACAAGTGCTACTTTCTGTGTCGGGTTTTGGTCTCTGTTATTTTCTGCTTTGTTCTCTGTGTGTTGAAAGCACTGGCGGTTCTGTATGTAGAGCAGTCAACTGACATTCCGTTAACTTTCCTCCTGCATGGGGTTTCAGAAAGAAATGGAAAAAAAAAAAAAAAAAAAAAAAAAAAAACAGGTTTTGTGCTGTGGTTGCCAGTTACCACCTGTCCTCCTATCTGGTTAGGACATTTTTCTGATTTGGGAAGTGTAAATATAACCCAGAAGAAAAAAAAAAAAAAAAAGCTTCCCTTCCTTTTATGCAAAAGTAGAAAGGTTCAACCAGAGACACCAAGCCCTACCCATCACCCTTCAAGTTTGCAGAGAAGCAGTCGAGCAGGGTGCAGATGCCTGCTGGGGGTGGGGGGTAGTGAAGAGTGCAGGAGGCATTCCTCCCCCTCCTCCCAGGCCTGCGTGGCTCAGTCCCAGCTCCGGCCTCCACCAGACATGCTCAAAGGATCACAGACCTGCTCGTGATTTTAACCTTTTCTTGGGAATTGTCTTAGGATAAGAGAAACTTGGAAAGAATTCAGAAAGTGTACTCCAGCTAGCCTGGAGCCAGACAGAATCAGCCGATTTCAGATAGATTCATTCGTGCTGCCAGACTCTTAGCTTGTAGTCTACCGTGGTTAGAAGTCTTTACACCACACACATTTGGCCAGTGCTACAAGTTAGGGCTTTTTTGTTTTGTTTTGTTTTAGTTTGGTTTGGGATTTGAGAGCTGGCTTGATACAATTTTTGTATTTTGACAGCTACAATGAAGTATGGGAGGTTTCTTTCTTTTTTTTTTTCTTTTTTTTTTTTTTTTCTTTTTCCAAAAGCTATCCAGTAAAGGGTAAATTTGCCTCGCAAGAGTTGACTCCCAGTGGCTCTCTGCAGTTGGTATCACAGATGGGGCCTCCCGCAGCAACTGCCCTCGGCCTCTTACTAAGCACAGAACTTCTGTTGAATCCATCAGTTATGTGCACCCCAGAAGTTGGTACACAGATCAAGAGGTGACTCCCCTCACTGGCCCCTGCACCTGTGGTGGTTGTGAAGCCACTTTCTCAGTAAGGCTTAGCAGTATGCAAATGTGGAGGAGAATGATCAAAAACTCATCCTCCCGTGGAGGGACGCAGGACTCTTGGGGCTCTGAAGCACCTGACCCTTGCTGGAACTCACTTCTCTGGTAGAAGAAGAGCCATTTTGGTGCCACCCCTGTCTGGAGTCAGGTCAAGGCAGGCATCCCTGGTCACAGGACTGAGGTGTGTCTTTGCAAGGCTGGCTGCCAGAAGTACTTCCCCTACAGGGGATGTGGCTGCAGGCTGTCGATTTCCACGGAAGTCACCAGGCCAGGATTCCAGTGAAGAAGCCCTGAATATCCGGCATCTTCCCCATCCAGCAGGGTGTGAACTGTGATCGGATGATCAATGGATGGCTTCCAGGCTGGCTCCTGCTGCCCGGCAGGACCCAGGCAATTGTGGACATCCACTTTTTCCAAATGAAGGGCTGTTACCCTAGAAGTGAAACCCTGCTGAAATGAGAAAAGGACGTTTATGACAGCCCTGCAGGCAGCTATATGATTATTGTTATTACTATTCTTAGAACCTGGCAAAATGTTGACTGCTCTCACAATGTCTCCACACTCCGCTTGAACTTGGCTGCGATAAAAATGAGAAGCTGCAGTGACCCCTGGAGCACTTCTCTCAGCTTCTATTTACACCATGATGTTTAATAATGACTACTAACTGTTGCCTGGTGTGGTGGCCACTTGTTTGATCCTGGTGTGACAGTTGAAACAGCCTTTAGTGACATTAGTGTTGGGTGGAGCGTGCTGAGACCTCAGCGCAGTGGCTTTAATCCTGAGAAGATGGCCGTTGGTCGCTGGAAAGCCATGTGCATTTGCTTACGGTTTTAGAGGACTGTTACTTCCTTGTGGTCCTCACACTGGTTTTTACATTTGCCTCTGTGCTTATGGGTATGAAAACACCCATTAAGGGTTTGTGTTTATCGGTGTATTTTTCGTATTTCAGTAACTACTTTTATTATTGGTGGAAAGCCTCTTGAATAATAACCCTGCTCTCAGCCTGCTCTGTGCCTACGTACCACACATGCCCAAACTTTCTGTTATCCCCTCACACACTGACAGGCTCCCCCCACAACCATGAGCAGCCCTTGTCTGGGGTCAGGAGTCTCATGGATGTGTGGTAGCCGGTGTCTCTGGAACACATCTATGCATGAGTCACTGTCCTTGGGTAGCGCTATTTACTGGAAATGCAGTAATCTGCAAAGGTGCTTCTGAATTCCCTGGAGCAAGGAATTTTCATTTTTCAAAAAAGGAAATAAAAGCACAGGTAAATTAATGTTACTATATTCTAGTTAGTCGATATATCCAAATAGTATTACAAATATGGCCAGGCAGTGGTGGCGTACACCTTTAATCCCAGCACTTGGGAGGCAGAGGCAGGCGGATCTTCGTGAGTTCAAGGCCAGCCTGGTCTACAGAGCGAGATTCAGGAAAGGCACAAAGCTACACAGAGAAACCCTATCTTGGAAAAAAAAAAAAAAACTGTACTCACTCTAAATAGGGTTTTTAAAAAATGAGAACTTTTACTTTTCCCTTGAACAGTTTGAGCCCAGTGTGGATTTGATGCTTGTATCACATCTCAGTTCAGATTGGCTGCTTTTCTTACCCTCAGGAGCCAACTAAGCCGGCCTGATGGAGGGGGTTGATTTCCCTCGCCCCTGTACTGTGCTCTAGCACTGAGCTGTAGCCCCAGCCCAGGCAGGCAGAGATTAAGAGTTCCTGAGAAAAGCATAGAACTACATCATAGCAAAATATCATGGGGTTAACACTGAGTTTTAGCTCTATGTCTTCCATACTTTTGCTCAATCTAAATCCTGTCCCACTTGCACTCGTGAATCATTCTAGGCATCAGCATTTTAGCAGTAAGCCCTGTAGACATTTGCTTCCACCCAGAGAGCAGTAGGCATAGAGCAGCAGGAACCTGAGAAGCACATCTCTTTCCCTGAGCCCAGCTGACTCCCAGGTGAGGGGAGGGGGGACACTTCTAGCTTGTGTTTCCATCCCTTTGTTTGGGTTTTGTTTTGTTTTGTTGTTTTGTCTATTGAGACAGAGTTTTTCTGTGTAGCCCTGGCTGAACTGGAACTCACTCTGTAGACCAGGGTGGCCTCGAACTCACAGAGATCCACCTGCCTCTGCCTCCTGACTGCTGGGATTAAAGACTGGCGCCACCACCACCTGGCTTTCTTCCCTTCCTTTTATTCCTTTGTTCTCCTGTGATCTTGGTGCGAAGCTATTTATTGACATAAGTATCTCCCAAGCCTGGCAGTTGCTTCATAGGCAAAGCACACTCTGGAAAGGTACCACAGGGGACAGCTCCCCCAACGCTGAGCCTGAGACACACCGTGACTGCTGTGGAACTGGTTCTGCTGAAATGGTGGCCCCCGAATCCTCTTGCTACTTCCTAAAGAATACCACTGCAACCTGATGAAGCGACAGGGGCAAAGAGGTGTTGGAAAAGGGTTCTCAAGGGAGAAACGGAGGCCAGCTTCCTTCCCGTAACCTTAAAATGTGAGCCGTGTGTTTGCCTCAGCACCCACTGCTGTTCTGAAGGCCGGGGTGTGGATGGCTCTGGCATTGCCACCCCTCAGACTGCACCCCCATGCCTGGGCCCAGCGTAGACACCCCCAGCCTTGCAGATGTCTGCCCTGCCACTGCCTACTGCTCTTCTTACGGTTCAGGGGACAGGGTGTGTCCCTGTGCGTGTGGCGGCTGGGCTTCCTGAGCACACCATGATCCAGAGCACAGAGATAGGATCTGTCATTGTGGCTTTGTATTGTTATTGTCTTATGATTCTCCCTCCCTCCCTCCCTCCCTCCCTCCCTCTCTCCCTCCCTCCTTCCCTCCCTTCCTCCCCCTCCTTTCCCTTTTCTCTCTCTCTCTCTCTTCCTCCCTGTCCACTTCCTTTCTCTTCCTCCCTCTCACTCTTCCTCTTCTTTCTTCTCTCCCCCTTCCCTTTTTCCCTCTCCTCTTACCCCTTCCCTCCCTAATGCTCACCCTTCTTCCTTTCTCCTCACCCCTCCCCCCGCTTCCCTCCTTTTCTCCTACCCTCCCTCTTTCTACTTCTGATTTCCCTCCCTCCTCCCTCCCTTATTCCTTCATCCCTTCCTTCCTTTCTCCTTCTTCTTCCCTCCATTCCTTCATTTAATCATAGATATGTGGTCATCAAAATTTGGTTGCTTGAATGGATCTAAGAACTGATAGATGGATTGTGTTGCATTGGTCCAGCCTCAGCACTCTGCTCCAGAGGCACAGGCAGGTCCATGAGATACAGGCCCATTGTCATAAGTAACCGGAAGCATCTTTGGTGCCCATTGGTGGTAGCTAGCAGAGCCAAAGCCACGTGTCTCAAGGCCACTAGCTCTTGGTTTTTTGCTTCTTGTTAAGTGAATTAGTCAGGCATTCCCTGGTTCAGGGTCTATTGTGGTGAAATAATCTAGCTGACTGTATCACAGAAGACTTACTGTGCCATATCCATAGGTATAAAAACCAGGGCTCCTGAGCACGTTGACCACTCCAGACTGTGGAACCAGCCTTATTGTAGCAAATTTTCAAGTAGAAGTGGATTTGTTTAATCCTACTTGCTTGTGAAAACTAATAAGAAATCTGAATAATTACTGCCATGTTCCTCAAAACTGTGTAGTCTCCAGAACACTGCCACTGCACCTACTTGTGACCACTGGAATGAGTGTCTTGAGAATCACGGGTGGACAGCAACCTGTCCCTTAAAGAGTTAAATGTACACTGTGTCTTGCCGCTGGCTGCTCTTCAGACGTGGAGCTGAAGGGGGAATGCATTCTGAGTGGACTCAACGTTTCAGAGCTCAAGAGACAGCTGGAGGCGCTATTGAGACAGATGCAGGGTTAAGCGTTAGGCAGAAGTCACCAAGTAAGAAGAGATCACAGTGTTTACCTTTGATGGAAAGGAGGAAAGGTGCAGAGATAGAGAAACAAGAAAAAAACAAAAGGAAAGTGAGAAATAAAATGTAGAAGAATATAGCCTGTCCCACAAACTATTCTGTTCATTTTGGACACTTAAAATCCACTTACATATTTATGGAAATGGTTAGCTAGGTCTACTGAAGTTTCATAACCACTTTTATTGAATTCACTAATGGTAGTGTGACCATTCTCCTGGCAAAAGCTGTCATATGTTAGAAAATGACACTTGAGTCACACCAGTGGACCACGTATGTGACAGTCCCATTGATGGTATCTGCTAGTGGAATCATAGCTGTCTGTGTCTGTACTTAACACACTTTGATGATCACGTGGGGTTGAAACCACCTCAGGATACATTTCTTCTTCAAGAATGTCCGTGGTATCAAGTGATTCATTACTATAATAGCTTCTGTCTGAACATGGATGAAACAGATAGTGAATATATGTGGCCGAATGTACATGACTGGCCTTTAATGCCTTTCTCCCACACCCAGTACCCACAGAGCAAGGCAAATACAAGCACAACTTGTGAGCAATGTCATGTTGCTGCTATGCTGGGAGGTCCCAATTCCCTTAAAACACACTGGATAAAAGGCCACCCAGACACCATGTGGACTCAGCAGTCCATTTAAACCAATCAACAGGCAGGTTACTCACCATGGGTGCTGGCAGCATGGGGTGGGGATGGGAGGTGAGACAATAAGCATTGAACTAAGTCTGTCCATCTGGAGTCCCTTGCTTCTGTCTGCAACATCACTGTTTTCTCATCAGTGGGAGCCCTTCCAATTGCAGACGAGACATGCATACATGAGGCCCACTAAATACCCCCTTCTTCTATCTAATTCTTCGTATGGAATATAATAAACACAAAGCGTGGACACTACAGTACAGTACAGACCTTGCTTATGGTTCTCATTCTTTTTTTTTTTTTTTTGGTTTTTCGAGACAGGGTTTCTCTGCGTAGCTTTGCGCCTTTCCTGGAGCTCACTTGGTAGCCCAGGCTGGCCTCGAACTCACAGAGATCCGCCTGGCTCTGCCTCCCGAGTGCTGGGATTAAAGGCGTGCGCCACCACCGCCCGGCGGTTCTCATTCTTTAGAAGACGTTTACCTGTGTGCACTTCTCTTACGTCAGTGTGCCTGCAGACGGCATGCCACAGCTAGCCATGGGGTTCACTAACCACAATCTGTGACCTCGTGGCTTCTTGAGCACATTCTTACTATTCTGAGGACACAAGGCTGAGTAGGAGGGCTGCCTCCCTCACTCTTGGTGTGTTGCATGAGTACACACATAAGAGTATGTGAGAGTTTTACAGCCACGTCCCTTGTCTCCTGTTGGCTATCGGCTCATACGCGCTTTCCCCAGAAGAGGTATCTCTTGTGCCTCCCGGAACTGTTGACATTTGGCCAAACAATGAGATCTGCTCGTTTTCATTATCCTGCTCGGTCCAGAGTGTCTCAGCTCAGTCTGTGCAGGATGCATGGGCCTTGTTGAGTAACACAAGATTCCTGCCTTTAAGAGGTTCATTGTCTCTATTCCATAATATGTCTGTCTGGAAACATCGTTTTTTCTGTTTTGATCATGTGATACTCTGTGGATAAAATATGGAAATGATGAAATTAGGATTGCTGAGCTGCTCAGAGTTCTGAGTTGATCCCTGTTCCCCTAGACAAACACCTGCAGGAGGAAACTGATGGACCAGGCTTAAAGTTAAAGTCATTCTTTCAATCCGTTCAAAATATGGTTCTTTAAAGGGGCCCCAAACACCCCCATACTCTTCAGCTAAAGGAGTAAAAACATCCTGATGCCCGCTCTTTTCAATTCTTATCCTGGTGAAGCTTATTTCACAAGGAGCTTTATCCATCAGGTCTTATATTGAGTTTCATTTTTACTTTGGCAAATTGATATTTCTCCTAACATTCAGGGTTTCTGAGAGTCAGTTGAAAGGTTTGGTGCCATGCCACATAATGTGTCAAATCATTCAAGAGCAGTTTATAAATGCATAAAGATTTCTTGGAAGGTTTGAGTGAAGGGGGACCAGGGAGGAAGAATGCTTGGTAATAATGGTGTGTGGAGATGTGTCTGTGGCTGTTGGTACAACATTCCTGGTTTGTGTTAAATGCCTTGCCTTGTTGCTGGTGGAGTTCCCTGCTCATTCTTCAGGTCAGGAAGGCTGACCATTCCACAAAGAAACAGGAGCTGGTTTGGAAGGCAGAATGTTTTACTATAATCAAGATGTAAATATTTAGCTTTCGGATTAGAAAGGATAACACAAATCCCAAGATTCTCCTGCTGTGTGCCTGGAGCATTTCCAAGAGAATGCCCTTCCTTGCTTGATTTCCCATCTGTCATTCACACTGTTAAATGCTGACAGAAATTGTTTGAGTTTGTCAGAGAAGTTAGAAGTCGTGAATTGTGGCATCCAGAGATACCGTCTTTTCAGATCCACACGAGTCCCAACAAGGAACATTCTCCAATAGGAGAACGTTTGCTGGTCAGAGACACCCCATAAATAAGCTGTTAGTGAAATTCTCACCTCCAAAAGGAGAGCAACAGTGGGTAGGCATGCTCAGAAAGTCATTTGTGGCACATGCTTTGGGGTGACTCACCTCTCTAAAGGGCTCCTTCTCCACTATAGCCTGAAGGCCCGAACAAGGGTGAAGTGGTTTTAAGACGAGGGGTATCACCCACAGCAAGCGGGGTCCCTCCTCACCAGAACAGTGAGCTGGGCCACCATTTTCTTTTGAGAACACACCAACCAGACCACGGTACCAGATATGGTTACAGTCAACAATGCTTCTGTAGGTAGACGTGGAGTCAAATAAACTTGAGATAGGAGACAACCGCTTCAGTGAGGGGTTGTTGTGTATATTGCCCAATCTTTCCGTAAGATGACCGTGAGCCACTCACAGAAGCGAAGAGGTGACACCCTGAACGATGTACAGCTAACTGCAGGGAGAAGTAGTTCATGGGACATATAGGATATGGTTGCTGCAGGAGACGTTGCCTCTGGGGCGTAGACAGAGAGATTCCAGGTACATGTCCAAGGACCCAGTACAGGCTGGAAGAGTGCTCACTGTGTCCAATTGCCAGACACCGTGCTTGCTTAGCTTAGTTTTCTTATCTTTGAATCTCCCAGTACTATGAACCCTCTTTAGGCTGTGACCACCTTTTCCTTTAAGTGTACATGTTCATATTCTTCATTGCCATCCAAAGAACAAATACTTGCTGAATGGCATTCTGTGGCCAGGTACCTACCATCTAGTCTAATTTCATGTAGGACATTCTTTCCAGCCATATAATGTGGGGGCAGAGAGGGGAGTGAATGAGCCATAACCTGAGTTTTTCTGAGTAGGCAGAACTTTTTTTTTTTAACTGCAATGCACACAACAAGTAAAGGGAAAAATCAAGGTTTTGGGTTTTTTTGTTTTTTTGTTTGGTTTGGTTTGGTTTGGTTTGGTTTGGTTTGGTTTGGTTTTTCAAGACAAGGTTTCTCTGTGTAGCCCTAGCTGTCCTGGAACTCACTCTGTAGACCAGGCTGGCCTTGAACTCACAGAGATCCACCTACCTCTGCCTCCTAAGTTCTGGGATTAAAGGTGTGTGCCACCATGCCCAGCAAGAAATCAGTTTTGATGGACACATATGTAGGGTCCCTGGTACCTCACAGAGATCTACAGACCTTCCTCCTCACCACTGGCCCAGCCCTTTGGCTTTTGTAGAAGGTTTCCCACGTTCCATTAGCATCCTCCTGGCAATCTTAGCCCACCGAAGCAAAAGCAGCTCCCTCCTCTCTGCGCTGCTCGGTAAAGGATATCTGTGGCAAAGGGCCCTGCAGCTGCACCACAGACCCTCAGGCACTGAGCGCTGCTGGTCATTGCCCAGAGCTGCTAACCTTGGCCACAAAGAGCTCTGCCTCACCCCTGAACGGTTAGAAATGTGTCACCGAAGTGTGAAAATGTTCGTGCTGTTAGATTTCCCATCATTTCTATCCTTTCAATCCCTCTCATTTGCATGGGTTACTCATAAATGTAGATCTTCGGTATGATTTGTACAACTGCTCTGTTGTCAGTCTGCAGAAAGGGCCTTGCTGGGTAGGCTGGCCCCTGGAACTGCTTCACCTGCATGTGCTGGGTGTCAGTGAGTCACAGGTGGTGCTATAGGAGCTGGCCTGGAGCCAAGGGCTGAGGAAACAAAGTGTGTGTGTGTTTGACACAATTACGGATCCCCCAGTTGTTGAATTAATCTGTGTGCTAACATCTCTGGATAAAATCGCACACACCAACTAATAATAAACTTTGTGAGTTCAGGTTGAAGAACTCTGAAACAGCCACCACCTTGTAGTTGTTCACGAGTTGTACCCCTTATTGGGTAGTCTTTGTGACATGGTGAACGGTTTGTGGGCTTCACTGTTGTCATTTTTATGATACTCGAAGAGTGGGTTGAACCGTAGTACTAATAAGGCTTTTATGTTTAAAAGGATGTCATAGCGTACAGCTTGAGAACCTCGATTAAACTCAGCCTTTCATGGTTACACCTTAAAAGTTGAAACACATTTCATTTCACCATTTCCCAGAAGAGGCACTCAATTCACCCATTTCCTGTTTTAATCTCAGGTTGTTCTGTCTTTGCTCCATATCTACACTCCCAGTAGCACGGCCCTGGAAGTCAACATCAAACTCTGGCCCTACCTGAGATTCGAGAATTGTTCACATAGCTGCCATCCATTCTAAACTATCTTCGCACAGATCGGTGAGGCAGGGCTGGCTCTTCCCCTAGTGTCTGAAACGTCACAGCCAGCCCTGGAGCTCCTCATCACAGCAGCAGCGATGTGCCATGTCTGACGCACAAGCTCTCGTGCCCCCAGTCTACCACAGACAGTGTTTTCCATCTGTCATTGAGGTGGGGGTGGCGTTCAAGACCAACGCCCCGAAACTACTTAATCTTACCCCCATTCTATGTCCAGTGCGCTTGAGCCGCTGTGTGTAAAGAATTTTCATTGAAGCTGCTTGAAGCTGCCCCGAGAGTCTTTAAAGATGTGTGTCATTGATGATGATGATGATGATGATGATGATGGTGATGGTGATGGTGATGATGATTGATCCCAGCAGCTGTGCATGCTTGGCACATGGTATCCAACTGGGCCACACTCCCACTCCTTGTTCATTCATTTATTCTCTCCTTCAGCGAGCGTGTCTTTTGCTTCCCATGTAGCAGGGGTATTGAGCTGAGGTTTTCACTTCTGTTCAAATTTCAGATGGTTAGACCCCCAGGAGCAGAAAGCATGCTTATGTTTGTCAGCCCACAGGTCCTGCGCTCTACTAAAGAGAGGTTGTTTTGCCTCTGGAGCCCCTGGCTCTGAAATGTCTTCTCTGTTCTCACATTGAGTTATGTCTCTTCCTCTGTTAAACTCCTGAAGACTAGGATAAGAAAGTGTCTTTTCCCCCCGTGACAGTGCATAAAACAGGGATCCTCCTCCTCAGAGTGGGTGTCTCAGGGGTTCACCAGGGTAAGTGCATGAACTGTAGTAGTTCAGGGGTTTGCTGGTCCTGATGTTTGGCTCTTCTTTCCTTGCCATCCTGGACCCCTTGTCTTTGCTTGGTGCAGATGAGTGTGAATGACCAAGGAGTGAGCAGAGTGATGGAGGCAGGGGCCCGGTGTGGATCTGCTGGTCTTCTGACGAGGGCACATTTTAAACTTAGTATTTTAAAGGTCAGGCCTCAAGGCTGTTCCTTCCAACCCCTGCTCTCTCTTCAGATTCTTTCTAGTTAAGCTTCCACTGTATTTCTGTCACTTAAACTAGAAGCCTCCAAGTGGACATGAGACTCAACCATCTCCTTAGCTGATGGCCACATGTGTCTTCATATTGGTTAAGAATGTGTTTTACTTGGACCCCTTCCCTGACATAGCTCGGCAGCACCAGTCATGTAGACATGGATGTTTTGTCACTGCGGAGTGTAGAACTTTGCAAATTTCACGCAATGCACATTTCCCCTCAGATTTTTTTTCAGGTTGTTTAAACTTCATTGTTGGAGAACGAATTGGCGCTCATGGGTGGTGTATGACTCTCTGTGTCTCTCTGTCCTGGTCTTGCTTTCACGGTCAGATCTCTTCATAAAATCACAAGACCAAAAAAAGGATGGGAGTCCCAGGGACTGGGCGGGGAGGGAGGGGGGTGGGCAGGCTACAGGGAGAGTGTCCGTAACTGCACTAGAAGGCATTTGCAGCTTATGAATCCACAATTTCCAAGGCACTGGGACTGACGGGCCTGGTTTGCCTGACCTCAGCCATTCCTCCCAACACTTGCAATGACAAGCTGCCTCAGCCTGTGCCACCTCTCCAGGCCACCGTGGGTGTCCTAGCATAGCATGGTTGATGATCTAGTGCAATCCCTGGGGACACAGGTTAAGTGGCCCTGGGACACAGGTGAGGATATCCTGGTGATATGGGTTAAGTGATCTCTGTGACATGACACAGGTGAGACATCCACATGGCACAGGATTCCATGCGGTGACACAGTGAAGCCACCCACATGACAGTTGGGACATTCAGGGAACAAATGGCACCAAGTAAGGAAATCCAGTTAATATGCCAGAGCACACGTGAAGACACAGGCCAGCAGAACCAGCACGCCTACCTAAGCTGATGTCTGTGGAGTCCCAGAGACTGTGGGGACAGACTGATGGCCAAGAGCCTACTGGATAGGGCTTTTGCCCCAATATTAACTTTCAACCATATTGCTATTATTATTTTCATCAGTATCTAAATTACTCTCATTTCATTTATTAATTACAGAATATCAGCAACCCACTTAGTATTTCTGTACCAGGACAGACTATGTTCCACAGCTTTGGCCTGACTTCTTCAGGGAAGGCCCTGTTGTCCCAAACAACCCCACACCCAGAACCTTTTATCCTGGGACCCAGCCTGGCACTGGTATGGGGAGGGTGCTTCTGCCTGGAGGGCACCGGCTCCTGGGCTCTGCTGAGCCCCTCTGCCACACAGGAGGTAAAGGTCTGTACCTACCTGTTGTGTGTTTGAGGTATGCATTTCTCAGCTCTCTTGGGCAGCTGGTGGTCCTGGGAACATAAGGGGAGAGGGTGGAGAGAAAACCAGTGCAAAGGGTGTGTGGCAGCCACTGCTCTGGGTTACCTGGCTCCTTTACCCTTACCCTCAGGGTGGCATGGCAGAGGTGGGCAGCCTCCTTTCCCTACCTGCAGATGTGTGAGCACAGCCCTTTCCACAGTCTGATGCATCCAGAAAGTGAATGCCAGGCTTGAGGTGATGACATGGGCTGCTTATTCTGAGTGTGGCCTGGAAGGGTCCCAGAAAAGCAGGAGACACAGCACCCCAGGCAGCCACCTTTACACCATGTGCGTCTTATACACAGTACAAAAAAAATACTTAGAAATCAAAATACTATCAAAACTTATGGGGGAGATAGAATGGCAGAAACCTCCAGGCACAGATTTCTTACATAGGCTCTAGCATTTCTGCTCTTTTACCTGGTGTTGCTGGCTTCAGTGTATACTTTAACATAAAAAAATATGATGGTGGAGATATGTGACACAGAGAAGATACCATCCAGAGCATCTGAGCAGGAGAATGCCCATCAGAAGCCTTGATAGGTGGGGGATGGGCCTGGATTTCTCCGGAAGGTGGACTCAGTGGGTCTTGGGCCCCTCTTCTGCATAGCCCAGTCCCTCAGCCTCCGTTAGGCAAATCTTCCCCGGCCTCCATTTTCCAGGGAAGGACTGAGGTATCTGAACGTTCCCTCCCACTCACAAATACACCTGTCCCACACAGGTGGAGAGGCACCTTGTCTAGTGCATGCTCTGGGACCTGGTGAAGGGCTGAACATGGTGGTGTCTAGCAGTAATTAATGTCTTGTAAGAAGAATGCTCGGAGCACAGGAGAGCCCTCACCCACTCGGTGCATGGCCTCCCCGGGACAGACACACAAAAGCACACAGACATGCAAGCACTGCCCACTGCCTTAAGCTGAGGCCGAGGCTGGAACTTCCGACTGTTTCTCGGTTGGCCTAAGGCTTTCTTGTGGAGAGTCCCTACAAAGTTTCAGGTGCTAGATTACAAGACAATAAATCAACAGAAACAATCATCAGAGCCACTGGCACAGAAAGTCTCCGTGAGCATCAGTTTGTTGTTAGACCGACCGTGGCTCTGGGGTAGCTGATGCTTCTCTGGAACAGTGACTTGAGGGACCCTGTAGGACAGCAGTGTGTGAACTTTCACCCCTGACTGGTAAAGGGAACTTTCCCTTTGCATCAGGCTGTCTTCCAACCTCCTCAGCAGGCTTTGCAGGCTCTGCTGCAAGCCTGTGGCCATGTTAGATAAGGACTTTTTTCTAAGTGGTGTCCACACTCCACCGGGGGATGCCTTTGACTCAACGGGGCATTGCTGATTATCTCTACAAACAGAACGCCACAGACAAACGTGTTGATTTGTAATTTTGTTCTCAATTTTCTGGGATAGTCTCTTTTTGTCTATTCTCCTCAGTCAAAGAGTGAGTTGTAGAGGTCTCTAACTGTGCCCTTCTAAATATACCTAGGTTTTCTGTTTCTTTAGTCTATTTTTGTTGTTGTTTGCTTGCTTGCTTTTGTCCTAGCCCTGACACTGAATTTTTATTATAATGTAAGAAAATCTTATTGTGGTTTTTACTCTGGTTTTCTAAATACAAGAGAAGGATGCTTGAGTGGTCTACTTGAAAAATCACAAGTTCCTAGAGTTTAGGATTGATTGGCAGGTAGAGGCAGGTATGCCCGGCACAGATGAGCGTTTCCTCTCAGCCAGCAAGACTAAGGTGGTCATCAGACTCTTCTATGGAGACCAGGAATGGAGAGCTCAAGCTCTCACTTTACGTTCAAGAAAGGTTGTGGTGGGGGGGTGCACATGCCTGTGTGTGAGCATACATATATGTGTGCGTGTGTATTTTTGCATCTGCACATGTCTAATGGCATGTTTGTTGTTGTACATACATGCTTGTGCATACATGCCTATTGAGTGTGTGTGTGTGTGTTTGGGTGTGTGTGTGTGTGTGTGTGTGTGTGTGTGTGTGTGTGTGTGTTTGTGTGTGTGTCGGGTATATTATTTTCCTGTGCCTGTATCTATATCTATGTCTGAATCTCCTTGTGTCTGAATATGTAGGTGGTGTGTTCCAGTGTTTGTTTGGGTATGTACCTGGAATCGTGTGTCTGTCTGCGTGTCTGTGTATTGTGTGTGTCCCCGAGCTCTCTGCTAAGCCCCTGGTATGATTCCCTCTTCTTACTTCCCTTTCTGTCAGTTCTCCATAATTCTTTGATTTCAGTTGGGCTGGTGTCTTGGGCAGCTTCCTCTTTTCCTGTATTCCTATATTTCAATATGCACCCTCCTTCCTCTTCTCGAGCTCTCACCATACGGTCAGGAGGATGTGGAAACCCAGTTACAATATGACACACAGCGCAGTGTCACAATCACTGAGCATAGCCCTACCTCCTGGGGATAGTGATGCTGATGGGGCAGGAGAGGCAGGGAGGGATAAGGACAGAATAGCAAAGTTTGGCTCTGGAAGCCCAGGGCTTCCTGCTGCATAGCTGCCGTCCCAGAAGTGTGGTAGCCAAAGTAGACCATTCCATACCTTTCTGGGATGGCAGTTGGGGTTGATGCATCTGCCTTGGGGGGCAGGGCCTCTCAAGCATTGCCTCATAATCCTGCTTTTCCTCCAAAATGCCTGTTGGCTCCCAACTTCCCTATTTCTGCCTGTGGGGTGTGATGGTCTCCTCCTTCCTCCAAGGCTTCTCCATCCCCAAGCCAGTTCCTATGTGACCCACTGAACAAGCATCTCAGGCAGTTCTTGTACAGTTCTTGTTGCCTGCGAACTCCAGCTTCCAGAGGGCCTAGGATGGCTGCCAGCCTCCCATCCCTCCAGCCCTGGGTCAAAGAACACTGTCTCCATAACTCTGAGCAGGCAGAGGATCACTTCCATGCCCACTACCAGTATCTCCTTGGCTTGAGTTACCTTTCATGATTTCTGACAAGCCCCCTAGGAAACCAGGGCCCAAGGTCCATGTCTGCTGGTGCTCCACGGTGGCTCTTGGGCAGTGGGTGGTGCGTTTGCTATATTCCTGTAGTGCTGCCAAGCTAAAACTCTGGAGGCAGAGACACATCTTCCTCTTGCAAGTTCTCAAGTGACCCCCTGGGAGTTATGAGCATACTTCTGGAATGCCTGCATTCCTCCAGTGATGTTTGGCTTATTGAAAGGGGCTTGTTTCATAAACTACTAGAAGCAGAAAATTTATTAAAAAAAAAAAATTTTCAGGACTTAGGGAGTAATCTGGGAGGAATGGGTTTCGAGGTCCCATGAACTTGGGCTGAGTCTCACTGGTGACCTTGGGCAGCTCTGTTGTCTCTGAGTCTTACTTCTCTCTCTGGTAAATGCACGGGGGGGGGGGGGGGGAGGGGGTATTTTCCTAAGGGTTGCTTCAATGATTAAAGAAGTAAATCCACAGTAGATGCTCAACACAGCTCCCTCACCTAGAGAAAGCTCACAGGCTTCTCTGAGGACTATGGGGGAGCCAGTAGTCTTGACCTAGATGTTACGTGCGTAATATATCTGATTTTTAACTGGGAAGAACACATGACTTGAACTACTCATTTCTATAGATTTCCCAATAAATGCTACTGAATCATAAAAGGAGAAAAACAGGAAAGGAAGAAAGAAAGTCTCTCATTTCAAAGAAATGCTAATGATAAGAAGGACAGGACTTTTTGAGATGCCCTGATCATAAGAAACTGCTGGTCCCTACTAGGAAAAACATGTGGTATTTGAAGGTTCTTCCCAAGAGATGTGACATTTTGATGAAAGTGCCAGTAACCTAAGAGTTTCTGAGTAATGAGCTGAGCTCAGAGAAAGGTACTGGCACCTGAACCAAAGGGCAGCCAGCATTTCCTGAGGGCCAGGTGTCTTCTCTGGTGTCTCAGACTGTGTGGAGCCAAGAGACAGGCATTTTTCTGGGTTTCCTTGAGAGGAAGCTGCAGCTTGGTGAGGTCTTGTGACTCTTCAGTCCCACAGAAATGATGAGGTGGAGATGGGGCCTGAATAGTGCTTGCCTCTGTGGGCCCATTTCCATAGCAGCTTCCCAAGCATGGAGGCCAGGCGCTGAGACCATGTTCATGGCTAACACCGGAGAGCTTTGCTGTGATGGCCAAACAAGCTAGAATATGTGGTTAGCATTTGTCATGCTAAGTTCTTATAAGGGGAGACCAGAAGAGAAATAAAGAGAGGAGAGGAAGGAAAATAAGAAAATGGAGAGGAAGCCTGAAAGACCTCCCTACAAAACGAACCATGTAATGCAAAGGCTTGGTTATGCTGAAGGTAGCAGTGAGTTGCCCCGGGTTGGTAAAGGGTTTGAACACTCCATGAGCCCTGCCTTCTCATCGTGGGAGTTAACAACCCTCATGGAATTGTGCCACCAGCTCCAGTCCCTTGGCCAGGACCCTCTATAGCAGTGGTTCTCCACCTTCCTAGTTCCTCGCGTGGTGGTGACCCCCGGCCATAAAATCATTTTCATTGCTACTTTATGGCTGTAATTTTGTTACTGTCATGAATTGTAATGTGAATATATCTGCTATGCAGGATGTCTGATATGTGACCGCTATGAAAGGGCCTTTCAGCCCCAAAGGGGTCTAGACCCACGTGTTGAGAACCACTGCTCTACAGGCCTGTTCCTGTTAAGAGACAGAGTATGAATTCATCACTTTGACTTCTAAATATTGCAGAGGCCCAGTTCATCTCCTGAATAGCTTCAGGTTCCTGTGTCCCCGAGCTAGAATTCTGGGGAATGTGTCACAAAGTGGGGGTAAGCTGATCTCACGTTCAGAACAGGGGTGATGGGTCTCTGTATCTGTATCGCTGTCACCCTGTATGGAAATGTCCCTGTAAATACGGGTTCTCAGCCACTAACTGAGCTGCCTCTGTGGTCTTCATGCGCTCCACTCACATACTGAATGCACACATGCGACAGCTCCTGTATACACACAACTCTAGCGCGCCAGGCCAGGTATAGCCATCCCCATGAGCATGCTTGCATCCCAGCCACTGACCCCACGCTCCCATCCCTGTGCACGTGGTCAGCTCTTACAGGTGTCCTTTCCACGCCTCACTGAGCTGGTACCCGAGAAACAGGCTCCCTGGGAGGAGCACATGGAGAAATAACCAAAGCAGAATTAGGGCTCCGTTGCTTCCTGCAGCGCGTGGAATTGTCAGAAGCCTGCTAACCACCCCCATCCTAATCCCTCAACCTGAGTGTGCAGAAGTACCTTTCCACAGACAAGCGTCCACCCAAAGGCACGACCTGCAAGCTAACACCTGGGCGTGTGGCCCAGAGGGCGACAGAGTGACAGCCATCCTTCCCGTCACTCTGCCTTCTTTGCTGAGTCACTCTTTGCTTGGAATTCTGACAGGGACCCGTTGGGCTTCTGGAAGGGAGGGACAGCAGAGGATCCACCCTCTGTGTGTCCTGGGAGAGATTACATTATCTCTGGCCTCCCTGAGGCTGGACCTAGGCTTCTGGGATCTTCGGGGCTGACACATCGCCAGTTCTGGGGATGGGAGGGAATGGCCATGAATGTAAGCAGAGCCCACAAGGAGGTAACCCATTTGGTGTCCTCTTCTCCTGAGCTCTTGGGAGGCTTAGAGTCTCGGCTTTACTTTGCATGTGCCCCCCTCATTTTTATGGACTGGCTTATCCTACACCTTGCCAATGTGAGGGCTGTGCACTTCTGAGCTATATTTAGGAAGCCAGCTCAAGTGGAGCAGTCCACATGTTTACAGCCCTACATTTTTGCCAACTGGTAGTTGGCACTAGCGGACAGTTCAACGTGTTGCTCTTGGAAGTGCGTTGCTGGGAAGGCCAGTCTACTGTCCATGTGTAACCTCTTTCCTCGGCCCATACCTGCAGTGGATGCAAATTCTCATTAGTTGGTCCATACCTCAGTACTCCCATAATGACTAGGCTTGTCATGTGTGACCCTTCGAGGCTACCTTCCTCCCCTGCCTCTCCACTTTTCTGGTGAACACAGCCACTTCTGTACCTTGTGGTGGGTGCCTCTGGCTATGTCTGCCCAGCCCTTCCATGGCCTGGGTGTTGGAAGATAACCACAGAAACCTCCTGGTATCCCTCCTGCCGTTTGTAATTAGTGCTCTGATGTGTGGCGTAGTTATCCAGCAAGTCTCCCCACATACAAGGTTCATCAGCATACTGGCTCAGGCAGTCTAGCAAAGATGTCTCTCACTACACAGAACTTCAGATGAAATGGGAAATAAATATCTCGACTTTTAACTCAGATACAAGACCTCAAATGATGTCTCCCTACTGTGGGACACAAGACAAGCACCTTTCTAATAATTGTCTTTCTTCTGCCTTCACTGTGTTCACCTTACTCATAAGAATATTCCTTTGCTCTGTGTTTAAAGCTTTCACTATTGGAGCTGGAGAGATGGCTCAGTGGTTAAGAGCACTGGCTGTCCTTCCAAAGGACCTGGGTTCAATTCCCAGTGCCCACATGGCAGCTCACAACTGTCTGTAACTCCAGTTCCAGGGAATCTGGCACCCTCTCACAGACAAACATACAGACAAAATACCAATGCACATAAAAATAAATAAATATTTTCTAAAAGCTTTCATTGTTGTTTTAATTTTCTCTAGCTCACATGTTCTTCTTGAATCACAGACATGCCCTCAGGCCATTTCCGCACACTTAGTACCACACAACTAAACAAGTAATGTTTTTGCTTAAAATGTAAGACTTTAAAAAAAAATACAGAGCTGGGTGGCAGTGGCACACATCTTTAATCCCAGCACTTGAGAGGCAGAGCCAGGTGGATCTCTGTGAGTTCGAGGCCAGCCTGGTCTACAGAGTGAGATCCAGGACAGGCACCAGAACTAAATGGAGAAATCCTGTCTCAAAAAAAACAAAACAAAACAAAACAGAAAAAGCATGAAACTTAAAACATTCGTAAAATATTTTTTTTCAGCCCACCATATTCAACCTTCCAAATCATGATGAGTCTGTGAGACACAGGCCCCTGACCTAGCTGACATGGACTGTGTGCATAAGAAGAGGGAGAGAGAACATGGGGGAGACTGCAAACGGTACCTTATGATGACTTGTAGATGCTCCTGTATATATTAATAGAACAATCGTTTTCACTCTCTGCTCTTTCCTTGTGCTCTCTAGAGGGAACTCGGAATCCATCTCTCTCTTTCTAAGTCATACATTGTTTTATCAGCTGGAGCGTTGTCTAGCCTAATTGGTTCACTGTGACGATTTAATACTGCATTAATAAAATATAAACAAAAATAGGACAGGGGTTGGAGTGTAATTTACGGGGACAGTACTTGCCTCACATCTTCAAGGCTCTGGGTTCTGCCCTCCACACTGAAAGTAAAATCCAGGTGTGCTACCTCAAGGACAAGAACGACACTGCCACTTCCATTGTGTTCTCTACATTGTCAGCTCTGGAAGCAAATCTGGCAGGTGGGACTGGGAGCAAGACAGAGTGCCATTGGGAACAACCCCAATGTCAATCTACCCAACAGCCTAAGCACAGAGACTGACCACCTCAAACTTACCCTAGATGGGACTAGTCCCCGTCCAAGTATTAGCACAGAAGGCCACTGCAAGGATTTTGGGGTTGGAACACACAAATGGTGTTTGCCCTGATGTCCTCCTCCCTGACTCCATTGTCTTGGGTGGGCTGCCGAGCTCCCTTCCTACTGCTGTTCCCATTCGAGGAAGGTGGCAAACGGTAGTTGGGTGTAGCCAATGCCATAGGCCCGTGGGATTCTTTGTGGACAAAAAGATAAGGCATTATCTTCCCAGCCTGTGGCTTTGTGCTGAGCACAAGGCTAACTACTGGTCTCTGCAGTGTGACAGCCAGGCCCTTGGGGTGTTATCATGAATCAGCACACAAACCTGACATAGCAGATGGGATGATTCCCATTTGGTGGATAAGGAAAGTGAGCTCAGATAGTCAGCGCATGATGCACTTTCCGGCCAGGAGGGAAAGCCCAGCATTGATGCCTCCACTGACCCACTCGTGGTCAGCTGCCTCTTCCTCCATGAGATCATGGCCACCTTTGTTTTCTGCAGAGTTCAAGGACATCCAAAAGCAAAGGAATCCAAGGGGTCCATTTGACTGGAAAGCCAGTAGACACAGTAATGTATGACACTGTTTAAAAATAATGTCAAAAATTATTTCACCCACCCACCCCCCCCATTGACTTGGCTCTACATACACATGTGTCCTGGAACTGCATATGAAACCCAATGCTTTCTGCCATGTGCTCTGACACTTCTCAATTCGTTGAAGTGGATTTCTGAAAATAGCCAACTATTGTGGTTATTAAGTAGGGAACTTTCTAGTCCAACCCTGTCATAGGTACTCTGTGCCTCCTGTGCATGCTGCCAAGGGGACACCGTGTGCTAGTTGGTCATGGCCTCTTTCTGAGCATTCCTGTGCTCAGACCACATGAGTTTTCAGAGCTGGGTGTTGACCTGGAATAGGCTCATATGAAGACCAAAGGCCCTAGTCAGAGAGAGAGGGTAGGAGGCAGGCTTCTGAAGAAGTATCTCCAGGCTAGAACCACCAAGCTGGCCCTGCAGACTCCATCCTGTGAAGACCAAGGACAGGGAGCTGGGAAAGTGGGGAACCCAGTTCTCAGGAAGAAATGACCTGGGAATCTCCATCCAAAACCTGCAAAGTCACTTAAGCCAGGAAGACATGCCAATCAAGGCTGGGCCTTAGCTATGGGACAAGGATGTGCCCAGCTAAATAGAAACTACAGCATTTATCAACATGGGTAGTTTGTGAGCGTTGGTTGTTGCCTTGTGATGGTTTTAACATCTTCTTACAGTTCATCCCTTTATTTATTGAATAGTGTGATCTGCCAAGAGATTCTCTGACAGCAGTTGCCAGGGGTACAGGAATTTCGGCAGGAGATTTCCAATTCTCCCCTCACATAGCACTGTAGACTGGTGGGGCATCTGGAAGTTAGATGTGATCGAACCGTCATGTGATTTAGCAGTATGGAAGATGACGGCCTGAGTCTCATGGACAGATGTGTTGGGATGGGGGACTGAAGGCCACAGCCCACAATGCACACACAAGCCAGGCAGGTGTGTGATGGTGAGCAGGGAGCATGGGCAGGTGGTGCCACAGACCACAGCCTTGGCTGAGCCGTGGCAGGGGTGGTGGTGGTAGCTTCATGGATGGGTTGGGGTGTGGTGTGATTGGGGAGCAGCAGGAGTAATAAGACTCCTCGGAAAAACTGAGATGATCACTGGACTTTGCAGGTAGTAGCGGAGGGTCTCTGGTGGATTGGATTAGCTAGAACCTTGTGTATTGACACATGTGGAGATGTAGGAAGAAAGCCAGGCCCGGGGAAAAGGGTGAATTTGGAGATAGACAACTGTCCAGGATCTGGAGGGCAGAGGAGTGGCGAGCAGAAGGAAGCCCAGGTACATTCTGTTCCCTGGGTCCCAGTATAGTGCTGCTGCCTGCTCTTTCCACACTCTCATGCCTGCAGCCGTTCAGGACATCCTAGGCTACACAGCAGGACCCTCAAAGTCTGAACAGGAAGAGCTGGTGTGACAGCCTCACAGCTGTTCTGACCCTGCACCTGGGTGAGCGGTGGACGTCACTTGAGTAGGAGTCAGACCACACACCAGCACGCCTCTGCTGTGTCCGTAGGCAGGGCATGGAGCTTCTCTGTGTTTCAGCCATCTCTTTGAGAGGCTGGAACCACAGCATCTTCTATAAGTGATGTCAGCCACCAAGTGTCCTCTTCCTATGAGCACACCCTGAGCCACCTAGCCAGCAGGGAGGCTTAGGAATGAATGTATCCATCTATAAAGTGCATAGGTTCTCGAAGAGGACCTGCTCCTGGCTCCCCCCGACACTCCTGTTGAAGGACACCTACGGTGTCTGTGGAGACCTAATGAGTGCCCTTTGCAGCCACAGCCCTGTCACTCATGCTGACTCAACCACATCTTTAGATCTGTAAGGAATGCCAAGGTCACTGTGAACTGTAGACGTGTTAATAGCACACTCAAGACTTCCCTGTAACTGAAAGCTTAACTGATGTAACTGATGGCTTTTTCTGAGCCATCCCCAGAAGATTGTCATCGTCCTGCTTGGACTTGAAAGTGGAGTAGGTGTCCTCTCTCATTCTGAAAATCTCACGGTTTTCAGCCTCCCCCTTGGGTGTAACATCAGGAGTGACTCATTACAGCCAATGCACACCAAAAAGTGTGGTCTCTGCAATGTCAACTTGTTTTCCATAATGTTCACAGATGTGGCAAGTCAAACAAGGTTCAGAATCTGAGGTAATTACAGCGTGTTATGTGGTGATGATCGCAAGAAATTGGTGATCAGAAATCCCTAGCAGAGAAGTGGGATTAAAAACAATGTACTTGGTGATATTAAAATACTTGTAAAAGTTCTCAATGCAGCCAAGAATGATGATGGCAGATGCCATTAATCCCAGCACTCAGGAGGCAGAGGCTGATGTATCTCTGTGTGTTTAAGGCCAGTCTGGTCTACGTAGCAAGTTCCAAGACAGCTGAAGCTTCATAGTATAATCCTGTCTCAAAAATATATCTTTTTATTGTGGCCAATTCATAAAACAGTGGCTTAAAATTGGGGGTAGAGTGTCTAAGAAATGAGGAAAAAGCCAGAAGTAAATCACTGAGTGGTTCCGAGGTCCTGCCCATAACGGGATGAGCTGCTTCTGAAGGGACTTCACAGGGCAGAGTGAGCGCCTGTACCTGCAGATCTCTCCCCCACCCCCAAAAAAATAAAATAAAAACAAGCAACCAGTAGCTGTGTCCTGTTTCATATACCTGCTGCTGGGAACAACCTGGGAGTGTTGTCAGATGGCATTATGGCCAGCCAGCTCCAAGAAGACACAGCACCCTAGGCATCCCACGAGCTTACCTCTTCTGTGTGTGAATGAGGAATGCCAGGCTTAGCCGTGAAGGCCGTTCAGCAGGCTTACCTAGGGTGATTGTATCTGAAACACCCTGAAAGCTATTGGTTGGCCATGTGTTTGTCATTTGGGGAACTCTGTTATACGGGCAAGTGTGTGCAAATGCATGTGCGTGCACACTTGCAGATGTGAATGTGTGTGCAACTGCAATAACTCACACATTTCCCAGTGCCTCACAAACACCCAAAGAAGGTTGCTTACAAAAATGTGTCTTTTTAATTCTGAATGCCGTATAACTAGCCATGACCTTAAATTTTAAATTTTTTATATTTACACGTTAGATACCAAAATGGCAAATCATATAAATTCCTTTGAGCCTAAGATCCCTTGCTACCAAAAGAGTGATGACGTCGACCTCAAAGGCCCATAGTGAGGCTTGGGGCTGCCTGTGGAAAGTGGCTTGTGTGTATCTGACCTTTATAAAACCCTCACTGAGTTCCTACTATAAGAGACTGGATTTCAGTATAGATGGGGGTTTTGCTGTTTGCCTAGACACATCAATTTATGAAAAAAAAATATGTTAATGTAATTATCGTGTTATGGTGAGGGTATGGAGCAGAACAGAGGACGGCTTGCAGGGGGCTGAATTCAGGACTCAGGTATCGAACTCACATCCTCAGGCTTGGCAGCAAGTGCCTTCACCCTCTGAGCCATTTTACGGACCAACAAACTAATTTATAATGACTTTGATGGGATGCATGATGTTAACTTTAACTCTAGCGATTTAGACCAAGAAACAAAACAAATAGATAAAAAGCACTTCCCAGAAGAGATCTGACAATGTCTCCTTTACTACGTTTGTACATTATCCCAGTTATCTTATTGTTTTTCATGAAGAGGACTGAGAGTAGGCAGCTCAGTGGTACAGTGCTTGCTGTGAATGCATGAGAAGCTGAGTTTGGATCTCAGCACTTATGTAAAATCCAGGCATGGCAACAAAGACCTGTATCTCAGCAGTGGCAGGGGGAGAGCCAGGGGGGGTTCTCTGAGGTCTCTGGCTAGCCAGTGCAATTGAATCGGCAAGCTACAAATTCAGCAAAAAGTCTTATCAATAATAGTAATAATTATAACTTAGAGAGCAATTGAGGAAGATATCAGACATTGACGTCTCCACATGTGTGAACACAGCTGCACGTGCACTATCCACATATATAATTTTTCAAGGGGAAAATGGAAGGGTCTGTGGACAAACGAATTTGAGAAAAGATGGTCTAAGCAAAGTTTGATAAGTGTGTCTAGTTCCTGGAGTTCTTCAGCCTTTTTCCTGCTAAGTCAGTAGTTGATCCAACAAGTTTAATTTAGCCAGATACATTGTGTGCACAATTCTGACTGCCACTCTTAGAAAGAAACTGTGGTGTGTGTGTGTGTGTGTGTGTGTGTGTGTGTGTGTGTGTGTGTACCCACCTGATGTGTGTACATGTATGTACACACATACAGACACATGTACACAATACACCAAGTCTCAGAAATAGAACTCACCAGGAACTGCCTGCAAAAGAGAGCACAAACATGGAGATTTGGTGCCATTTATGAAGGCAACTGCCAAGGAATGCCTACAGAAATCTAGTAGTTCCTTTTGGAGCAACAGATTTTTCCCATCCAACATGTTGATTGAAAACTTTTTTTTGATACTTTCTAAGATAAATAAATAAATAAATAAATAAGAGCATTTGAGGTTCAGTTTACTTAGGAGGAAACACGCTGCTCTTGTGGAGATGTGTACTCTGCCCGGAGATAGTGCGATGTGGCTGAAATTGTGGACCAGCACTACTGAATGGTTCTCATGTCTCTAGAGTGTCTTAAGGTATACTTCCAAGCTGTTGAGCCCTTTGGAGCTTGTTTACTGTAGTTCAATGTGACGAGACCCTGAGTTGTGACTCTTAGGTTCAGAAGTCCTGTTCTAAGTGGTGACTTCTGTTACTGTCTGAAGATCCAGTTAGTGGCTAGCTAGTGGTTTTACATACTAAGATGCTTTTGAGAATATCACTGAACTCTTACTTTGTGATGATATTACAACCTGGCTTTCTTTCTGCCTTCTCTATTGCAGTTGCATATGGGGCTGATGGCTTTAGGGATTTTCATGCAATAATTCCCAAATCTTTCTCCCGTAAGTATATGCTTTGCTCCTAGAAAACAGTAGCATGTGTTCATTTCATGGTCTGTTCCATCACACGAACACCACAGTTTGCATGTTCTCTCATCAAATGGTCGCCATTCCGTTCATTAACTATTCACCATTGGGCATGTCATTGATACAATAAAGTACAGAGGTAAATGGTGAGGGGTTGTTGGGTTGGTTTTGGTTTTGGTTGTGAGACAGGTTCTCTTTATTATCCCTGGCTGGCCTAGAATGTCCTGTGATGTCAAGGCTCATCTCCAGTTTTCAGTGACCTTCCTGCCTCTGCCTCCCTGAAGCTAGGCACACCCATGGCCCAGCTCACCAGTCAGGCTTTGATAGTGAGAGGTGTAGAGAGCATGAAAGAGAAGCGATCATGAAGAAGAGCTAATGTAGTCACAGTGGGTCTGTCACTAAGAGTCAGCTCAGCAGGGTCAGGATTAAAGCTGTGATCAACAGCTTTGTGGCCCATGCTTCCTGCCAGCATCAAACAAACCAACATCTTTTCGGATAAATTGTGCAATTTTGTGTGATGGGGTGGGGCTGGGGGGAAGGGTGCATTCTCCTTCTCTTGCTCTGGAGTGCTAACCTCAGAACAGAAAAGAAAAAAAACTCATGGGTTTCCAGCCCATTCTTCTGTGGTGGCTCATTGCATGAGCATGCACCCCATTAGCATGCACACAGGCTAACCTGCTCTCCTCTTGGCTATTATACCAAAAACTAGATGGTAATTTAATTTTTTAATGTATTGAGAGTTGAAAATGATAATTATATTTGGGCAACCATAAGGAATAGTTTCAAGAATAGAGAAGGCCTTTTTTTTTCCCTTAATACAAGTGAAATTAATTTTAAAAAAAATGTTACAAGTTGTTAAGCCCATTAGGTTTTCAGGCTTCCAGACATTTTATCAATAATTTTTTAGTATTATGAAGCAGCACCAGAAAACAGACTGTGTGGACAGCACTTTGAGCAGAAGTTTGTGTGTGCATAGTGCTTCGGGTCAAACCCGAGCAAGTGTTCTACCACCAAAGCACACCCTTAGAGCGGCTTGTTGACATTGTACTATTACCACTACATTTTTAAAATGAAGTGTCAGTAACAGTAAGGTTGGGTTTCTGATGTCCTGTCAGTGGATGCTATTTGGGGAGCGTAGGATTTGGCAGTATCCATCTACCTATGCTTAAGGTCAGAGACTGGATTAATTTACCCTCCCAGAATATAGGAAGCTTATTGAGATGTTCCTCCTACTAATATTCCTTCAGTTCAGCTTGAAGATGAGAACTTCAGGTTTATTTCTTCAGTGAAGGCATTTGTGCACCCATGAATATTTTTTAGCTGTGAGTAGACGTGAATGTGTCAGGGCAGGAACTCATGTTAATCGTGAGACAACCAATCACATTTTTTTGGAATGTTTTGATAAGTCGGTTGCTCATAATAGTAAGACAGCACATTCTACGACATGTTGTCATTAAACCTGAGGAGAGGGCAAAGCCCAGTGTAGCCCAATGTCCAGGCAGATGGGAAAGTGCTGGATGTACAAATGATAGTGGCAGATTTTCTGAGACATAGCAGATGTTTTCATGTATTTCATGTCTATATACTTATAAAAATGAGTTCATAGTAGTACTATCTCTTTTTCCTTCCCTTGTTCTCTCAGTATCTCTAAGTAATAAGTATCTTTCTGGAACAAACTGATGGTTGATCCTCAAGTCTCCACCCAACAGCAACCAAACTGTTCTGGGCCAATATCGCCACCTTGTGGTCATGCTGGAGAACTGACCCACGGGCTCCCAGGCACCTCCCTTGAAGTTTTAAAATAACCTTTTGCCTCCTTGGCCATCTTTATCCCACTTTGGGTCCCTAGATATCTGATAGAAATGAAAACATGCTTGAAGCTGCTTCTTTTTTCTCTCTCATTTATCATTATTATTATTATTATTATTATTATTATTATTATTATTAGATTTTCTATTCATTTTACATACCAACTACTGATTCCCCTGTCCTCCCTTCTCCCGCCCTCCCAGCCTTCCCTCCCAAACCACCCCCCATTCCCACCTCCTCCAAGGCAAGATCTCCCATAGAGAGTCAGCAGAGCCTGGTACATTCAGTTAAGGCAGGTCCAGGCCCCTCCTACCTGCACCAAGGCTGCTGCAAGGTGTCCCACCATAGGCACTAGGCTCCAAAAAGCCGGCTCATGCACCAGGGATGGGTCCTGATCCCACTGTCTGGGAGCCCCCTAAACAGTTCAAGCTAAACAACTTTCTCGCCTATCCAGAGAGCTTAGTCTAGTACCATGGGGGCTCCTCAGCTATTGGCCCACAGTTCATGTGTTTCCACTAGTTTGGCTGACCGGCTCTGTACATTTTCCCATCATGATCTCGATGTCCCTTGCTCTCTCATTGATTGGACTCCTGGAGCTCGACCTGGCACCCCGCCACGGATCTCTGCATCTGCTTCCTTCAGTCACTGGGTGAGGGCTCCATGATGACAGTTAGGGTATTCAGCCATCTGATCACGAGAGTAGGCCAGCTCAGGCACCCTCTCAACCATTGCCACTAGTCTAAGGTGGAGTCATCCTTGCAGATTCCTGGAAACTTCCCTAGCACTCTGCTTCTCCCTATTCCCATGGTGTCTTCATTTGTCATGGTAACTCTTTCCTTGTTCTCCCACTCTGTCCTGTTCCAGCTCGAACTTCCCGTTCCCCTATGTTCTCATCCCATGTTCCTTGCCCTCTATTACCTTCCCCTCACTCCCAGTTTGCTCATGTAGATCTCATCTATTTCTCCATCGCTGGGCCATCCATGCACCCTTCGTAGGGTCCCCTTTACTAGCTAGACTCCCTGGAGCTGTGGGTTACAGTCTGGTTGCCCTTTGCTTTATATCTAGTATCCACTTATGAGTGAGTACATACCATGTTTGTCCTTCTGAGTCTGGGTTACCTCACTCAGGATGAGATTTTCTAGTTCCATCCATTTACCTGCATATTTCATGATTATTTTCTTAATCCATTCTTCAGTTGAGGGGCATCTAGGTTGTTTCCAAGTTCTGTCTATTACAAATAATGTTGCTATGAACATAGTTGAACATGTGTCCTTGTGGTATGATTGAGCATTCCTTGGGTATGTGCCCAAGAGTGGTATAGCTGGGTCTTGAGGAAGATTGATTCCCAATTTTCTGAGAAACCACCATATTGATTTCCAAAGTGGTTGTACAAGTTTTCACTCCCACCAACAGTGAAGAAGTGTTCCACTTGCTCCACATCCTCTCCAACATAAGCTGTCCTCAGTGTTTATTATCTTAGCCATTCTGACAGGTGTAAGATGGTATCGCAGGCTCGTTTTGATTTACATTTCCCTGATGACTAAGGATGTTGAGCATTTCCTTAAATGTCTTTCAGCCATTTAAGATTCTTCTGTTGAGAATGCTCTGTTTAGCTCTGTAGCCCATTTTTTTAATTGGATTGTTAGGTATTTTGATGTTTAGTTTCTTGAGTTCTTTATATATTTTGGAGATCAGCCCTCTGTCAGATGTGGAGTTTGTGAAGATCTTTTCCCATTCTGTAGACTATCATTTTGTCTTATTTACTGTGTCCTTTGCCCTACAAAAAGTTCTCAGTTTCAAGAGGTCCCATTTATTAATTGTTGCTCTCAGTGTCTGTGCTACTGGTGTTATATTTAGGAAGTGATCTCCAGTGCCAATGTGTTCAAGACTACTTCCTACTTTCTCTTCTATCAGGTTCAGATTAACTGGATTTATGTTGAGGTCTTTGATCCACTTGGACTTAAGTTTTGTGCATGGTGACAGATATGGATCTATTTACAATCTTCTACATGTTGACATCCAGTTATGCCAGCATCATTTGTTGAAGATGCTTTCTTTCTTCCATTGTGCAGTTTTGGCTTCTTTGTCAAAAATCAGGTGTTCATACATGTGTGGATTAATGTCAGGGTCTTCAATTTGATTCCATTGGTCCACATGCTGGTTTTTATGCACTCCCACCAACAAGCTGTTTTTATTACTATAGCTCTATAGTAGAGCTTGAAGTCAGGGATCGTGATGCCTCCAGAGGTTGCTTTATTGTACAGGATTCTTTTAGCTATAAATAAAATATGCTTGAAACTGCTTCTTTTTTATATAACTTTCAGATTTTCTCTGTATATCTCTTATCTTTGACTTCCTTATACTTGAAAGCCTAAAACATCAAATATGATTATTTCTAAAAATATTCTTGATCAGATAGAAACCCTATTATTTTAACTATGTTTTAAGTGATATTAAGTTATAGAAATTGGTCTAGCTAATGCTCACAATTTGTTTTATTTTGTTTTCTGAGACAAGGTGTCATGTAGCTCAGGCTAGCCTCAAGCTCCCCGGTAGTGGAGGATGACCTGGGACTCCTAACCCCTCTTGCCTCTGCCTCCCAAGTGCTAGCACTACAGATGTGCTCCACAGACACACAAACACTGATCTGCACATACACGGGCATCTCCAATCTTCACTTAATTACCACAGATAAATAGAAACATACCCTAAACATTTTTATCCCATTGGATTTTGCTATTTCTATCCCATTCTCCATTTAAAATGTTGAACATTTCATTTGCACGGCCCAAACCCAAGGTGAAAGGACAACTTGAGAATTTTTTTCCAATATAAAAATCACATTCTGAGTTCTAAAACGCTACATGTCCGGTAACTCTGAAGATGAGTTCTGAGAGAGGAATGACAGTGAACACAGTGTAACATCTGTAAGGCGGAGCTGCCAGGGCGCGTTACACGACTGCATTAAAAATGTTCAATTATTCACAAGGGTACAGCACACGTGGCGGCGAAGCCAGGCCTCTGGGATCCTGTTGGCCTGAGTTCCTTGGCTTCTCAGGACTGATTCTACCCTTTTCCTAAATGCTAGGGGACTTGGCACAGTTGGGGAGCATTCTCTTAGGACAATGGGGTCACTGGGCTGCTGGTGGTATGCCTCTAAAAGACACAATGATGAGACTTTCATGTTTCCCCCTTGTGAGTGGCATCTGAGTAACAAAGTAGCTTTTTCTAGGGGCTGGAAAATATCCACGTTAATATGAGCCACATTGGGGAAACACTCAAACCAGGCCTCATCAGTTGCTGAAAGAGCATGGGGCAGGCTAACCCAGAGCCCTCTGGGGAAAACACTCCCAGGACTTCATTCGTGATCTCTATTTAATCAGCTCAATACAGCACTTTATCAAGTTCCTCCTTGTTCCAAGTAGTGGAGTAGGGATAGAGTTTACAGAATAGTTACAAGTCTATTCTTTATATCCAGAGAGACTGCAGCATTTCACTGAAGGACCATCACAGCTAACTAGTTCTAAACAGAGTCCCCCATTTCCATGGACAGCCTTTTGGGCCGGGCAGAAATCTGCTAGATTTCTCCTACTTAAGCTAGCACCCGCTTTGCATTGATCCTCAGAGATACGAGGGCCTTCCCCGTCTTGGTATAGGAAACACCCCCGCGCTGCAGGAATCTGAAATTCCTCATGCTGACGGTGTAACTTGTGTCTCACCAAAGCCTCTTCTCTCTGGCCACACAGTCTCCCTTAAACATCACAGACTTCCCAACTCAAAACATGGCCAGCAATGTCCTCCTCACAACCACCAAGCTTCCAGAGCTACAGCACTCAGCGGTTGCCATGGAATTCTTATGTCAGAACATATGTAGGGCCTGTTGTGAGCCTCTGCCCTGTTTCCATGACTTATGGTCCTTGGCCACACCCGCAGGCATCTACAGACACTGAATCTTCTTTCTCAGAAACACAATCTTTCTGATGCTAAAAATTTCTGATTATGATACTTCCTATACTGTGGATCTCTCTTCTCTCTCTCTCTCTCTCTCTCTCTCTCTCTCTCTCTCTCTCTCTCTCCCCCTCCCCCTCCCCCTCCCCCTCCCCCTCCCCCTCCCCCTCCCCCTCCCCCTCCCCCTCCCCCTCCCCCTCCCTCTCCCTCTCTCTCTCTCACACACATACAGTACACACACAATTAGATATATAATTACATGTTGTATATATGAATTATATATTGAATTATATATGTATATATATATAATTGAAAGTATTACCACTCCACTATAAATCAGATCAAGTAAGTTTGAAATTTTTGCTATATGTCCTTAGTAGCCATCCATCTATTTCTTCCCCATCTATTTCTTCCCCAGATTGTATCTGGTGCCCACACTGATTGCAGGACAACTTGTGAAGAACTCTCATGCCTTTTGAGCTGCCTTTCTCTTTTGGTTCCCTCACAGCTGGTGGCAGCGCCATCTCGTAGGGTAGAAATACCAAAGCCTTACCCCTCAGTTGCCCTAGTCACACTAAGGTGAGCCCTCGGTGGCTTTGAGGAAGCCAGTGGCCTATCAAGCAGCATCCATCACATGATCCTTCACCGGCTTCCTCCCTGACTCTCCACTCACCCTCCTGAGCAGCCTGCTAGAGTAGAGCTCTTCCTGGAAGCCTGAAGGTCACCGCCCATGCAGCCTGCCATCCTGACCTTCTCTGGGAAGCACCCACATAGGCATTAGTGACATGTGCCACGGAGTTCCCCAGAGGATTGCACAGGAACTCTACTGTTTTTATTCAGGCAGAAAAATGCTTATGACTGGCATGTGCTTCTGTGCCCTGCGTGCAGTGGCCTGGGGAAAACAGGGCCACTTCCCTTTGACTAGCCTCCTTTACCTTCATGGGATCCAGCCGGGCCAGAAATATGCTAAGGGCATCATCCCCACATGTGTCTTCTGCAGGGTGGCTTTTGTCCAGCTGTGGGTGCTTCTGATTTATACACTGATGCGCCCCTGTGTCTTGGCTGTCATGCCGGAAGGACTTACCACCACAAGCTATGATATGTTCCAGGGAGTCTTTAACTACCTGGTCTCACTTCAGGGGAAGGGGGAAGGGGAATAATTGCAAAATAACCAGAGATTGAGATTTTTGTAGCTTTATCATGCTCCCAAGAGAGCACGTTTGATGTAGTCTGTGGTCTGTCATTGTAACAAAAATTCCAGAGGCTAGGGAACATATAAAGAATAGGAGTTAATTGAGCTTGTACTTCTGGAGGATGAGAAGTTGAGTGTGGTGTCTGCGTCTGGTAAGGGTCTTCTTGCTCCATAACTAACCCAAGGCATTATGTAGCTAGACAGGGCACACATTCTGGCCTAGGCCTGTCTTCCTTGTCTGATAGAACACTTTGTAGTCAGCTTTGTATGACTAAGTGAAATCCCAAGACAAGGAGTTTATGGAGAAATTTGTATTTAGTTCTCACTCTGGGGGTTCCAGGCCAAGGTGGGGGGACTTTGGTGAGAACAGCCAGTGGTGATGAGGAGCCTGTGTCAAAGCCAATTAGACAGAAAGCATTGGGAGAATGGAGTCCCACGGTCCTTTCTGAGGGGATGCCACCAGCCATCTAAGGACCTCCTGCTAAGTCCTGCCTCAGAGCAGGTCCTCACCCTGGGAACCAAGCCTTTAATGTATGTATGAGCCTTGGGGAAGTATTTACCCAACCCACAGCAAGGTGGATACAGACATTGGTGGGTTTGAATCTGCCCCCGGAAGATACATAAGACTTCTGATGCTCCAGAGCTCGGTGTCATTACGCACCATGGTGAGAGCAGCAAACCTCTCCTCTCTTGCCACAGAGATAGGATCTGGCCTCTGAGGGAAGTAAGAAGGACTGCTGATTTGCAAAGTCTCAGATCAGAATCTCGTAGGGAAAAGTGTGTTTGAGAATTCCCCATTACAGAATTTCTCGGTGTCACGCATGGGCTGAGTTCAGCCTCAGAGGACACTCTCACTTCCAGGACCTCGGAGCCCATGTTCTGGTTTGTGCATCATGTTCCATATCTGTCAGTAAGTCTTTTCTCCGAAGAGCTAATGGGATGATGTTGGCAGTCAGTGGGCACTGGGGACCGCTGGGCGGCCGTTGCCTCCCAGCTCTACCACTCTCTAGCTGTGGGACCATAGCAAGGTCTTTGAACTGTACCTCAACCCCTACAAAATATGGAATGGTGATGGCATTCCCTTGTTGAGTTCTTGTGAGGTTAAATGGCAAGCCCATTAAATTACCAGAGGTCTCGTACAAGGTAAGTGCCAAACACACTGTTGGGGTCAGGCAGAGCCTGGTGCTCTGGAACCACGGTGTGGGGAGTAGGGAGGCACTTGCTGTCCCCCAGTGCCAATCCAGTTATCTGTTACTTGCCTCGGTTCTCTCGGGCTGGCCAGGGCTATGATAGTTCCTGCATTTGTAGATGAATAATCAAGGCATAGAGAAGTTAGGTGATGTTAGATCTCTGCACCTTCAAGTAAAGGAGCCCAGCCTCCAGGCAGCCATTTTTCTCTTGGTGTCTGGACCTCAAATGTCCCAGTCAAGAGGACTTTGGCGAAAAGGATCATCTAACAGGCTGTGAACCAGGTGGGCTACTTAAACGGGATAGTCTCCATTGTAAAGTGACCTTGGATCCATCAAGAGTCTGTTCAAACACATGGCTGAATTCATCCCAGGATCTAGGAACCAGCAGGATTGGGGAATCCAAGAGTACACACTTCAGACATTCTCGTAGGCCGTGTCCTGGCTGCTTCTCTGAGGACCAAACTTTGAGAATTCTTGACTGAAAATGCTGTTCAAAAATTATGTTAGTAGGGGCTGGAGAGATGGATCAATGGTTAATAATAGTACTTGATGCTCTTACAGAGGACCCAGATTTACTTCTAAGTACCGATCTTCAGTGGTTCACAACAGCCTGTTAACCCTGGTTCGGGAGGGTCTGACCCACAGCCTGCTCATAGTATGCATACATATATGCAGGCACTCCCGCATACTCACCAAAGAAAACCAAAATAAGTGTTTCTTAATTATGTTAGATAATCACCACACTGCTTATTTTACTCAGAAAAACATACCTCCCTAACTCTTACAAGCCTGTAAAAACATCGAGAGAAATTATAACTTCTGACATCACTACAGTTTCTACTGGCCATTACATGTGGGATTCATCACTGTACTGTTAGTGATTCAGGAGAATGTATAGACAATGTGTTATATTTTCTTTTTTTTAAAAAAAAATAGGTGAATAATAAAACTACGTAACTTATGCAGGGATACAGGATCAAAAGCTGGTTTTATCTTTGTTTAACCTACAATCATCTTTCTGTTTGAAAAACTCTCACCTGTTACACTCAAAGACTGTTCTAGCTAACCCTTTAGCAAATGAAGGAGATGTAAGAGGGAGGACACCGCTACCCCAGGGCACAGGTGGAGGTATGCCACTGTAAGATAAAAGGGAAGTCAGGTGCAAAGACGATGGAACTTGGAAATGGGAGCTGGGGTCAGAGCTCCAAACAGCAAAGATTCGTTCTCAATTCATTGGGCATACTTGTAAGAGGGCTTTTTCCGGGCTTGAAAACCACTTCTTACGAATTGTGCTGATACTCACCAGCCCTAGGGAGGCTGACTGTGTGACCAGATATCCAGTCCCTACCTACCGCCAGGGGTTCTCATTGTGAGCCCGTAGGATTCAGCTCCACTCCCCTGCCACCTACCTCCAAGGTCCCACAGCCCCCCCCCGCCCCCCCCAATCATGTCTCTATAAACAGACCTTCCTGCTTCACCAGATACTCCCTGTCCAGCCCTGCCTCTGTCCCTGCACCTCCAGTGATCCCGCAGCTTCCATTCATGCTCTCTGGAGGCCCAGCGCGTGCAAAGCCAGGCTCCCTGCCCTGAGGTATAGGCTCCGAACTGCTCGGAAGCCCCGACTGTCTATTTGATGACTTGCTACTGCTGTGTTGCTGTCTTGTGACTTACTTTTTTTTTTGCCATGCCACTGAGTGGGCCTCCTGTGTTATCTCTTTCAGCCAGTAATGTTAAAGTAGAGACTCAGAGTGATGAAGAGAATGGGCGTGCCTGTGAAATGAATGGGGAAGAATGTGCAGAGGATTTACGAATGCTTGATGCCTCAGGAGAGAAAATGAATGGCTCCCACAGGGACCAAGGCAGCTCGGCTCTGTCAGGAGTTGGAGGCATTCGACTTCCTAACGGAAAACTAAAGTGTGATATCTGTGGGATCATTTGCATCGGGCCCAATGTGCTCATGGTTCACAAAAGAAGTCATACTGGTAAGGCCCGGCGTAGTTTTCCTTTAGTTCTCCAGAGGTCCCCGTGGGTGCTGAAGGAGCAAATTGGACTGTCAAGCACTGGGGATGCATCGTAGAAGGAGGGCACCTGCCTAGCACACGCGAGTCCCTAAGTTCAAAGTGCAAGAGGAGGGTGGGGAGGGGAATGTGGTCTTGAAGCGTGCTTCCAATTGACCAGCAAGGCAGCTGATGCACATAATTGGCCCCCAAGTTGTACTGAGACACAGCTGTCTTGTTCTAGGGCAGTATCTGAAAGGTATCCTCAGCGTGTGGCTAATCAACCCCATAAACAAAAGGGAAGGTTAAGAACATATGTGTGCCACCTCCTGAGGGCCTGATATACTCACTGAAAAAAATCTCAGCCACAGTGTTGACTTTCATGTATAAAGTGTCCATCCTTCACAAGATCAGATCAAAAGCTAGAGACAGACCCAAACCGACACATTTCCCATTGAGAAACTATAAGTAAAATACTTGTTTTGGTCTTGCTGATACTCGGGGCTCTCTGTTCAGAGGTGTTAGTGAGTGGTGGCCAAAAGCGTTTTCAGAAAGGGTGCTGGTCAGCTTGAGACGTTCACCCTGCAATCGGAATCTCTGGGTCAGCTGGCCGGGAGGAACTGTCTGCCAGACTCCTCTTCTAGTGGGAGGTTTGCAGGAGGCTTTTGGGGAAGAGAAGGAAATAGTCTGTTCAAAAGTGAATAAATAAATGTGGACTCTCCAGTGTTCAAGAGCTGTGCCTACCCCTGCCATTGGCAATGTGGGAAGCCTGCCCAGCTTCAGTTGGCTACACTACCCCTGTTCCACCTCATAAACAACCATGTTTATGAACAGTCAGCTACTTCTTCAACATAACTGTCATACCACCATCACTAAGGGCACTAAAGAGGCTTCGTATAAAACATTAATGCCCTTCAGTGCATTTGTCTTGCATGCCATAAGGTTTCTTTAGAACTAAAGAGAAACATTACTCTTCCTTCCGTGAAAGTTTCTTGAGAGGCAGATATAACCCGGTGGGTTCACCAACTCTCACAGCCACAGAAATCTTACATGTAAAACTTAGACACCCTAAGCCATCCCTATCTATGCCCTGGCTTCTTCGGGGCATGAGAATGCTGGCATCTGCTACTGCAGTGTCCAGGAGGGAGAAGAGAAACAAACAGAAACTACTGATGGCAGGTTTTCTAAGACATCTCAGAAAGGTGAGGAAGAGGGCTTGAAAATGGCAGCCTTGTGTTTTTCTTACATGGGGCCCAACAAGTGTGTGTTATCCAAAAGTAATCAAGGGCTAGAACACTCATGGAGCAGAAATGCTGTCATCAAGGAATGTAGGTATTTCTAAGGTTGTGATTTGATATATGAACAGAAGCAGTTTCTAAAAATGATAAGTTCCATGTATAATATATGTGGAAATTATACATAGGGTGATTTTTTTTTTTAGTAGAGGTTTGTCTTCAATGAAAGTTTAGCTTTAAAATTAGGCAAATTTGGCTTTTCTGAAGGCACCCATTAGCCCTCAAATTACCCATTGAAATAGACCTGGCACACCCAGTCCTAAGAAAAGCAAATGTGAAGGTAATCTTGCTCTTGCCTCCTGTGATACGGTGGAAATTAACATGGAGGTAAACTACTGTGACGGACACTCAGCCAGTCTAAGGCCTATAGTAATACATTCCTGAAGAGGAGCGAACCTCAAGTGAATCGCTTTCCCGCTAATTCATCTAAGGCTGTGCAATGAAAATTCCCTTAGATAGATACCTGATTAGTGAACCGAGTTCTGGAATACCAAATTGCCAAAATATGACTGCCTGCCTTGATTTAAAAGCGGGCGGGGGAGGGGGGCAGGGGGAGGGGAGACGTAATGAATAAACCCGCCAGGCACAGATCTGGGAGGGTGCCTGATGTTTGCTACATACTTTCCCCAACAAATAGTGACTGAGACCTCATATGCTAAGCACTTCAATTATAGGAAAGATAACTTCCAGAAAGGTGCATACCACCCACTGAATCAGTCTTGCCTAGTCCTTCACTTTAAAAACAGGAAGAGATCCCGCACACACACACTCCGAGTTTGCTCATGGCTGACTCCACAGTCTGTCTTCGTATATGGGAATACACGAAGCCACAGGTAGAAATAAAGACTCTGTGTAGCCAACTAGGTTTGAATAACTAGACAGGATAGACAGGTGGAATGTATCAGCAACAGTCTGTGCTCTACATTCCTACATTTACAGCAGGTAGTTAGAATACCCCCTCCAGCCTCAAAGAAGCTGTGGGTCACTCAGAATCTTGAGAAAACACAGGTTCTAATTCAGCCCCCAGGAGAGTTTGGAGAGCAGGCATTCCTAAGAAGTGCCCCAAGAACACTGGACGTGGATCCTGGAGCATGATAAGTCTCTGGGGACACTCTGTTGAGGGACAATGAGCAGAACCACCAGTGTGGCCTCTCAGTTATGCAGGCTGTGATGCCCCAGGGGACAAGCCAGGGTGCCTCTTCCCACTGCCCATGACCCAACCATCGGGACCCATGGCTTCCCTTCCCCTTCTCTAGTAAACAGAGCCTGCAGGGGCGTAGTCCTGGCTCTGCTCCTCTCCCTAAGTCAAGCTCCACTGCTGCCATTTCCTACATGGTTCGTGGGCACCAGTGTGTCACTTCCCCTCGGGTTCAAGTGTCACAGCCTCCGTGTCCCCACCAGCATCTTAGGATGAGTGTGAGAATCGTCCTGAGGAGGTAGGAAAGCGGCAGGAAGTTGTAGAGGGCCCCGCCCATAACATTATTATTCTCAACAGTAAAGAGTGACCCGAGCAGAATAAAAGACTCTGGCTCACTGTGGTCCCCAGCCCAACAGGTGCTGCCACGGGCGTGGTAGCTGCACATCTATTCTTGTATCTACCTTCTGCAGACATGCCCTCCAAGGTTCTACCAGTTTAAAAAAAACACACACAAAGATATTATTTATTTACCCAAGTAAGTTATCCAAAAGGTCTCAAACGTTGTGCAGAACACCTCTTCATGAAAAGTCTAGAGTGTGGGATGAAAATTAAATTTAGAATGTGCAATGTCTAATTCCTCATCCCAGGTAAATGTAAGTAGATACAAGCTTAGAGAAACTTGAACTCAGATACAGTATCAGGTGTTGCCCTTCGGGAAACAGGCCATGATCACTGGCAACAGAGAGGGACATGAACTGTGTCTTGCTGTGCCAGCTCTTTGGACACATTCCCTTATGTGTAATACCTCTGTTGAGTGGACTAGTGTGTGGTCCATTTGGGGAACGTGGTCTTCAAGACTTCCCACCATGGGCTATACATTCATGCCCAAGCAGTTAGAAACCAGTGGATTCACAGTAAGCCTGCCTTACCTTGCCCTGTGGCAGGGATTAAGACACCAGGGCAAGCAGTCCCCATGAAGGTGCATGGACTGGAGTGAGAAGGCGGGTCTCTCTAGAAGGGCAATGTGTCTCCTGAACAGTTTTTTGTTTTTTGTTTTTTGTTTTTGTTTTTGTTTTTTGAGACAGGGTTTCTCTGTGTAGATCTGTCCTGGAACTCACTCTGTAGATCAGGCTGTCCTCAAACTCACAGAGATTCGCCTGTCTCTGCCTCCCAAGTGCTGAGATTAAAGGTAGGCGCCACCACCGCCCAGGTCTCCTGAACATTTTTTGTGACATGGGCTCTCCCACACAGCCTGAGGGCCTACCCTCTCAAAGTAAGAGCTGAGCTGTGGGATTAGGCATGTTCCCGTTCTGGAGCTGGGTCTTCTTCATACATTGGTCCATTCATCCAATTGGAGCTGAGCACTTTGTGAACACAATGTCAGCTGAGTGTGCACTTGGGATAGGCAGACTTAGTGACAGTTGGTGAGCTACTTCAATTTTCCCTCTCCAATCTCTTTGACTTTAAACAGCATCGTTCTGTTCAGCTGAATCTAATCCAAACAAGAATTTTGGGAAACACTGAATACATACTGATTAGTATCAAGACCCCTCTGACTGGCCTACGATTCGTTAAATGCCACTGTAAATTAGTTTTAATTTTTGTGTCTGCACTGCCCACTGAAAAAGACTCAAGAGGTAATTAGGAAATTCAAGCGCCAGTATAAGCTTTAAAACATCGCCTGGCCTGGGTTTTAACAGCACGGCCTGAGCTCTTCCTCAGTCACCATGGTAAACAGTCTCTTCTCCGTTACCCAGTTGGGAAAATGTTAATTAGGTATTTTTAAGAGAAACATGTCTTGGGACACATGTTTTCATCCATAATGGTCTTTTAAATGTAGCATCTGTTCTTCAGAAGAAGCTTTTATGAGAAACCCGACAAGCCATCATCCCGAGAGGTAAAGGCTGAATTAGTACTAAGACCTGTGACTGCCCAGCAGGACAGTCACACACTCCCTCTTCCTAAGCAGTCATTCCAGCACCTTCTCCAGACCCAGGGCGTAAGCTGCCACTCTTGACACTGCAGGGGCGCTAGCTTGACTAGTTCAGTCACAACCCGAGTGGCCTCCTTGTAAGACTCCTCCAATGGCAGCGGAATCAGTACCTGAAATAGGACTTGTCCAGTCTGGACATAAAAACGAACATGAAGGGTTTCCACGTTGTGAAGAAGGGATAGGAGGAAGTCTCCAGGCGGCTCCCAGTGCAGGAGCCTGGGGATCCCCTCCGGAGAACAGGCCGTAGCTGCCCTGGTTCTTCTCATTTTATTCAATCTTTTTCCAATCTCCCTCTCACCCTCACACTTTCTCTGGCTGTCTCTCTCCTGATTTGCCTGCTTAGGGACAGACAGGTAATGGATAAGAAATTGAAAGGGAAAATACAGGGAAAATGTAAATGAAAAGAAGTTATTATAACTGTTATAATGAAGTGCCTTTCATTTAAATATAAGAATGTAACGCTGAAATGAACTTGTGATCCTGAAATGCATTTTTAATGAGTTTCCTTTTTATTTTGCTGCTTCAGTGGCATATTTTAAAGACCCTTTGAAAAAAGCCACATTAAAAACCCCACCAAATGCCACAACACGCAAAATTGGATATTGGTTTATTCCAAAACTGCTGATCAGGAAGAGTGACTCCTCATCACAAAATGTTGCAGTCACTTTATTTAAATGAGTTTGAATTTGCATTGTGATGTGCCATTCTGATTTAGGGAAAAAAAATTAGATTTTCAGATCAAATTGACCCAGCCAGTGAAGCGTTAAGCAGCTGGCAGGTTGCGTCTAAAAGCCTCGTGTTCTATCAAACCTGCAGCCGGTGGAAGTCACCAAGCCCACGGGAAACAACTTTCTTGCGTCCGTCCTTCCTGAGCAGCCCTCGCTCTGTTCTCACCAGGCTCCCCTCTTCCCTTCTCGCCCAGGTGAACGGCCTTTCCAGTGCAACCAGTGCGGGGCCTCCTTCACCCAGAAGGGCAACCTGCTGCGCCACATTAAGCTGCACTCGGGCGAGAAGCCCTTCAAGTGCCACCTCTGCAACTATGCCTGCCGCCGGAGGGACGCCCTCACCGGCCACCTGAGGACGCACTCCGGTAGGTCTCCTGGGCATGGCAGGGACGCCAGGTCCTGGCCATCTCAGTATAGGGGCCCTAGATCATAGGCTCCATGTTCCCAGTCACGACCCTCTGGGGGTGTTGGCCTTCTACAGGATGGCCTGCTTTCCCCCACTGAACCAGAGGAAATGGGTGGGGGAATGAACACAGAAGGAAGCCCCACCTCCTTGGTGCATTTCAGAAAAAAGCCCTCTCCCTCCCACCACATCGGGTAAGTGGGATTTTTCTAAAGGGCACTGCTCATGCCCTTAACTTTCCAAACACATCTCTTTAGTTTCATTGCTACGACACACGTATCACTGGTTCGTGTAGAATATGTTGAATAGCAGTAATAGACATAATTTTCCTTGCAAAGAGGGCACAGACAGGTTGGTCAAGTAAACCAACCCAGGGCACACTGCCCTAGCCAGAGAGAAGTTCCCATGCCAGAAACCAGCAGAGGCTTTGATGGGACTGGCCAGTCTGGAGCTCTCAGCAAACTCCAGACAGCAAAAAAAAAAAAAAAAAAAAAAAAAAAAAAAAAAAAAAAAAAAAAAAAAGACAGGATGTCCCAGACACTCTGGAGTCTCAGAACACAATCTACAATAAATGCTGGACAACTGTCAAAACCTTCTCAGCCTGTCACACAGACTTGTCTTGGATTAGATGATATCATCTGCTGCCTCTTACTCAGTAGCCCCACAAGCCTCCAGGTCTTAGAGAAAGGGACTGTGTCCAGCACTTGTATCATGTTTGCTTGAAAGGTAGTCAACACGCTGTAACGTACACAGGTTGCCCCTGTTCCACCCTGTCGCATGGTGTCATGTGCTACACTGGCTTTAGGAGCACCAGGTCGCTGGGCTTTGTCCCTGCCCTCAAAGGATGCCCTGTCTTAGCCACCCATCACTCTGTCGTTGCTCAGTGGTTTCTCTGAGCAGCGGCTGCACCCTTAAGGCAGTGGCTACGCAGGCGGGAACTCCTCAGTCCACATCCTCCCCACCGCTAACCTCTTCCCAAACAGGAAAGATGCAGTTCGTGGTGCAAATTACCCATCTCTTGGCCCACATTTCCTAAGCCCTTCAGCGGCATCCTATGCACATTTAGCATGGTAGAGCACACCATAGGAGTTCCATAGGAGGAGACAGAAAAGACAGTCTGTCCCAGCAGGAGGATCGGGAGAGATCCCCACCGCAGAAAGGCTGGACAACATGTTCAGCCCAAACTGAGTTCACTTTTGGAGAATTCTAAACACGTGAGAGTGGAACATGACTATGGTGCACATTTTAATGGGTGTTGGCCAGAACTGGTTTTTCTAGTTAGTGGTCCCCTCCAGATGGGCACTCACCAGACAGCTGTAGAGAAGGGAAGGAGCCAAGGCCAAGAGTCATCTCCCCTCTAGTCTGCTCTCCTCCCTGACTGACAGTGACCATGCAGGAGACTCACAAAAGCTTATGGCAGAAAGCTATGGTTGCGGTGAGTTTCTTGGCACTGCCAAGAAGGTGCTACCCTCCTCCACTGAGGAGCTGCGCTCTCAGGGGATAAGGCAGGGGATCAATGCTTCCCTGTCCTAGATGAGACACTATCTCAGACCTGGGATGGGTTTTCTGCAAGAAATGAGAAGAACTGATGGCTTCCTGAGATGGGGTAACATTGTCTATATGTATTAGTGATGAGTATGTGCGCCCCACCAAGTGAGGGTGGTGCCAGGGAGGGGGTGATGTACAGACCTGTGTGTAGGTGTCAGGTGTGAGGATCATACAGTCCACGCCATGCTAGCAGGTGACTAAGAGAAAGCAGCTGCCCATCTATCATTTATGAAAAGTCACATGAGCACAATTGACAGGCACCATGCTCTCAGATTGGCAGCAGCCCAGCTTCCCAAGCCAGCGGAAATTCAAAGACTTACTTTTAGGCTGACACCAGCATTATCACCCTTTAATTCCTGGTTTAGAATATAAACCTTTCCTACATCGCCATCCTTAAGCTGTAAGGTGGCAAGATGAAATCTGATGAAACTGTTGCAGGATTGTATTTTGCTTTCCATGCTTGCCCATTGCATTGGAGGCATAATGGTTTCCTCCTCTCAGTGGGGCTAATGATGTGAGCAGTTACATAAAACAGGTGGTGGGCTCCTGACAGGTTATTTCTGGCACAGGATCACCAATGAGCTAGTAAAGACAGCCATCATAGACCTGCGGTGTTGATGACTCTATTGTCTGAAAATGCCCTTGATGCCACAGTTCTGGGAGAAAAGAAGAACTGTGTTTGCTCCTTCTTTCTTTACTAGATTACAAGACTTCAGCCTTTGTCTGCAAAGGCTAACAAAGGGTAACACATTTTCTTCCTCTGTGAATGGCCATACTCATATTCCATTAAAAGGTGAGATCAACCATATAGCTTTCCCTAGCATCTGACGGTGGACTGAGGCTCTAGACTCCAGTATGGCAAGGGAATTTGTGCTGATATTGGGGTTAGTACTTCTTTGGAAACTCCAAGCTTTGTTAGAGACAGTTTGTTTTTTGTGTTCTAGCTGAGAAAAAAAAACACTGAGAAAAATCAGACACCATACCATTTATACAGGGTGCAATCATTAAAGTTATAAACTTTTCAGGAAAGGGCATGGAGTAGGTGTTTACATTGCATTAATTTCTACAACAATAGAATATAAATATGTAATTTGGGGCAGCATTCATTCCATACTTCATCATTATTATCTTATGTTTGGGGTGCATCATTATCTCTCAACAAAAATTCTATAAGGACTGGAGAGTTGGCTCAGCAGTTAAGAGCACTGACTGCTCTTCCTGAGGAGCCAGATGTGATTCCCAGAACCCACATGGCAATTCATAATCATCCGTAACTCCAGTTGCGGGGCATCTAACTCCCTTTCATGGCCTTTGAAGGCAGGCACTAGGCATGCAAGTGGTACACAGATATACATGCAGAAAAAACATCTGTACACTTAAAATAAAAATCTATTTTGAATTCGGTAGCTGAAGCTTTGTTTTCCATGAGAACTTCTTCATAGCATCTGATTGCCTAGAAAAGAGAGAGCTAAGAAACCTCAGCTGTAAACCAGTTACCAAGCATTCCTATTTGCATGGCTTTGTATCATACTTTGAAATATATTAAGTCCTATAACATGAGAAATGCAGTGTTGATATGGGGGTGAAAAATCTATATTCCTCATCAAGTAATTGGAGAATATTTTCTCTAAAATTTGTTTTTACTGAAGTCTTTAAAAATAGGTGTTATGTGGACCCTTTGCTAGTCTTCACCTGAAATAATACTCAAAGGAAAAAAAAAACAGGGAAGGCTAAACTCACATAGAACAATATTGTTCCACATAGAAGCCACTAGTCATATGTGGCACTTGAGTTTTAGTAAGTTAAAATTAAACAAAATTAAAATGTCTGTCCTCTGTGGCACTAGCCAAACTTGGAATGTCCCATAGTCCCATGTAGCTGGTAGCTACCACATTGAACAACACAGTGAATGCCACGCTGAACAGACATGAAGAGAACACTTAGAGCATTATAGTGAGTTTTAATGGACAGGGCTGATCTGGGAGTTTTATCATCCTAGTGTTCTCTGGGGATAAAACAGAGAGTTTCCATAGGCTCCAATGCATTTTCCTATACAAAATACAGTGTATATTCTCCATGTACATGAAAATGCAGTTTGGTTTATCCATATCACTTTTCATTTTGTATTTTCATATTGTATATTCTTAAGTAAGATAGTATGTACTACAAATGTAAAGTACATTTGTATGATATAGAAAGATACCATTTGGAAATATTCATTTCATGAAAGCCTTTTCCTGCCATGGTTTCTTAGAGACGTTGAGTGACCTCAGTTGGCCTCCTGAACTTTATTATCACTTTATTCCATTAGATGTTGTCCCAATGAAGGGTCGGACCTGGGCAGAGACCCACCCTGGAGGTGATCTCTACAGTCTCCTCAGGTTTCTGTCCACACTGCGGCCCTGCGATGGTTTACTTTTTCCCATCATAGGACACACTTCAGTGGTTTAGAAAGGAGTTTGGTAGTCAGAGTGGTGGGTTAAGAGACAACTAGAGTCATGAATTCTTGGTGCCATCAATGAGTCACCTGGGCATTAACCTTTTTTAAATTCATTCATTTTGACTCAGTCCATAACAGTCATAGCTCTCAGAGAGTACATTTTTTTTATCTTTTCTTTTTTTTGTTATAACTGTATTGCATGCATTCCCATTACCCAGAAGGCCAATATGTAATTGGAGTCTTAAACTCAATTGTGTTTTCTGCAGTTGGTAAGCCTCACAAATGTGGATATTGTGGCCGAAGCTATAAGCAGCGAAGCTCTTTAGAGGAACATAAAGAGCGCTGCCACAACTACTTGGAAAGCATGGGCCTTCCAGGCACGATGTACCCAGGTAAGCACGGAGGCTCCCTGCTGAGCTGGACCCCTCCCCTCCCGGCACCTGGGTCAGGAGGGGGCTCTGTGGCAGGTTTCTGGCCACGCTGTCCAAGAGGAGCTTTTTGTCCGGTAGTACTGCAGCTACACAAGGGACAACTCATTGTGTTCCTCTACTTTCTGTGTTCTCAATGACCAGGCGTAGCCTGTCCTAAGACCTCCCTTACCAGTAGCAGCCCTAATAAGATTCTGTGTTATGGGGTGTTTTTGGTTTTGGGCATTTTTGGGGGAGGGAGTGATTTTTAAACCAAGAGAAATTGGCTGGAGCAATAGACACGTGATACAGAGCTTGCCTAGTATGCAGGAGGCCCTGAGTTTGATCCCCAGCAACACACACACACACACACACACACACACACACACACACACACACATGGGGGGGGGATGGGGACGACTAAAAATAAGCTAGAATAGTGTAGTGATTGCTTCTTTGCATTTAAAAGTCCAAATAAGATGTGTCTTGGGCTGGAGAGACGGCTCAGTGGTTAAAAGCACTGACTGCTCTTCCAGAGGTCCTGAGTTCAATTCCCAGCAACCACATGGTGGTTCACAATTATCTATAGTGGGATCTGGTGCCTTTTTCTGACATAAAGGCATACACGCAGATAGAGAACTCATATACATAATATAAATAATTTTTTTTAAAGATGTCTTTTTAAAAAAGAAAAAAACTAGCTATTCATTGAGGTCATCAAAGGAGAAGTGATGGGCTGGAACTTGGGGTGGCTTTGAGTGTCCATACTGGACAGATGAGGGCAGAGCTTGTTGGAAAACCCTGGCTGTCATCGGTACTGAGGCTGTGGGAAGAGTGCTGGGAGGTACACTAAACTCTACCTTGTTGTGAGAATCAGTTTCACCCTGAACTTCTGGTGTGTCCTGACTGCTGGCCAAGTGATTGATGGCTTCATGCTCGAGTTCTTTCTCAAGAAGTGAGAAATGACTCTAGCAAGAGGCAGCGATGTGACCTCAGCACAGCCACAGAGGCAGACACCAGCATTTAATCACACTGGGTTCTTCCTGTCTCTGCCTTATGCCACATTAAGATACACAAGACGATCATAGACCCCTGAGCCAGTGGCAGCCAGCTTTCCATCGCTGTAATGGGTGTCTGAGACAACCAGTTATAAAAGGAAGACAACTCTCCCTGGAATTTTGAAGATTTCAGCCCATGGTTGGTCGGCTACCTTGCTTTGGGCATACCATGCTAGAAGCATGGGTACACTGAAATCCCCTGCCTGGGAGCGGGGCGGAGGGCAGAGGGGGGGAGATATACTCACAAGCCAGGAAAAAAGAGAGAAAGAAAAGGCTAGGCACCCATGCTCCTCTTTGAGAACAGATCCCAGTGACTTAAGGACCTCCCCCAAGACTCCACCCTCAAGGGTTCCAGCACCTCTTACTTGGATCACCCTAGAGCCCAGGACTCCAACATTTGGGTCTTTGTGGGCCACTCCAGTTCCAAACTGGAGCTGCCAAGGCCATGTTTATTTCACCCCTCCAACACCTACCTTGTAGACATGGAGTGAGTGCTGGGTTAAGAACCTTGGCATTGACAGGCTCCAGAAATGAACTTTAGTGTAAGTCCTGCCAATAAACCTGTACATTCTTGTTCACCTCCCTCTCCTGACCCTCCATGTCCCTCAGGTCACTTCATTAACTCCCCAGTCTTATTTACATTGAGCCCATTGAGTAAAAACTGCCTAGCTCGAGAGATGTAAGAAAAAGTTTGTTTTTCTGAACAAAGTTTTCTTTAGTAAAATGATTGAGGTCACCTGTTACACTCTGCTAATATCATCATGGGACAAAAGAACTTTCCCCTGGGCCTCACAAAAGACAGAGAAAAAGTGTTGGGCTCAGAGGTATGGTATGGTCTCACCCGAGAGATGGGGTGCCTGGGCTGGTGACTGAGCCTAGTTCACGGAGAAGGAAAGACATGTATGTAAATGAGCATATTAGCTTGATAGAGCACATGTATGATGACTTTCAGAATTAGGTTTTATGACTTTCTGTACTTCCTCCAGTTAATCAGACTGTGGGCTGAACGTTGAGCTATTTAACAAGATGCATTTATAATCCACCTCTAAAAGACTATGCAGAAGTCATATTCAACTAGAAATGCAGGTTTTAAAGTGGCATTCACAATGGCAGTGAAGATATAAAATGCATAGGGATGCTGTTGGCATGAAGAGTACAGGGTAAGGGGCAGAAAGCTACCTGGTTGTCCTGGGCAAGGAAGAAATGTAGAAGATGAAAGAAGGAGAGAGAGTTGGTCCATCCATGAACACCCTCCCAAATCTAGGCATGGTTAAAACACAAAAATTGTTTTATGCATCTCGTTAGCATTTGGTAGTCATTTATTATAAAATCTATCTGAAAAAAAAATAAATCAGAAGATTGGCAAGACTAGAGTTACATGAAGATGTAGCCCTGGCTCAAGGAACTCTTTTGAAGAACATGGAGATAAGCCAGCATAGAACTGGATAAAGCTAGGGTAAATCAACAGGAGCTATCTGAGAAGGAAAATGCACAGGACAGAAACAGTGTTGGAAGAGCTGATTTAAAAAGCGGGAGCTGATCACTTTACATTCTCAGCTCCTTAAATAGTAGGGTGCATTTTGGGGAATGAAGGAATTATAGTACAGAAATCCCTCCCGTGCAAACTAGAAGGCAGCTGGGTGAGATTATGCAGAAGACAGGCTTGGACCTTCACTAAGGGATAGGAAGAATTGTTATAGAGAAGGAGATCAGGGCTGTAGAGGTGGCTCAGAGGTTCAGAGCATTGGCTGACCTTCCAGAGGTGCAGAGTTCAAATCCCAGCACCCACATGGTGGCTCGCAACCATTTATAATGAGATCTGGCATCCTCTTCTGGTATGAAAGGGTACATGAAGGCAGAACACTATACACACAATAAATAAATAAATCTTTAGAGAGAGAGAGAGAGAGAGAGAGAGAGAGAGAGAGAGAGAGAGAGAGAGATGGATTGAACTAGCCCATATTTCTGCATTTCCCTTCATGACTGCTAGGCTCCCTACCCTGTGTGATGATTAGAAATTTGCTGTGTGGGTGGGAACTGTTCCCTATACAGTTGTGACTTCAGACCCTTCGATCGTGTCTAGACCTGATGATCTTTGGTTCTCAAGGTTATTGTTAGAGTTGGTTAAGGCAATCTTGAGAAAGGACCCTCCCAAGTGACACAGTTAATTCTCTGTTGTCCAACCTTGGATGGGGGACAAGTAGCTTGCTGTGGGGTTGAATAGGTGGAGGATGGGGTGTTAGGTAGTTAGTCCCTGGGTCTGCCGGAAGATGAGAAGTAGGCTCTTGCTGGCACTTTACTAATGTGAGGTTGATACTGGATACAGCAGCATCTTGAAGTGCAAGCATGTCTAAACTAGCTTTTCTAACTGTCTTTGACTTCAGTCATTAAGGAAGAAACTAACCACAGTGAAGTGGCAGAAGATCTGTGCAAGATAGGAGCAGAGAGGTCCCTTGTTCTGGACAGACTGGCAAGCAACGTCGCCAAACGTAAGAGCTCTATGCCTCAGAAATTTCTTGGTAAGAGTTAAATGTTTGCTGTCTCTTAACTTACAACTATGTGGGTGTTCTAGACTCAAATGAAAATTATCTGAAAGTAGAGGGAAAGGAAAAAATCTCCCTTTTGGAAAAGAAAGTGATAAGATTAATATTTCTTAAATATTGAAGTTTTTTCTCTAATAATTTCCTTCAAACTCAGAAACCTTTCACCAGGAATTAGATAGGATTTCATAGCATCTGGAGCCCTTGGTGTGATGTTTCTGTGGCCACTCTGATGACAGGTGGATCAACCCTCACAGAGCTTCAATTCACATTTTCCCAGGAAGCCTGTGCAACACTCCCCTTGGAGAACAGTGAGGGCTAGTGGGAACCGAACAGAGAACGGCCCCTCAGAAGTTCCAGTGATGGAGTGTTGCAGCTAGAATTGCTGTTTTGACCATTGACCTGTCCTTGACACTGTGAGGAATAATGCAGAGTGAGCCCTTGTTCCTTGAACCTCTGTTGCCTACTGTAGACATAGACAAGTGTTTCCTGCCCACCAGCTGGGGCAGACACTGTAAGGACACGGACAAAGTTGAGGCAGGTGCCTCAGTAGAAATCTCTAGCCTCAGAGATAGGCCTGAGGTCAGAACAGAGGTGTTCATTAACTCTATGACCTTGGGAAGATAAATCAACCTTCCCAAGCTGGGTTCCATGCTTTATGTGTCCCATAGAGCAATGGTGAGCATAAAAGGCCCCTACAGCTGTGAAAACTTTTAGAAGCCCTCAGTGTGCAGGTCAGCTACGATCATGGTCAAGAGAGGAAAGCTATGTCCAGGAAAGAAGAGATAGTGTTTGTGAAGCTGAGATGGACTTTGAGAAAGAGTCAAGACTTGAGCACCTCTCCAGACAGACACTGAAAGGAGTCATGGAGTCTAGGCAGAGAGGAGAAAAAAAACTATGCTGTTGGCGGGGTCTGGAACAGGGCCAGTGGGATGTGATGGAGGGACAGGTGTATTCCCAACTTTGTCCAAGTACCCACGGGGAAGCAGTGGGTGAAGTTGTCCCAGGAAGCTTCGACTATAGTATTAATGGTCTTGATTGCCATTAAGTGCAATGTGTCTTATTCAGAATCACAGAAAAATCTTGAGTATGTTCTCAGTGGGAGCAGCAGCTTTGAATGTAAATACAGCATGGGTCAGAATTAACTGGAAAGAGGAGATGGCAGGAATATGGGTAGCAATCAAGAGGAGGATGCTTTACTGAGGAAGAAATGGAGGTTAGGGTGGGGTTGATGAAGGAAACTGTGGGTTTCCTTGCTTAGTGTGCCATTTGCAGAAAAGACGAAACCAAGTCTGGAAAATAAGGGTTCAGGGTTTGGTGTAATTATTTTCAAGAATGTCACCCTGATAAGGATATCCCATGGAAACTATGCTAGAGAGAACATGGAACTTAAAAAAATGGTCACACACACACACACACACACACACACACACACACACACACACACACACACACCTTCACACCAGAGCACCTACACTGAGATCAGGTTCTTGGGCAACAGCCTTCCTCTTACAAGTACAAGGAGGACTCCAGTTTTATCTTGATTAAATAGAGGTTTCTCATGGGAAGAAGGAGGGGAAGAAAGACTGTCAGAAGACACAGCAGAAACCACTTACTGGAAATTTTGTTCGTGGACTTGTCTGTGCAAATGTGAGCTTGTGAACCGAAACAAGGGAGGAGACTTGGTTTCCTGATCAGAGGAGGGAATCCTTCTGGCTGGATGGCTGAGACTTTAGACAGTATCAGGCGCAGGGTCCCTATCTCCCCCTTGTGGCGGGCACTGAGAACTGGAATTGTGGAGAGAGTTTGATGGACTGCCCAGGGAAACTGGCCGAGATGAAGCAGCAAGTGTGTTCAAGGGTTGTGAAGAGCTACTGACCTCAGGAGGCAGGGTGTGACTTCCTCTTTCCGACTAGGAACCTGAAGAATACCCCTTGCTTTACTAATGACCTAAAGTTTTGGGAGGACTGCAAGCCAAATGGAGCATCTGAAATTTTACCATGGCTGTCCTGGGTGAATGGGCATTGCCTTGATTCACACGCTTCTGGGTGAGAGGGAACAACAGAATCGATGAAGCAAAGCTGAGATGAGACAGCACTCTCCAGGGGAGAGGTTAGACCCAGGAGGAAGTGGCATTGTGGGAACGGGAGGACCAGGAGAGCAGAAGTGAGTGTGCAAGGAAGAGCTCCCAGCAGCTGTGTTCTGCTGGTGTTCCCCAGAGGTGATTGGCAGTTCACGTCCTAACCAGTGCCCCTTCCTGCTCTCTCTCACATGTCTGCCTGCCTCCCTCTCACTGTCCTGTGATGGCTCCCTACTGTCTCATAGTTTCTCCATCTCTAAACAGAAAGAGGTGGCCTTCAAAGGCTCCTCTCCACATTGAGGGTAATATATTATTGTGTTACTAACACGATAGCTAGCTACTGTGAATTTTGATGGAAATATTTGACATCTTTCTGTTAGCCAAATCTAACATCCAGACATTACCAGTACTAAATTAGATGAACATCATTTTAAATATCTTCCGGCCATGCGTGTTTCAGCGGATAGGATTAATAATAGGTGGATTACAATATAGAGATGTGAAGTAAATGGCTTTGGAAGCTTCCAAAGATGCTGCCTCAGAAAGATTCCAACTGTTTTTCCTGGGGATGGATGTATTGGTTTGTGTGCTTAACCTGTTCCTGTACATTGCTAATGTACAGGAAACAGACTCAAATGACCATGGCATATTAAACATGTCTTAAACTTTAAGAGGTGGAACCAATCCTCAAATAAATATTCATTCCCAGAGGGGATTCTACTTTTTAAAAAGAATTACTCTCAAAATAAAAGTATTTATTGTAAAAGACATTAAGAGCTATGAATCATTTTTATTTTTTGCTTTTGCACTGTACATCTCTAGAGTATTCACATTCTATTCAATAATCATTGTTCTTACATAGTTTAGATATTCACCACCATGTATTTTAACAGGTTAAAGAGTCAGACCCAGGCGTCTCAGTATCATTTCTGTGTATTTTGATGAATCCTTTCATCGAGGAGACTTTACATTCAGGCATCCTTCTGTAGACATTCCATCCCCACCGTTGCCTTGAGTTTGAGGATGTCTGCCTGTCACCTTTGTCCCTGAGGAGTCCCTCTGGAGTGTGTGGCCTTGGGCTGCTCTTCCTTCTCCGAGATTGACAGAGCATGCCCCATTGCCTATAACATTGTTTGTTGGATGGTGCTGGGATGCTAAGTTCAGCCTGATTTTCTTTTCTTTAATATGCTTTTACCTTTCTCCTCACACGGTTCTTCTTGAACACTGCGTTGTCAGAAATCCAGTTCTAGTCATTTTTATTCTAGTGTTTGCTACTTCTAACTCACGAAATAAGTGTTTATTGGACTGAATTTCATTTTGTTTCCTGGAATCTGAAGTCTTCCTTTATTCTGTTGTCTTTTTTTTTTTTCAGTATTGCCTTTGAATATTTTCTAAATCTGACTGGTTGCATATTCCAAAAATTAAAATAGCTAAAACTAAAAAAAATTTTTTTACTCCATATCATGAAATAATTGTGCTACATTTCCTCTCTTCCTGGAGTTAAGGGTTTTTTTTTCCCCTAGGATGGACTTACTGATTTGTCTTACTTCCTTTCTTGCCAAAAAATATTTTCACTGTAACCATGACATTTCTGTTCAGCCTGCTCATTGTACTTGGTCTAATGGGGCTTGATTGACATTTCAATGTTCTTCCCATTTTATCTGAGACTTTTTCCTATGAGAACTACGACTTTTTTAAATCCTGAAAGAATGCCAAAGATGGTGTTGGGGGAGTTCAAGTGAGGCAAAGTGTGGCTTTTGTCTTAAAATGTTTCCCTTTGAGAGCTCTCTCGAATTTTTCCGATTTGGTTAAAGCCCTAAACCAGCAGATGGTGCCTCCTGTCTCCACAGGGGACATCTCAGGGCTTCACTTCCCCTGCAGTACAGCTCATCAAGGCCTTGGCTTCCAGGCAGGGGAGCCAGCCCACATGCTAAGGTCACGTACTTCCTGCCAGAGGAGCTTTCAGCTCCATGATCACAAAAGGGGAAAAAGAAATCAGCCTATTTAACTGTTTCTCTGTCAGCGTGAGGGTTGGGGGGCATGCTGAAAATGTTACTGACCCCACCTGTTTCTAGAAGTGACATTACCCAAAGCTTTGTCATGCAACTCCTTCAAGAACTTTCTGTTCTTTCCTTGCTCGTAAATAGATGAATGTAAAATAGTAGTAGATGACAGACAGACAGACAGATGATAGATAGATAGATAGATAGATAGATAGATAGATAGATAGATAGATAGATAGATAGATAGATAGATAGATAGATAGATAATAGATTTCTTTGAGGCACTGGAGACTTTCGTCGCTTTCCATTTTTCACATATGAATAGAGAAACTCTACGGGTAGATTTGTCACTCCACGCTCATCTAGAATCTATGTTGCTTTCTTTGCAACACCCACTTGTTGTTGAAACTCAGTTCTTGAAACAGCAGGCTTCAATGGTTGCTTAGAAAACCACAGAACCACGACTCTGGGGAGAAACAGGAAAGCACCACCTTTGGTGCGAGAACACACACTTCGACAGCTAGCAGAACTGGGCCCCGGGCCCACACCCTCCTCCAGGGCTAGGCTCCGGCAGCAAGCGAGATGCAAGTGCAGCGAGAATAAGCTCCTTCTGTCCATGTAGCCAGATGGGTTAGCACCCTGATTTTAAAAAAAAAAAAAATACAGGAACAAAATCTTTGGTTTTAGGAATGCTACGTAATTACCTCCCCTGGAATGGAGACAGAAATCCCTTTGTTGTCTCTACCATCCACCACACAGGGCTTTTGTTCTGTCCAGTCTCTGAGAAGATGTAACTGGCCATATACACGTTTGCTTTCTTTAGTCTGAGGACCATTCTGTGCCAGTGTCAGAGGATGTGCTGCTCTGATGATGTAATCAATGAAACCAAGGAGTCATGTGGTACACACGGAGTAACTAAGAAACACAACGCAAAGAAAGATACTGAAACATGTGGGATATATTCCTGGGCTACCGTTTTTTTAATGAATTAAATTTGTTCATTTATTTTACATCCTGACCAAAGTTTCCCCTCCCTCCTCTTCTCCCATCCCCTACCCCCCGACCTCCTCTCTGCCTCTACCCATTCACTCCTCCTCTGTTTCTGTTCAGAAAGGGGCAGGCCTCCCATGGGTGTCAACAAAGCATGGCATGTCAAGTTGAGGTAGGACTAAGCTCCTCCCTTTGTATTAAGGCTGGGCAAGGCAACCCAGTATGAGGAGTAGGTTCCCAAGAGCCTGCCAAAGCATCAGGGACAGACCCCGCTCTCACTGCGTGGAGTCCCTCAAGTAGACCAAGCTACACAACTGGCACAATCCTGGCCTACTATTTAATGGTTGCTAATGTTTTTTCAAGGACTATGGGTAGAGTTATGAATTGTGGAATAGTTTGTCCTACTGTAAATAAAGAGTTTGGGGAAGGTGATGACCTCAATGTCGGTGTGAAAGACATTGGGATCATCTTCTGCCACCACCCTCATCAGCTGCCTTCAGGTACACCCTCATCTTTGTACCTCTTCAGTCTCACTGTGGCTGGGTAGGTCACTTTCTTCAGACCCTTCACCAGTTCCCCTTTGTATTTAAACAAATCCAGTTTGCTAAGGTTCCAGGATATGATCCTGGCTTCCACTTGGACCTTGCCCATGCTCCTGGAGCTCTGGCCCCTGGACCTCCACATTGTCCTACCAAAGCTCCAGGCTCCCTTTACCCTCAGCACCTTTACTGCTGCTGCCCCCAGCCATGGACACAGACGCTCATGCCCCCATCTGGCTCTTTATGAGGTGAGATGCCTGTCTGACACTCTGGAGGCAAGCCTTCCTGTGCTCGTGGGATTTCTCAGATGGGGATGGAGTCTGCCATGACTACTGAGTGTGTGTCTCCTGTGAGCTGTGTGCATCCAAGGATAGGGACAGTCCTCACTGCCTTTCCTTTGGGTCCCACTGTCGAGCCAGATGTGTTGAAGAGGAGGGAGGCAGGGTTCGAGGTGAAATGTAAAGATTGCATCTGATTCTATAGGCTGCCTCATGTGTTCTCACTTACCATCACCGAGAAGGTCCACAAATGGCTATCCCTGCCTGCCAAGAGGAACGTAAACAATTGCTTGAATGAATTTGCTGTCTGAGACATGAGTTCATATTAGACTTAACATTTAGCAGATAAAACTTTTTGTTTGTTTGTTTTGTTTTGTTTATCAAGACAAGATTTCTCTCTGTTGTCCTGGCTGCTCTGGAACTCACTCTGTAGACCAGGCTGGCCTCAAAGTCTCAGAAATCAACCTGTCTCGGCCTCCTGAGTGCTGGAATTAAAGGCTTGTGCCACCACTGCCCAGCTAGAAGATAAATCTCTAAAGAAATTCATTTGATTTCATTATTAGAACATTTGCTCCAAAACTAATTACCCAAAGCCAGATCTAATCTCGTCTCCCACTGGTACCTCGGAAGGAGGTTTGTGTTAGCCAGATTTTCCATCACTGAAGAAAAATACCTGAGATGTTCAACTTGTTAAAAAAGAAGTTGAATTTGCAGCTTTGAAAGGTTCCTCTCCAAGACTGGCCCTGGTGTTCTGGATCTGTGGCAGGGAAGCATAAGTAGGTCATAAGAAATGTTTGAGCCAGGTGGATCTCTGTGAGGTCGAGGCCAGCCTGGTCTACGGAGCAAGATCCAGGACAGGCACCAAAACTGCACAGAGAAACTCTGTCTCGAAAAACTAAAAATGTTTGCCGTGTGGTTATGAAGCAAGAGGAAAATATAAGAGGGTCAGAGTCTCAGTATCTCCTTTGAGAATATAGTCACCCAAAATCTAAGGTCTTCCCTTTCAGCCCTTCTTCCCTAAAGAGTCCAGAACTCCCGACAGCATGACCCTGGGTAGTCACCAAGCTTCTTCGACATTGTGATAAGACATTATTATCTACAAATGGATTCAGGCACATCCATAGATATACTGGGATACATCTGGTTTATGGGCCACACGTTGGACAAGACCTGAAAACATGGGCCTTTGGCAACATCAAAGGTCCAGATTGTAGTAGAGTTCACGTAGTCTAAAAGCTAAGGTGAGAGCTGGCTGTTTTATGTGGGGGCTGCCCTTTAAACTACTGTCAGCCCAGCTGCTCAGGCCATAGCCTGGGGGCAAGTCTGTTCCCCCGACAATGGCTCTGCTGCTGCCACTGAAGGTAGCTTTACCTAAATCTCTATCGTTCTAATAAAACTCCAGACTCAAAGGCTAGGGTGAAAAGGTGCGAGCTCAGACAGAGTGGCACCTGGCTAACTTCCTCTCTTAGCTGGTGTCCCCAGAAGCCTCTCTCCCTCCACACTGCCCCAACTAAACCCCCAGGCTCTCCTCCTCCCTGCTACCTCCTGTCCACTCGTTGCTAACCCTGTCCCTCTTCGCCCAGGTTAATTGTATTTAATTAATGCAAATGCAACACATCTTTACATAGTTAAACAAATGCAGCATAAACAAATGTAACACATCTTTGCCTGGTTAAACAAATATTCTACAACATGTCCCCCTTTTTTTTCTAAATAAGAAGAAAGGTTTTGACTTTAACACAGTAAAACTATATACAATAAGAACAGTTATTAAGTAAGAATTACATTTACAATATCCAGTCTCTTTGCATTTGCCAAATGAGGAGAAATCACTCTGTTATCTATCTTATCTTGATGAGTCCAAAGCTCTATACCTAATTTACCTTCTCATGACTAAGGAAAACTGTAATTATAACTATCTAGTCTTCAACTCCAGCAAAGACCCCAGAAGGATATGCTATTACCTGAGTAAACAGGAAGTGCAGAGCAAGCAACTTCCAAAAATATAAAAACAACAGAGACATCTGGCTGCCTGGACAGTCACCCAAGGTTCTTCTGCAACACTGTGGCATCCATCTTCAGCCTACAGGCCTAGAGTATCTGGCAGACTTTTCTACAAAACAAGAATCTTGAAGGACTGTCCCACCTTGTCCTGACAAAGTTGGGCAGTCTCTTTCCTTTGTGTCCTGCATGTCCAGTTTGGATGGTCAGCTGTCGAAGCAAAGACAGTTTCTTGCCCAAATGGCTAGCTTTGCCACAATGAAAGCAAACTCTGTATGGAGGTTCTTTGATGCCCATCATTCTTTTATGAAATAGATTGGTGCTGCCAGGAGTAGACATGTCTCACTGTCATGAAAAGCCTTAGGTTAGTAAACATCTTAAATGCCATATCTGTAGGTTTCTGAAGCATTTGAAGGTCACCTATCTAAAATATATCTGTTTAACCTTGAAAACATACCTAATATAGCTATAAATTTGGTTACTATAGATGACTAACTACTAATCTGCATTTCTTAATTATACATTACATTTTTAAATGAGCTATATAAGCACAACACCCCAAATAAGAATAGAAATATACATACAGTATAACAAAAATAACTTTAAATTTGTACCAGTATATCAAAATCTATACCATTGTAAAATATTTGAGGTTAATAGTTGTCTTTTTATCCTATATTCCTATATCACTCCTAAATGATGATAAATAGCCGGGCGTTGGTGGCGCACGCCTTTAATCCCAGCACTCGGGAGGCAGAGCCAGGCGGATCTCTGTGAGTTCGAGGCCAGCCTGGGCTACCCAGTGAGTTCCAGGAAAAGGCGCAAAGCTACACAGAGAAACCCTGTCTCAAAAAACAAAAAAAAAAAAAAAAAAATGATGATAAATATCCAAAACCCACCAAATGACCAAAAATCACCCACCTCTTGGGAGTGTGGGTGTTGTGTTCTCTAGACCGCTCCCCGTTGTCTGGAGGCAACAGTATCTCCAAGGCACCCTGAGAAAACCGAGACAATGGTCACGTTATGGAAAAACTAGTTGTAACAGTTGTTGTCCAGTCTCAGAGCTGTTCCCATGCAGGAGGACTAGCATATACATCACCTGTCTTGTAATTTTTTTTCTTGGTTTATTTCTTTATTATCAAAATTTTCAGGAGGTCTCCCCGATCAAACCTGATCTCTACTAACGTTGAAGGAATCCACAGCCTTTCATTTCCTGTGGAAACAAAAGCATAACCTCGTTTTCTGAATTCCATTTTAAAGTTAAGACATCCCTAAAGTATCTAGGCTGGTTTAATTCAGCAGTCCCTGTTACAATCCTATGTCTCTCAGCAGCTATTGTTCTCTCATTAGCATTCAAAAAATTCAAAGTCAACACAACACCAGACAGGATCCATAGACTCCCTGTGTATTTCCCGTCTTTACATGGCTTTTTTCCTTTATATTACTTCACTCTCTCTTTAAAGACTGTACTATTTTCAAACTATTTATTTTTTCCTATGACCATCTATACCCATTTTCTTTTCTTTCTTAAGCACCTACGCACATTTTCAAACTAATTAGAGTTGTAACTGTAACCTAATGAGAGTTTTGTATTTTTTTCCTGTCTGGACCTGCTTTACTGTGTACCTGTAGTGTTCTCTGACCATATGAGCCCAACCTTAAACTCACTGCTCGACTTTGCACTAACAGCTGGCTCCACCCAACTTGGGTCTGTGAGAGCCGAGCTTTATGCCCTGCAGGCCTGACCAAGAGTTGAGTTTAACTGGGAGCTGCATTTAATCACCTCAGCTCTAAGAAGTTGGTGCCCACATTATGGTGGGTATTTTTACTTAGCTGTTGTTTCTGGTTAACACGCCAGCTGCTCAAGTGCTTGCTGTACAGGTCACCGTACACTACGAGCACCAGGCTACTAGGAAGCCATGTTGGTTTCTTTTTTTTTTTTTTCCAGCTTTCCCAGGCCCTATGTAAAAATACATGCCCTATGTTTGGGTGCCATTTATAGTTGGGGTTTTCTTTGGGCCACCAACTAGCTCCCTAATAAAGACATAGAGACTTACTATTAATTATGAATGCTCAGCCTTAGCTTAGGCTTGTTTCTTGCTAGCTTTTTTTTAAACTTAAATTAACCCATTTCTATTAATCTATGTGCTGCCCAGAAGCTCGTTTACCTCATCTATGTACTGTCCATCCTGCTTTTTTGCTTCCTCCATGTCTGGCTGGCTGGCCGGCCCCCAGCTGGGGTCTTCCTCTCTGCCTGCCAGCACCATCTATCCTTCCCCTGCCCAACTATTGGCCATTCAGCTTTTTATTAGACCAATCAGGTGCCTTAGGCAGGCAAGGTAAGACAGCAACACATCTTTACATAATTAAACAAATACAGCATAAGCAAAAGTAACATATCTTTACAGAGTTAAACAAGCACTCTATCCCACAACAAGTCACCACTGAATTCTCAGTTTCGTTCATCTTTAGTATTAGGCATTTTTGTAAATAGTAAGTGAATGGTTCCCACCTCCCAGTCTACTCCAATGGATTTTCTCTGTTTCCCGCTTCCAGTTTCTGCTGAGATCATTCACTACTGCTAACTATGAAGCAAGGGTGCATACAGTTGTATTAATGTATCCATTCTGCTTTCATCATGCACTGGAGTTCATCCACTTTTGAAATATTTACTAAGAAATATTTAGTTTATTATAAGTAATATGTAATCATGTTTTTAACACATGTTTTTCTATATTAAAATGATAAATGTAATATAGTATCTTAGATTTATTACATGAATTAATTCATGGCTGTGTATTTTAATTATTTTAGGATAAATTAAACAGTATACATTTAGAAAACTCTCCTAAAATATTTAAATTTAATATAATAGTGTTAATTTTACCTTACTTAATGAAAGATGGGGGTTAGCCCTGTGAAACATGCACAGTTCAAGCTGACATGGACAACATTTAGTTTTCTTATTCATGGATAAATAGGATTTCTCAAAGCACATATTATAGTACGACCCTGGGCAGGATGTTCCCTTTTTCCACCCTGTGCCTGGGCAAATGTGTCCTCTCTGCTGTGACACTAGGGACACCTTCCAACCCCCTGGGTATAGATTTTACTAATGGTCACCTACTTCCCACAGGAGACAAGTGCCTGTCAGAGATGCCCTATGACAGTGCCAGCTATGAGAAGGACGAGATGATGACATCCCATGTGATGGACCAGGCCATCAACAATGCCATCAACTACCTGGGGGCCGAGTCCCTGCGCCCGCTGGTGCAGACACCCCCTGGCAGCTCTGAGGTGGTGCCTGTCATCAGCTCCATGTACCAGCTGCACAAGCCCCCCGCAGATGGCCCCCCACGGTCCAACCATTCGGCGCAGGACAGCGCTGTGGAGAACTTGCTGCTGCTGTCCAAGGCCAAGTCTGTGTCATCGGAGCGGGAGGCCTCCCCGAGCAACAGCTGCCAAGACTCCACGGACACCGAGAGCAACGCAGAGGAGCAGCGCAGTGGCCTCATCTACCTGACCAACCACATCACCCCACATGTGCACAACGGGCTGGCCCTCAAGGAGGAGCAGCGGGCCTATGAGGTGCTGAGGGCGGCCTCAGAGAACTCGCAGGATGCCATCCGCGTCGTCAGCACGAGTGGCGAGCAGCTGAAGGTCTACAAGTGTGAACACTGCCGCGTGCTCTTCCTGGATCACGTCATGTACACCATCCACATGGGCTGCCATGGCTTCCGGGAGCCTTTTGAGTGTAACATGTGTGGTTATCACAGCCGGGACAGGTACGAGTTCTCATCCCATATCACCCGGGGAGAGCATCGCTACCACCTGAACTAAATCCAGCCAGGCCCCACAGAAGCACAAATACAGCTGCCTATGCCTCCCTCCTGGCAGCTGGACCCACAGTGGACAATGTTTGGTGTAGACTTGCAGGCAGCATTTGTCCCTTTGAGTTGTTGGTTGTTTGGGATTTGATTTGCGGTAGATGACGACAAGTTTTTAATGTTAGAGACAGGATTGCTTTGCATCGGGAGCATTCAGGACATCCACCCTTCTAGACGGTTTTGTTGATGGCTAGCTGAGATTTCTGTGACCAATGGCTTTCTGATCCAACGCACCCACCCACCCACCCACCCCAAAAAATACAGCCTGAATTTTCAGAGAATTGAATAAAAGAATTATCCAAGAAGGAGCAAGGTGAACCTTGCCCTAAGCAGAGTTTATGCCCAATGGATTCTCCAAATCCCCCAAAACACCATAGCCACTGGGGTGGGGCCATCTCAGGGAGCTCCGCAGGGTGGCACAGGACCAGACATAAGGCAGCTGGGGAGGAGCAAGAATGCAGCCGTGTGAAGACCAGGGCCAAAGACTGAACTTTGAAAGATGCTATTCAGTCATATACTGCATGGGAACATGGTGTCTGGATTAAGTTCTCCTCTGAGAAAGAAGGGAAGGGACTGGAGAGCCTGGCAGAGTCCTCTTCTGATCACACCCAGCCTCCTGGGGCTTGACCCCCAGTGAGATGAGCTCAGTGCTCCTGTGGGCACTTTGGGGTAGCCCTGTTCCTTCACCCCTCCCATGCCATTAATGTCCCAAAGCTCATCGTTACATTTTAGACTCCAATCCTGAAACTGAGAACTTAAACTTCTCATACTGTAAAAGTCCCCAGAAGCCAAAGCTTTCTTTCAAGCCCCACTCTCGGTTGTCTGGGTTTCTATTCCTCCCTGGACTGGTTGTACCTATCAGGACGTCTCCCACCAAAGTCCAACCATATCCCTTCATTCCAATTGAATCCCTGTTCTGATCATAGCTATGGGCCTGGCTATCTTAGTCAGATAAATATCTTTCCCTACTCACACTGTATGTTGTTTTCGTTTGAAAGCCTGTAAAATCATTATTCAGAATGACCATTTTTAGGATATATGAGCCCAGCATCTCAGTGGCTAAAACACAGAATATCCTTGCTTTATAAACAAAATTTTTTAAATATTCTGAAGCTTTTCGGCACAATACCAAGCAGCATGTGTTTTCACATAAACAGGCCAGGGACCATGCATCCTTTATCAGGTAGAGGTATTGGGATATTGGAATGTTTGGGGCCACAATGTGACCAGTGCAGGTTTCCCAGAGAGGAATGCCCACCAGATATCACAGGAAAGAGGCAGGTGAGGTGGTAGAGGTGAGATCTGGTCCAGCAAGACAGGAGTGCCACACTGAAGCTAAGTCAGTTAGCTGGAGATTCTCAACAGGATGGGCCTCTCTTAAGAGTCAGTATTAGGGTCATTACCCTCCACCACCTCAACGAAACAAAAGCATAGAACTGTCCATGTTTACAGCACTGTCTGTAAATCACAGAAAATCTGA